>NW_017728933.1:4007543-4023374 GCF_001723895.1 Crocodylus porosus | reverse complement strand
TGGGGCCGCGTCCCGAGGGGGAAGGGAGGGGCGGGACGGGGGGCCTGGTGTAGCAGAGACGTCCCGGCCCGAGGGCGGCGAGAAGCTTCCAAGAAAAACAGGAAAAAAGGGGGCGCTGTGTCTTTAAGGAGGAAACTCTGGGGAGAGCGGCGGTCGGCCACCTGGCAGCCCGCAGGGAGCATGCGCATACGTAGAAAGGCTGCTGGGTGGGGTTAGGCTCATCTGACTGGATATCATTAGGATGTGAGTGCGCATGTACAGGAGGGAAACTGAGACTCGCATGGAAACGGGGATCTGTAGTAAATCAGACGCCCACGGGCTCTGCGTGTCGGCGCATGCGCTAAAAGGCGGAAGTAAGCGGTTAGTTTTACGCTGGCTCCACCCTCGTCATGGCTACGGCACATGCGCTGTAAGAGTCCGCGCATGCGCAGAGCAGCAAGGGGGGGGGCTGTGTTGGGGGTGTGGACATGTCGAGCCGCGGAAAACGGGAGCGGGAGCGGGAGCTGCGCGCGTCCCCAAGGGGCTCGGGCTCGGCGCGGGGCAAGCGCGAGGCCGAAGGGGACACGCGGGGGGGGGCGGCGAGGGAGCGCGAGCGTGGCCGCGCTCGACGGGAACCGGAGCCTGAGCGCGCGCGCCTGAAGCGCGAGGCCGAATCCGAGCGGGAGCGCGAGCGCGCGCGGCGGGAGCGCGGCGGGGAGCGGGAGCGAGCCGAGGGGCCGCCCCGCATCAAGCGCGAGCGTGAGGCCGAGGCTGACTCCGACCCGGAGCCCGAAGTCACCGGTGGGCGCGGGGGGCCCGGGTCAGGGAGTGGGGGAGGAGGCCTGGGTTCCGCCACTGACGTGTGTCCCTGTCCCACAGTGCGCTACGGGCGCTTCGACCCCGAGGACCGGCGTAGCCGCCACTGCCCCTACCTGGACACTATCAACAGGTGCGGAACAGGGTGCTTAGGCGCGCACACATCTGCGCATGTGTGGCTGCGCTGGCATGCACATGTGCATAGGCTCGCATGTATCGCACACATGTGCCTGCCTCAGCATAGAGGTGAGCCCACATGTGCCCCATGACCGCCGTGCCCCCATGTGCACGCACTCCCCCAGGCTCCAGAGCAGGGGCAACATCTGCCTCCCACTGGCCCAGGGCTGGGAGCCAGGGTGGGGCATGGGGACAGGTCCCAGAACCGGCCTCAGGCAGGTCTGCGCTGGGGCCACCTCCAGGCCTTGGCCACCCTGTCTTTTCCCCTTCCACTCCCAGGAGCGTCCTGGACTTTGACTTCGAGAAGCTCTGCTCCATCTCCCTGTCACACATCAACGTCTACGCCTGCCTTGTCTGCGGCAAGTACTTCCAGGGTGAGTGCCTGAATGCAGCTGTGCGGCACCATGCTGGGGGGACTGGGTGGCAGGGGCCTGCGCTGGTTTCCTCTGGTCTTGACTCTTCCCCCAGGCCTCACATTTCAGGAGCCAGCAAAGCTGGGAAGCGTAATGTTGCTGCTGCTGTACAATGTGCCCAGGGCACTCCAGCAAAGATTCAGTTTCCTTACTTCATTCACACAACCTAGCTCTGCATGTACAAACATACTTGTGGGTGTATGAATACATAGATGTGGGTGCATATATGCTCATGTGTGTTTGTGAATACAAATATGTGCATGCATGTGTGTGCATGTGCACATGCCTATACATACATAAATCAACGTGTGTACATGTGCACATACACATGCATAACTCCTTGTTTGTGTGGGACTGTATATGTACATGTTTGCATATATGTGCATGTCTATACATAGATGTATATACACACACATACATGCAAGTGTACGCATCTACATATACACGTGTATGTAGTTGTGTGTGTACATGTGTAGTTGCGTGTGTACACGTGTATGTAGTTGCGTGTGTACATGTGTGCACTTGTGTACGTGCATATATGTACAAAAATTCATGTGGATACCTGTGTATGCATGTCTATGTTGTATTTGTATATGAATCTTGTAGGGTTAAAGTAAGGCATTGTAATGCTAAAAGTGAGGCTATTTATTTGTCAATATAAATCTTCATTACAAAGTCTTGCTTTTACCCTACAAGATTTATATACAACATCTATATATGTGCATACATGTGTATGTGTTTCTGTTCGTATGTATCTGTGTGTGGATGTGTATATATGCAAATGTGTAGATGTGTGCCCTGTATACCTGACCCACTGCCCCTTTCACATGCAGGCCGTGGCCTGAAGTCCCATGCCTACATCCACAGTGTGCAGTTCAGCCACCACGTCTTCCTGAACCTGCATACGCTCAAGTTCTATTGCCTGCCTGACAACTATGAGATCATTGACTCCTCGCTGGAAGACATCACGGTACGTTCGAGGGAGGGACTGAGACATGGGAGGGACTGGGAGGAGCAGGGAGCACAGCATGAAGAAACCTTAGAGACAACTGTGAGTTTGGGTCAGTCACCAAGGCCCCAACAGGTTTTCGGTCGCAAGGCACAGCCCTAACACACGTGTGATCTAACAGCCAAGGCACGCACATATGTTTGCCTATGACATAGGGAGGGCCACTTGTATGGTTGGGGGCCTCTGTCGCCAGCCCTATGAGAAGAGGCTGAGGGACCTGAATCTCTTTAGTCTCCGCAAGAGGAGACTGAGGGGGGATCTTGTGACTGCCTACAACCTTATCAGGAGCCAGCGGCAGGGACTCGGGGAAAGTCTGTTCACCAGGGCCCCCCTTGGAGTCGCTAGGAACAATGGCCACAAGCTGTGGGAGGATAGGTTTTGGTTAGATATTAGAAAGAACTACTTCACTGTAAGGGTGGCCAGAGCCTGGAATAGGCTTCCCAGAGAGGTGGTGGTCTCACCTCCCCTGGAAATCTTCAAGAGGAGACTGGATAGGCACCTAGCTGGGGTCCTATGACCACTCCCACCCCCAGTGCTCATTTCTGCCCATGGCGGGGGGTTGGACTCGATGATCTGTCTAGGTCCCTTCTGACTCATTGATTCTATGACATAGCACTACCCCACTCAGACTTCCCTAGGCTGAGCCAGTTCCCATCCTTTCCCAGGTTCCTTTTCTACAGCTGCCCATGCACATGGTGTGTCACCTTCCACCAGTCTCTTGAATATCTGGAGGCATCATGGACTCCGGGTTTTACTGAATGGGTTCCCATCCCAGCCTGATCCTTCTGGGACTGAACTATTCCACCCCTTGTCCAGCCATCCTGCGACAGGAGCCCATTCCTGGCTCAAGTGCCTAATTTTGTTTCTGTCAGGACTTCAGGTATTGGTCAGGGGCACTGATCAGGCCAGTGCTTTAGCAAAGGCTTTGCACAAGCAGCTTATGTAGCAATCAGTGCTCCAGCCAGGCCTAGGGGCTGGAACGGGCTCATCTTGCCCATAGTAAATCTCTGCCTAAGGGCGGATCCCAACTGAGAGTCTGCAGTGCGAAGCAGCCACACACAAGGTGGATGTGGTTTTGGGAGGCATCAATAGGAGCGTTGGGACAAGATGCAGGAGGTGATCATGGCTCTACTCTAGATTGCACGCCATTGCGGCTTCCACTTAAACACGATGTGGAAATGTGAGAGAGGGTCTAGAGCTGGTGACAAATATGGAGGTTTTAGAAAGCAAGTCCTGCAAGGAGAGGATGAAGAAGCTGGGCTTGGGGGGAAAAGACACCTAAGAGGCATGATACTGGTGGCGGGGGAAGTGGTTAAACCTTCTCTAGAGGCACTGGTTGGCTGCAGCCCAGGATGAGGATGGCGGCTGGGCTGTACCAGTGCTTCTGCTGGGACTCAAACCAGAGGGTCCTAGCTAGAGGATCTTGCCTTTTCATTCAAGCTCAGACCAAAGTTGCATTTGGGGGTCTAGAAGTAATTTCTTCCCCAGTCATATTGGTATGGACTTGGGAGGTGGGGGTGGGGGAAGGGTTACCTTCCTCTCTAGTGGAAGCACGGCCTCCCTCTGGGATTTCTGGAGCATCTATTAACAACTCTTTACAGCAGCAGGATGCTGGCCACCACAGCTCCCCTGCTTTCACTGTGGAAGGCTCGGAGGTGATGTCTGGTGTTGTGCCAGCATTGTCTCTTTTGGAGAGTTTAGATGATGGATGGGTATGGGATGGTTTGGACAGTGCTGATCCTGCTTCAGGGAGGGAGTTGGACTAGATGTGACCTCTGCAGGTCCCTTCTAGCCACACTTCCTTATGATTCATCAGCTGCTGCCTATAGGTTACCATTGTGGGTTAGATCATTGCTTACCACACAGCCAGGCTAGCCCAGCAAAGGTCTTTTACTGCCCGGGGGTCTCCCATATTGTGTGATGCTGACATCCATAACTCTGAGTCCCCCAAACCCTGCACCTTTCTTCTCTCTGCAGTATGTGCTGAAGCCCACATTCACCAAACAACAGATTGCCAACCTGGACAAGCAGGCCAAGCTGTCGCGGGCATATGACGGTACCACCTATCTGCCAGGCATTGTGGGATTGAATAACATCAAGGCCAATGACTATGCCAATGCTGTGCTCCAGGTAGGTGCCCCTGAAGCTGGGAGCCTATGGGGTGTGTTGATCCCTTAGAATAGATTTGGCAGGAGGGGGAGGGGAGCTGAGGATTTCCTTCGACAGCTCCTGTTCTCATGAATCCTTCAATGTCAAAGCAAACACGATTAGAATTGACCATCAGAACTGCCAGGGACTGGGTCAGATCCTAAGTCTGTCTTGTCCAGTCTCCTGTTTCACATGGCAGCAGAGAGCAGAGGCAGAGAGGGGGAACTGGGTATTTTGCCCCTGTTCTTCTCTTACGTGTAGCCTCCAGCCTTTAAAGTCTAGGATGTTCTGATTCAGAGACTATGCCTCTCACTCCTGTGCTCAACAGCTACTGATTCCCCCTTCTGCCAAGAACATGTCCAATCCCTGTGAACCCGACTGAACTCTGTTTCCCCCGCATCTGGTAGCAATGAGTCCTACCCTTGAATGACATGTTGGGTGAAAAAGAACTGCTTTGTTTTCACGTAGGCTCATGTAGTCTCTAGGCCTGGAACAGAGATGGAGGGCGGGGTGGTCTGAGTTGGAGAGCTTCCTTGAGTTAGCCTCAGGGTGCCTGGCCACTTGGCTGTTCACTCTGCATCCTACCCACCCCCATGCCCAGGCTCTGTCCAATGTTCCACCCCTCCGTAACTACTTCCTGGAAGAAGACAACTACAAGAGCATTCAGCGCCCACCAGGAGACATCATGTTCCTGTTGGTTCAGCGATTCGGGGAGCTAATGCGGAAACTATGGAACCCCCGTAACTTCAAGGCCCATGTGTCCCCCCATGAGATGCTGCAAGCTGTGGTGCTTTGCAGCAAGAAGAATTTTCAGATCACCAAGCAAGGTTAGGGGGAACTGGGCTAGATGGGGTTGGGCAGGGGTAGGTGGGGCATGGCTGTGGCTAGAAGAGGGCAGGTTGTGTGGGAGAGAAGTCAGTGTTACCCTAGACCCTTGGATTGGGAAATCAGTGGGTTGTTGAGAGGGGGAATACTTCAGGGTCCTGCTGTGCTTCCAAATTAAAGCTGGATGCAAACCAGCTGTAAAATTAGTACACATTTTCAAGCACTAATTGCTTGGCTCTTTTTATAGGTAGATGGCCATTTTAATGGCATGGTAATTACTTTGCATATATGACTGGCCTAAATTTATTGCGTGGTTCACCAGCAAATCGTGCAATATATGTAGCAGGGGCTTGAGAGACTACAAGGGTTTTTTTTTTTAAATTCATGTTAGTTTACTTAGCAGACAGTAAATGCTTTTACACCAAGAAATGCACTAGTTACTTTTTAAGTGAAATTTGCACTTAGTTTTGTAGATTAGGTAATTGAGGGTTTTGCTGGGACATTTTGGCCCCTACCACGTTACATATATTATGCAACTCACTGGTGAAGCATACAATAAATTTAGACTGGCCACACATGCAGAGTAAAACCAGCCACATGTGCAAAGGAAGTATTACCAATTAACTGGTTAATCACATGATATATTTAGATTGGCCATACATGCAAAGTAATTATCACACCAGAAAAGTGGCTGTCTAGCTACAAAAAGCCACATAGCTATAAAGTCAGTGCTTGAAAAGGTGTAAGAACTTGATAGCTGGTTTCTATCCAGCTTTCATTTGAACATGAGGCAGGTTTATCTGCTGCGCTAGCTGGGGCTGGAGGTTTGTGCCACTCACCAGGGCTGGGTTTAGCCAGGGATGGTGTGAAAGGCAATGCAACAAGCTCTCGGGTGGCCCATGGCTCAGCAGTTCAAGCAGGGGACACCCCAGTCTGGGCCGTGGCAAAGCCCAGAGCTCCCAGCTCTGACGGGGCTAAGTCAGCAGTGCCTTGGGACCCCATGGCTTGGGGCTGTGTTGTGCCAGAGGCTATACAAACTCCCACTGGCTTAGAAAAGGGAATTCCTCACCCCTCTCTTCCTTTTCCATTCCCAGGCGATGGTGTGGATTTCCTCTCCTGGTTCCTCAACGCTCTTCACGCTGCTCTAGGCGGGACGAAGAGGAAGAAAAAGAGTGAGTCGGTGTAGCAGGCTCAGAGGTGTCTCTCCCAGTGCCTGGCAGACCCTCTGGGGTCTCTGTATCTTTTAGTCCTCCTACATAGGCAGACTTGTTTTTCCCCAGACCACCAGGTACCTCACCTGTACATCTGGCTCAGAGCTCCTTGCCCTGGGGCAGCCACAGCCACCCCACTCCCCAAATCCAGAGGCTGGGCTTATATACCCCCAAGCCCTGTCCCAGCTTTCTGCCCCGCCTCCCTCAGTATCCAGGTGGTTTTATCCACAGCCTTGCATTCTGCAGCCTATGGCTTAATATAAACAGGTGCCACTTTGTCCTCAGTCTTTCTGCCATCAGTGCTGCCTGAGCCGTCACCCCAGCCTTCTAGTAATGGGTAGGGTAAAGGGTTCCTTGTTACAGGGGGCAAACTGGGAGATCCGAGCCAGTGGCTGGATGATGGAGGTGCTGGGGTGGCATGTCTGCTGCTTTGGGGTTCCCCTGACAGCTTCCACCACACTTGGGAACATGGGATTGGGTAAAACCATCTAAGTTGTTTCCTTCCTCAACTACTGGCTGCATTGCTTTGGGTTATCTGGCAACACAGTTACCTAGATACCCCTGCTCTAGATAATTCTGTACCATCCTTGCTTCAAGCCACTTACTGTTATTTACGCCAGGGCTACTTAATCCCTGGCTGAATCTGACCCATGGGTCTCCCTGTGGGCACAGAAATTTGGGAGTGGCAGTAATAAACTCCACCATTGCTCTGCCCCCACAGTAACCGTTTTCCAAGCCCCACACAGCAGGGTTGGCCCTGGCCGGACTGGTTCCATTCAGCTGGGTTCTTACACAGGCCCGTGGACCCAAATCCAGTCTGTGGGATGAATAGGTTGGGCACCATTTATCTATGCTACCCCCTCCATATTCTCCTGCCTGCCCTCGCTCTGAGCTTCTTGGTGCCCACTCATGGGTCCCCCACTCGGTGTCTCCACAGCCATTGTGACTGACGTTTTCCAGGGCTCCATGCGCATCTTCACCAAGAAGCTGCCACACCCTGACCTGGTGAGTGCCCAGCCCATTGCAGTCACAGGATGCTCCACATTCTTTCCCTCAAGCTTCCATGGATGTGCCTGTTAACGCTATGGCTCAACTCAACCCCTTAGCCCTTGACCAGCCCCAGACTGGCACCTAGTTAAGCATGCTGGGAACCTGTGCTTTCCTTACTGGTGGTTGGCATTTGCGATTGCTAGCAGCACTGAGAGCTTCCGGCCGAGATCAAGGCCCCACTGTCCTGGGCTCCATGCAGACCCAGCCCCTAAGGCTGGTCCTGTCCATGATAGAGGCAAGTGATTTAAAGCAGCATCTTCTTGCTTCATAGTGGAAATTATAGTTTCTAGTACCAGCTTTGTGCCCCTGATGCATTCTGTAAGGGGCCAAGCCCAGTCTCACCGCTAATCTGGGCTGGGGGTCTATGCTTGTGTGGGGCACCTCTGACTTAAGGATTCTTTGGGCTACAAAAATACCATATTTCCTCACATACAGCACACCGCAGAATATAATACACATCTTGCTTTTGAGTGGAAGAATATAGATTCATAGAAAATGAAAGTTGGAAGGGACCTCAGGAGGTCATCTAGTCCACCCCCCTGCTCAAACCAGGGCCAGCCCCAGCTAGATCAGCCCAGCCAGGGTGTCGTCAAGCTTGGCCTTAATCTCCAAGGATGGAGATTCTACCACCTCTCTAGGTAACCTGTTCCAGTACTTTACTATCCTCCTAGTGAGAGAATTTCTCTTGATATCTAACCTCAACTTCCCTTGCTACAGCTTGAGCCCATTGCTCCTTATTACTTGCCATCACTGAGAAGAGTCTAGTTCTACCCTTCAGATAACTGAAGGTTGCTGTTTCATCCCTCCTCTTTTCTTCTTTTCTCCAGACTAAATAAGCCCAGTTCCCTCAACCTCTCCTCATAAGTCATGTCCCCCTCACCATTTTTGTTGCCCTCTCCTGGACTCTTACCAATGTGGACACATAGTTTCTATAGTGGGGGCCCAAAACTGGACTCCAGGTATGGCATGGATGAGGCTATATAGAGGAGAATAATTGCTTCCTCTTGATTTGCTGGCAGTGTTTCTACTAATACAGCCCAATATGCTGTTAGCCTTCTTGACAACATGGGCACACCGTTGGCTCATATCCAGCTTATTGCCCACTGTGACCCCCAGGTCTTTTCTGGCAGAGCTGGTGCTTAGCTAGTCAATCCCCAGCCTGTACAACCCCAGCATGGGTTTATATTGTCCTAAGTGCAGGGCTTTGCACTTATCCTTGTTGAACTTTGTAAGAATTCTTTCAGCCCAATCTAGTGTGTTAAGGTCTCTCTGAATCCTACCTCTACCCTCTAGCATATCCACTCCTCCCCTCAGCTTGGTGACATCCACAGGTTTCCTGAGGATGCACTCCATTCCATCTTCAGCTTGTTGGGGCCCAAGAAGATGGTTCTTTGTAGTGATCGAGTAGCAGCTACCTGTTGGCTTCTCACTAGATTTTAAACTGACACCCTGCTCTGAGCATTTCTCCCATGTCACTAAGGCATTTATAAGCCCATGAGACCAAAGACAGAGTGGAGGCCCTGGTCTGCCTTCAGGCTGCCTGATTTTGGGCAGAGGAGGTGGAGGAGGGATGTGCGGGATGACATGTAACAAGGGTGTGCGTTGTATGTGTGAAGATACATTAGCTCCCACCTCATGCCTCTTTCGTAAGTGCTGAGGGCCCAGCACTACAGTGGATTGGGCTAGGGGAGCCCTTGAGGGGCGGATTAGCCTCCATATGCCCCTCTCTCCAGCCTGCTTCTAGAGCAGTGAGGCAGTGGAATTAGATGCCCAGGGGATTTGTGGACTCCATCACTGGGTGGGTTCAACAACAGATTGGGCAACTACTGTTCAGAGATGATCCCGGTGTCGTGATACCTGAGCTCTGCTGTGGGGATTTCCCAGGCTTTGCTGGCTACTGCACAGGGCCAGTAGGGAATTAACCCCTGTTCCCCTCCACTTGCTGCTAAGCATGTCTTGTTTTTCTAAGCCTTGCTCTGAGACATCACTGTAGCCTGGGCTGGGGACAGTGCCTGGGCTGTACCAATGCTCCCGCTGGGGACTGACTCTGGAAGCTCCTGGCTAAAGAGTCTTGCCCTTCCTTCCGTTCAGGCTCAGACCAATGCCACACTAAGGGTCAGGAAGGAATTTTCCCCCTGGTCAGATTGATACAGACTGCCTCTAGCAGAATCCTGGGATCTCTTGGATGTCTTGAGTGTCTGTTGACATTTTACTGCAACAGGACATTGGCTGCTGTGGTCCCCCTGCTTTTCCTGTGGCAGGTTTGGGTGTGAGGTCTTGTATTGTGTCAGCGTTGACAGTAGCTTTATTAAGAAGTTGGGTAATAGATGTGTCTGGGATGGTTTGGACAAGGCTAATTCTGGCTCAGGCAGGGGTTGGGCTAGACGTGTCCACTGCAGATCCTTCCAGCCCCATTTCTCTGTGCTTTCCCCTTGAAAATCCGTGGAATTTAGCAGCCTTAGTCCTGGCTTTAGTGTATCTTGTCAGGGGTGGGGAAGCTGCTGTAGGCAGGACTGAATTTCACCTCCCCGACCTACTTTTCCCCAGCCAGCAGAGGAGAAGGAGCAGCTGTTGTTGAATACTGAGTACCAGGAGACCATGGTGGAGTCGACCTTCATGTACCTGACACTGGACCTGCCCACAGCCCCACTCTACAAGGACGAGAAGGAGCAGCTCATTATCCCCCAAGTGCCCCTCTTCAACATCCTGGCCAAGTTCAATGGCATCACGGAAAAGGTACGGCCAGCACTACCACCTTCCAGCCACTGGGGGCGCCCTTCCTGGCTTGTTCCACTGCTTAGCCAGGAGCTCCAGGCAAGAGGGGGAGGGGATCATCAGGCATCTTAAAGCTGTTCAGCGGTGTGGGGGTAGGGAGGTGGATTGGTTAAAGCAAGGGATGGCTAACCTGTGCCATAGGTACCCTGCTCCTGGCAGGGATCAGAGTAATGGATGAGGCAGGGAATACAGGACAGGGAGTAGAGAGAAGAGAAACAGATGGGGCAGGGAGCCCAGGGCAGGGAAGGTTGTTAATAGAGGGTCCCAGGGAGCTGTTGCCAGGCTCAGCTGCTACCCCAGCAAGATAGCAGGCCTTTGGCCTCTACTCTCGGCCCCATCACTGAGGTTCCTACATCCCTGCTTCTGCGTGTTCCAGGAGTACAAGACATACAAGGAGAACTTCTTGAAGCGGTTCCAGCTGACCCGACTGCCACCCTACCTCATCTTCTGCATCAAGCGCTTCACCAAGAACAACTTCTTTGTGGAGAAGAACCCCACCATCGTCAACTTCCCCATCACGTGGGTTCCTGCTAGGGTGGGGGGGCAGAAGTGAAGGGCTGGATGGCACTAAGCCTTGAGGCACACCCTCAGGGCTGGGGTCTCCCATGGCCCCCCCCCCACCTTCTGTACCCCCTGCCTGGGTCTAGGGTATCCTGTGCACCCCCCACCACTGCATGGGTGTGGAATTGCTTGTACCCTCCTGCCTGGGGTCTCCTATGCCCCCCTGTTCAGTACCTGGGTCCCAAGGGCTGGATGTGCTTGCAGTGATGCCCCCCAGATAATATTCCAGGGCAGCAGAGATTCCACAAGCCTCTTTCTACCATCTGCCAGCCCTGTCTGCTACAGGAGGGTGGTGTTGTGGGGCAGGGTATCCAACAGCACCCTTCCCCGGGTTCACAGCTGTATGACTGTTTGAGCTTGCCTTAGTTTGTGCATTAAGCAGGTCCCGTTCTTCCTCAGTTGCTGGGAGCTTCACCCTGGGACCAGGCCGGCTCCATGGCAATGCCCTGGGCAGGCATGGGATGGTAGGGGGGTGGTATGGATCCACTGATGCTCCCCTGCCTCCCCCCCCCACCAGGAACGTGGACCTCCGCGAGTACCTTTCAGAGGAAGTCCAGGCCACACACACGCACACCACATACGACCTCATTGCCAACATTGTCCATGATGGAAAGCCCACCGAGGGATCGTACCGCATCCATGTGCTGCATCACGTGAGTGACTGTTAGGTCCTCTGTGCCCCCAATTGCCCAGGTCTCGGGTCTTCCGTGCCCCCCTCCCTGCCTAGACCTGGGGTCTTCTGTCCTGCCCCAACCCCCACTGCCCAGATCTGGGATCTCCCATCCCGGCAACTGCCTGGGCCTGGGAAGCTCCAATGCCCACCCTCTGCACAGGCCTGAGGGTGCTTCCTTGTCCAGTCTGAGGTCACCTGTGCCCCCCTCACTGGCCAGGTCTGGTGTCTCCTGTGCAGCCCCCAACCTGGATCTCAGATCTGCCATGCCCACCCCACCCCCTCATCCCTCGGTGTCACCTTGGCAGGGCACAGGCAAGTGGTATGAGCTGCAGGACCTCCAGGTGACTGACATCCTGCCCCAGATGATCACACTCTCTGAAGCCTACATCCAGGTGAGTGGGGCATTGCGGGGTGGGGCAGGTAGTGCTGCTGTTCTTGGCCCCTTGTGAAAGGCTTTGGGACTATGGCTGTGAATTGGGCCTGGACATGGGGCAATGAGTGTGTTGTGGTGGTCCCCCCCACGCCCAGATCGCCACACTCCAGGTTGCAGGCAGGGAATCGGCTTTCAGGCCAGCTGGGACAGGATGGCAGCCCTCCCCCATCCCCATCTTGGGCAGTGGGAGGCTAACTGGGGAAACTGAGGCATGGAAGCAGAACCTCACTGCCTGGCTTTTTCTACCCTCCCCCAGATCTGGAAGAGGCGAGAGGATGAGGAGACCATCCAGCAGGGTGCGTGAGCAACGTACAGCACTGGCGTGGACTGCTGATATCTCCAGCTGGGTACCTGGGGGGGGGCACCTCCCTTCCCCCCTGCTGCACTCCTTATTGCCAGCCAGACACTGGCCCCCTCAGCAGGTGCCAGGCTCTGCCCAGGGACTTTTCTGCCTGCACCAAGAACTTTAAAGGGTTTTTATTTTTTATTGCGTCTCCGGTCTCCTTCCTGCCCCTGTGGTGCCCCCCACAGCTGGCCTCGGCTGGGAGACATCCACAGGGCTGCCAACCCCCTCCCAATGCCAGACTGGTTATACTGGGCACGCAATGCTCTCAGGAGTATCAGTAACTCCCCTCCCTCTCCTGGCCCAGCTGGGGTGGGGGGGTAGTTAAAGCTTTGGCTCATTCCCCCCCTCCCCCCCCCCAGCAACAAACCCCTTACCCCTGTTCTTTCGTACCGGGGCAGCTGGCTGGGGTCTTGGATGAGGGGAGAAGGGAGCCTGAGTCCCAGCAGGGGCTTTAGGTCCCCCTGCCCCCAGGTGAAATGCAGCACTTCTAAGTCATCTGGCAAAGCAGTGGGGTTTATTGTAACAGCTGTTTCCAGAGGAGGAGCACAGGCCTGGGCCCAGCTGTGCTAGGGGGGAGCTTGGATTCCTGGGGGGCGCAAAAGTCGGGCTGCAGGGGCATCTTGTTGCTGGGGGGGGTACTGCTACCCCCACACGTGGTCCTGGCAGTGCTTCAAAGCCTGGAAGAGAATTGTGGGGGTCACTGTGTGCCCTGGGCTACTTGGAGGCCCCCAACTGGGATGGGGGGTGACAGAGTCACTACCACCCACATGGTTCAGGGCAGGCCCTGAGGGTCAGGCAGGGACCCGTGTACCCTGAGGGGCCCAATCAGTGCCCTCCAGGGCAGTACTCACGCCACACTCCTTAGCTGCCTCCACGCTGGAGCACCAGTAGATGGGGCCCAGGCTGCAACGCTTGAGGTCTGAGGCACTCTTGGCCTCACATGCCCCCAGATCCTGCAGGCACAGGTTCCTGTTAGTCTGTCCAGGCCTGTGCAGTGCCTGCCCCCACTGCCACCCTCCAGTGCTGGGGCAGGGCTTCTAGCCTTCCGCTAGGGCCAGTGCCAACCTGCAGGGCGGGATCTAACCAAACCCCTTGGGCACCTCCCTTACCTGGCAGGCAGCAAGGGCATCCTGGTGCCTCCCCCACAGCAGGGGCAGGCGGGGCTGATGCTGGTAGATGAAGTCCATACACTGGCGGGCAGGGGGGGCATGAAGGAGGGGGAGGTCAGTGCATGGGCACCCCCAGACCTCCCCCCCTCCCCCCACCTAGGGCTTTGGTTGCCCAGCACTCACCTGCTCCCACCCTAGGTGGGCACTGGCGCAAGCTCTCAGCAGTGCTGCCTCGGCCCCCAGTCCAGAGCTGTTGCTCCCTGTACCTGCCAGTGCTAGGCAGGCCCTGCAGTGCCCTGCCTGCCCCCCAGCTTCTGCTTCTGTGTGGTATGCAGAGGATTAGTGCCCCCTCCACCATGCCCAGACCCCTACTTCCCAGGGCAGGCAGTGATGTACACCCCCAAATGTGGCCAGGCCTGATCCTAGACACCCTTGGACTCAGGGGGGCCCAATCCTGTGCAGTCCCTCACACTCCTCACCCTCCCATCTGTGGCTCCTACCCACAGCCTGAGCTCACCGGGGCCATAGCCATCCTTGGCTGCACACATGAGCAGCATCCCGCAGAGCAGGCGAGGCCCAAGCTGGCCCAGTGCTGCCTCCAGCGCAATCACCGTGTACTTCTCAGCCAGGCACTGGCAGGTCCCAGCTACTGCACCTGGCAGCAGGTGGCACAGCCCAGACAGGGCCTTGGCAATACCCTCCTGGAGCGGCAAGAGGGGACAGTCAGGAGCTCCCCCAGCCCCGCCAGCTGCCTCTACCCATTTCTGTGGGGAGTGTTGACTCTGGATCCTAATGACGACAGTGCCCAGCCTTGTTCCCACTGAGTGGCAGAGCTTGGACACCGGCAACAGCCCAAGCCAGCTTGTGACAGCCGCCAACCCCTGAATACTGCCTCCCCCACTCTCACAGGCAGTACCTTGGGAATGGTGGATTCGAGCCGGCCCACGAAGGAGCGACACATCCAGCAGAGTGGCAGGGGGATAGGCAGGGCCTGGGTGGGAGGGAGGTGTCAGGGCTGGGTTGGGGCAGTGGCTGAAGAATTGCCCCAGCTGGAGCCCAAAGACCCCAGTTGTGGCAGTAAGTAGCAGCGCTTCCAGCCCCCAAACAGCTCCCGGTGCTGGCTGGATCCATGGTGGGAAGTGTCTGGAACCCCTGACTTCTGAATCCTGGGACCTAATGACCATTACATTAACTCTGGTGCCCAGCGATGGCTATGTTGGCCCACTGCCCCTTCAGCTTCTTGTTCACTCTGAATCATAATGATGGAGTTGACTCTGGATGCATTGACTGAACCCAGCGGTTTCTGACCTTTAAATGCTAACTCCAAAGCCCAGTGATGGCTGTATTAACTCTTTCACTTTTTATCACTCCAGCGATGTTTCTCTCCCAGCTCCCCGCCTGAGGTGTCTGACCTCTCTCCCAGCCCCTGGCCCCGCACCCACCTCCTCACCGCAGGCACCCAGAGCCCAGTCATACCTGGGGGTCAGCATAGGCAGCATAGAGACCTCGCAGCAGCTGGTGCAGCAGTGGGTCTCGGCTCCAGGCAGGGCCTTGGGGGCACAGCCCCATCTGGGTGCAGACAGCTCCAGGCTTCTGGGGGGCAGAGTGGGGTCACAGGGCCCCAGCCCAGATGCCTGGGTTCTCTCCCAGGCCTAGGAGGGGTTAGGGGCTGGGGGATTACTGCAGGGGTGTTGGGAGCCTGGATGTCTGGGTTGTCTAGCTTTAAGAGAATTGGGATCTGGGGGTTAGAGCGGGGGTTCTCTTGGAGGGGGGTGCTGGGGTCCTGGACTCCTGGATTCTTGCAGGGTGGCCTGGGGGACCGAGAGCAGAGGGCTGGGGGTGAGATGCTGCTTCTCTGGGGGTGTAGTCTTGGGAAGTTAGAAGAGGGAGGGGCTGCGGGACTGGGCCCCTGGAAGTCTGGCTTCCTTGAGGGGGAGCAGGGACACCCGGATGCCTTCCTCCAACCCCACCAGACCCCCTAGAGAACCCAAGCAAGCTGTGAGCTCAGATGCCTAGGTGCCCAAGCCACCTCCCTGAGGGGTGTGGGGGTCCCCCTGGGCCCCTGCCTGGGTTCCACTCCCCATGCCTCAGTTTCTCCAGCTCCAAGAGGCTGCTCCACCCTCCCACCCAGTTCTGGATGGTGGAGTTGGGGGGGGAGGGTAGAGAAGGGGGGCTGTACTCTGCACTTACAACCTGACCCTCCAGGCAGGTGAGGAGGAGGGCAAAGGCCTTGTCTACCAGCTCCTGGCACATGGGTACTATTGCAGGCATCGGCAGCGCCTGGCACTCCTGGCTCAGTGCCTGCT
>NW_017728933.1:4002251-4007443 GCF_001723895.1 Crocodylus porosus | reverse complement strand
GACCCCCCCCCGCAGCCCCTCCAGCCCTGCCCTCTGTACCTTCACAGGTGATTCCTGCAGCAGGTGGGTCAGGAGGGTGACGACCTGCTCACAGTCACTGCACGTGTCCTCCTGGGGGGAGGAGGGGCAGCCAGGATTGAGGCCATTCCAGCACCCCTCACTCCCGACCTACAGCCCCCCCTAGCAGTACCCCTCACTCCCAACCTGTAGTCCCTGTCCCCTAGGCACCTACAGTGGGCGTGCGGTCCCTGCCCAGCCGGGCACACAGCTCCAGGGCTCCACAGCGCTGGGCCATAGCCAGGCTCTGACACCAAGTTGCGGGGCCCCCCGTGCAGTCCTCAGTGGGCAGTGCAGGCAGGGCTGGGGGGGAAACATCCATCAGCACCCTAGGCAGGGCAGTGGGGGGTGGGGGAAGGCAGAAAACCCAGGTACCTGGGCTCCTAGCCCCCCGCCCGCAAGCTGGAGGTGTCCAAGGCCCAATCCTTCACCCTAAGGGAGCCCAGCTTGGGGTGGGGGGGAACTGCCCCAGCTGCATGGAACAGCCCCCACCTGAAGCTCCCCAGAGCAAAGCAAGCAGCAGCAGCTGGAGCAGGTCCATGGTGGAGCAGACTGCTACTGCCCCAGAGGGCTTCCCTATATACCCCAAGGCAGGGAGGGCCTAGGCTCAGCCCACAGCGCAGGGGGGGAGGGAGGGCACAGCCCCTCCCTATTCCCCTCACTTCTGACCCACAGCTCCCTGCCGCCCCAACCCTGCTGTTGACCCTCACTCCTGGCCCCCAGCCCCTAGCCTTGCCAGAGCCCCTCACTCCCACCCCACAACCCCCTGCTGCCCTAACATTGACCCCCAGTTTTTACGCCCTGCCAAGACTCCAGGGTCCCCAACCACCCCAGCCCAGTCAGTACTGGTCCCAGCAGCACCCTCCTCCCCCAATAACCTCCTTCCCTCTACCAATGCCAGCCCTAAAACTGAGGCTGGTCTCAGTATTGATCAGGGCCATGATTATGGGGAGGGAGTTGGGTCTGTGGGGGTCAATTTGGTAGTACTGGGAGACTGGATACTTGGGTTTTCTCCCAGCTCCCCCCCCCCCAGGCTGGGGCAGGAACCTCGTGCCCTGGGCCTTGCCCAACTGAGCAAACAGCCCCTGAATGGAGCCATTCATGCCCCAGGTGGGGAGGGGAGGGGGCTATTTGTAGAGGGGGGGTTGATTGCACTGACTTATCTGGCAGGACTCCCCCCCCATCAGCTCCTACCTGCTCAGGGGAGGGGTGGGGACCAGCCCCCCTGATTCCCATAGTGTGATGCCCTGGCCCTGTGTACTGGTGGGGGGTTCTAGCCTCCCTCATGCCCTTACCCCATTGATGTCTTGGATTCTAGGAGTGGGTCTGGGCTGGGGGGCAGGGGGCTATAGGTTGGGAGTCAGGGACACTGGCAGGGGTGGGCAGGGCCTGCAGGTCAGGAGTGAGGAGCACCAGCAGGGCTGCAGAGGGTGGTCAGCCAACACCCCAAGAGGTCAGTGTCCCCTTCCCAAAGGTGGCAGAGAACCCAGGGGTCCCAGGTCCCAAATTTAATCCCAGCCCCCACTCCCCTTCAAACACTAGGAGGGAACCCAGGCCTCCTGCTTACCCCCCCTCAGGACCTCAGGTGTGCCAGGCCCAGAAGGGCTCTCAGGGCCCCCCTGCCCACACCCACGCCAAGGGCTCTCCAGTCAAGTGGGCACTGCAAGGGCTCAGGAATGTGCCTGTGCTTCCCCCCCCCCCGGTGGCTGTGGGTTGGGAGTGAGGGGCACCAGCAGGGATGGGGGCGCAGGGGCTGAAGGTAGGGAATGAGAGGCTCCAGCAGAGCTGGGGGGGGCCGGGGCTGAAGGTAGGGAGTGAGGGGCACTGGTTGGTCTGGGAGGGAACAGACTTGAGAGGCACCCTCGGGGCTGGTGGCAGAAGGGTGGGGCAGGTGGGGGGGCTGTGGGTCCAGAGTGAGGGGCTGCAACCAGATTGGGGGCTGTGGGTTGGGAGTGAGGGGCACTGGTGGGACTGGGGGGAGGGCACACCCAAGCGCCCCAGCCCCATTCCTTGGGAATGCCCTTTGGGGGAGAAATTCCCCCTCCCCCACCAGGCAGCGCTCCTTGGGGACCCCATGGCCCCCCCTTAGATCCCAGTGGGGAAGGTTCTCAGGACATCTGGGGTCACTGTCGGGGGGCAGGCCTGCCAGGAGCTGGGTACAGCAAGGCAGGAGAATTGTCCCCAGTTAGGACAATTAGCTGCAGCTGGGGCTAATCCAGGCACAGCCCCCTGCAGGCTCAGCAGTTACCCCGGGCTATGTTCCCCTGAGGTACATGTCCTCTGCCCCCTACCCCAGATTTGAGGGAGGTTCATTACTCACTCTGGGACAACTGTGTGGTGAATCTCCCCCCTAACAGGGGCAGCCTTGGGGATATCTGACCCCCTAGGTTGGGCTATGGGCCCTGCCTGCCCCTTCCCAGGCTATGCAAGCCAAGGGAAACTGAGGCAGTGGCTTTATGGTGCAGAACTTGTGTGTCCTGTGGCCCCTGCCAGTGCCAGAGGCTGCCCCCCGAACCCAGATGCCTGTCCCCTTGACCCCAGACACATCCCCCTGCCAGCCAGGCCAGGATTGGGCCCCAAGGTGCCAGGCACTGTATGTCTGCAGGAGGGTAAACCAAGGGGGCGGATGGATTGCAAAGAACAGGGGAGAACCCAGGCATCCAGGTTCCCAGCACCCCCCTGCTCTACCCCCCTGCTCTACCCCCCAGCCCCCTCCTCCCCTCCACATGAGGAGGGAACCCAGGCGTCTGGGCTCCCACCACGGTCACACTGGGATGGGTGATGGATGGGGCCGTTAGGTCCGGGCAGGGGGTTCCAGACCCCCGCAGTGGGGGGTGGGGGGGAGGGGCAGGGCAGGGGTGGCAGGTGTATGCATATGTGCATCATTGCATATGCATGAGTATGCCCCACTGCAGCCCATTTCCCTCAGTGCCCCTGAAGCTGTCCCCATACCTCCCCGTCCCCCTAGGGACCCTGAGTCCCCCCAGTCCATTAACCCCTTGCAGGCTGCCCCCAGGCAGGGTCCCCATCCTCTGGGTGCAGTAGGGGGGGACAAGGGGTAATGGGATCTGCGCGGGAGGGAATTCATTTCCCGGCGCTAATGCGCTGTCAGCGCGGGGCCAGGCACCGTGGATGATGGAGAGTCGCCCCCGGCGCCGCGGACGGCTTAATGGGGCGGAGAATGAGCTGCTCCCCTCCTCAGCTGCGGCACTGGCCCCCACCCTACCCCACAGCCCCTGGGGAGGCAGCTGGGGGTGCTGGTCCCCCTAGCCCAGGCCCCACTTGGTGGGGGTGCCCCATGGCACTGGGGTAGGCCCAGGGGTCTGTGCAGAGCCTGGAGCCCCTGATATCAGCCTGGGAGGGGGTTCTGCCCTGAGCCTGCATTTGCAACTGGTGGGGTCTGTGCAGAGCTTAAAGCCCCCAGTTGCAGCCAGAGGGGTTTATGCAGAGTCTGGTTCCCCCAGATATCAGCTGGGGGGGGGTCTGTACAAGGCCCAGAGCCCCCAGTTGCAGCCAGAGGGGTTTATACAGAGCCTGGAGCCCCCTGATATCAGTCTAGGGGTCTGTGCGGAGTCCAGAGCTCCAGATTGCAACCTGGGGGTCTGTACAGGGCCTGGAGCACCCTGATATCAGCCAGGGATTCTGGACAGAGCCTGGAGCCTCCTGGTTATCAGCCTGGGGATCCATACAGGGCCCAGCACAGCCTGACTGTAGCCTGGGGGTTTGTACAGCACCTAGTACAGCCCGATGGTGGCCTGTGTAGCACCCAGTGTCCCCCAATATCAGCTTAGCTGGTTTGTATTAGGGGGGACATGGGGGTTGCTGGCGGGTATATCTATGTGCTGAGCTGGGCCATACACAGGGCTTTCTATAGGGAGCTTCTCTATAAGAGAGTTTATTCATCCATGTCTCTTCCAAATCACAGCTGGAGGAGCTGCTCTATCAAGGCCCCCCTGGCTATAGGGATCTCCATGGATGGCTTCCTCTGGGGAACTGTTGATTTATAGGGGACCCCCTGGTTATGAAGGTCTCCGTAGGCAGCCATCTCTGGTGGGGGCTGATCTATAGGGGATCCCTTGGCTATTGGTATCTCCATAGGCTACTGTCTTGGGGGACTGATCTATAGGAGATCCCTCAGTTACAGAGGTTTCCATAGATGTCTCTCTCTAGAGGGGTTGCTCTATAGAAAATACCCAGCTATAGGGGCCCCTATAGGTAACTGTCTCTATAGGGGATTGGGGGATTGTTCCATGCCTTGAGCCCCTTGTGTGTTGTGTGCCCAGATCCCCTTGCGTGTTGCCTGTCACGTGTTGCATGTTGTGGGGGCAGTGTGTTCTGTGGCCCCATCCCCTGAATAAGTCACCTATTGCCCCCCGCCCCCTTCCCTGGCCAATCCCTAGCCGGGGGGGTCAGGGGTCAGGATGCCTGGGTTCTCTCCCAGGGCAGGGGGACGTAGTGGTTACAGGTGGGGGCGGGGCTGGGAGCCAGGACACCTGGGTCCTCTTGGGAGAGGGCAGCAGCGCTCCCCCCCCCACAGCCACATAGCTCTATAGGGGCTTCCGCACAGGGTCCTATACATTTTGGGAGGGGGCCTAGTGGTTAGACACAGAGGAGCCCGGACACCCCCAGGCTGCTTGGGGCGGGGAGGGGGCAGCCCGTGGCAGGGCTGGGGGAGCGGCTCCTTGGCGGCAGCAGGGGTCGTTATCGCCTCCCACAGGTCGGCGGGAGCGAGGGGGGGACAAGCTGTCCCGGGCCAGACGTGGCCCTGGGGACCTTTGCTCTTCCCCAACCGCTGAGTCAGCATCCGGGGGGGGGACACGACTCGGCACTGCCCCCTCGGCGCCACCTCCCCCCGGCTGTACCCTCCGCCGTGCCTCAGTTTCCCGTGCTGCGGGGCAGGGGCAGGACAAGTGCTCGGCTGCCCCCTGCAGCCGGGGAGGGACGCAGCAGGGCGGACAAGCGGGACGGGGGAGCGGCGTGACGGCCCGGTGCTGGGCCGGGCAGCCCGACGCCGGCTCCGTCCCGGGAGGGGATTAGCGCAGACCCCGCTCGGCTCTGGACAGACTCGGGGGGGCGCAACTGGGGGCACTGAGTCTGGGGAGGGTCTGGAAATGGGGCTGAGAGGAGATCTGCGC
>NW_017728933.1:3981108-4002001 GCF_001723895.1 Crocodylus porosus | reverse complement strand
AGGCTTTGGGGGAACTCCCCCCCGCCCCCGCCCCGCGCCAGGCGCCTGCCGGATCAGCTGCGGACACACCATGCCCCACAACAGCCTGCGCTCAGGTGAGCCCCTGCCCCGGCTTGGCCCCCTCCCACGGGCGGACCCACGCAGCTTCCCGCGGGGGGGGGGGCGAAAACCGGGCAAGGGTCGGATTCCCCGCCTGCCCACAGCCCGGAGGAGATCCCCGGGGTTTGCCCTCCTCGTGGCCGGGCCTGGAGGGGTTACGCCGGGTTAAGAGAGGCAGAGGGTCCGACCGTCTGTTAACTTCCCTCCTTGCCCCTGGTCAGTGTCACCCCGTCTCGGGTCAGTGTGCCCCGCCCTTGCCCAGAGGGGAGGGGGTGTCTCTGCGCCGAGAGAGCCCGTGTGTCCCCTCTGTCCTGGGTGTGGGGGCTGTGGATCCCGCGTGGGCTATGCAGGCACACACACGTGTGTGGCGTGCTCAATAGCCGGGCTGTGGATCTTTTTGTACCCCCAGTAGGAATCCTCTCCCCCCCCCTTTTTTTTTTTCTTGCTAGCTGGGGGCTGGTCGATCCCACGGGTTTATTTCCCCACGCGTGTATCCTGGCTGGTGGCTCTGGGGCGGAGGGGGGGGGAGGGTGTCCGGGGGTATTGCTAGGCGTGCTGTCCAAACGACACGATCCTGCTCCCCCTGCAAGGCTGGGGTGTAAACACAATTGGATCCACCCACTCCTAGACGACCACGGGGCTCTGATCCGGGTTATTCTGGGGTGCGGGGGGAGGTCCGAGTCAGTGTCACCCCCTTGCCTCCCATCCCCTTGACCCGCCGCATCCCGTAACAAGCCAGCGCCCTAATGGTAGTTTCTCCCAGCGCAGATTCCCTCCCTCGTGGCATCTGCTCGCGGCCCCACTTCTCCTCCCCACGCCCGGGGCTCATTCGGATTAATTAAACTGCCGGAATAAATGTCTGCCCGAAGGAGTAAAACTCGTCATAAACCCCAGGGCTAGCTCTTAACAGGCTTCTTCCTTCCTGCCTAGTTTCCACTTGATCTGGGGTAACGTGCCCCGTGTGGTCGCTTCATTCGGATCAAAATGCAGCGTCACAAAGTGTCTGAGCTTGGGGGGGATGTAGGCTGTTCCAGCCTGGGGAGGAAACCCGCTGAGCCAGGAGGGTTGGTTTAGGGTTAGCTTCGGTTGTGGGGGTTTAGAGTTGAAAGGGGTCTGGTTTTGAGGGTTTTTTTTGTGGGGGAAAGAGTTTTGGCAGGGTCGGTGGTTAGACTGTTGGGGGGTTGTGTTTGGGGTTTTCTAGCTCTTAGATTTTGGGGTATTTTTCGTGTTTGGGTTTTAGTGGGGGTTGTCCGGGGTTTCTAGCTCAGCATCTTGGGTGGTTTTGCATTCCTGGTTTGTGGGGGGAGTAGATATCAGGGAGTTTTAGATCCTACATTTCAGGAGGGTTTCGATTTCAGAGGGTTTTGGATCCCAGATTTCAGGGCTTTGTAGTTCCTAGATTTGGTGGGGGGAGTATATTTCAGTTTGGGGGGTAGTTCCTTGATTTCAGGGATTTGTGTTTGGGGGGTTTTAGTTCCTGGATTTTAGGGGATTGTCGATATCTAGGAACTGAATAACACCCTAAACACTAAAACCCTAAAAATCTAGGACCTAAAACCCCCTGAATTTGGAGTTTGTGTTGAGGGGCTTTGAAGTCCTAGATTTCAGAGTTGTGGAGATTTCAGGGGGTATTTTAGCATTCACTGTTTTTCAAGTCTAGGATTTCAGGGTTTTCTAAGTCTTCAGGATTTTCCAGTTCTTAGATCTCAGGGTTTTAGTGTCTGGGGTGGGGCATTTAGATCCCAGATTTGAGGCGGGGGCGGGGGGGCACGTAGATTTCAGGATTTTCTGACATCTAGGAGGTAAACTCCCCATAACATTTAAAAAACAAACAACAAAACCAAACCCAAAATATGTATACACACAAACCTTGAAATCTAAGAATTGAAAAACCGTCAACACCCCCCTCCTTCCCCCCAAATCTAGGGACTAGAAAACCCTGCATATGAAACCCCCTGGAAACAGGGATTTTTGATTCCTAAATTTGAAGGCTGCTGAGATTTGAGATTTCAGGATTTTTTTTTAGTGCCTTGGGTTTTTTAGTTGTTAGATTTCAGGGTGTTCTAGTGCCTGGGGGTTTTAACTCTTAGATTTAAGGGTGTTTTAATATTTGGGGTTTTGAGGTCTTAGATTTCAAGGTTTTTCACTATTTGGGGTTTTTAGACGTTAGATTTTAGGTGAGGTTAGTGCCTACAGGTTTTAGCTCATAAATGTCAGGGGCTTTTCTAATTCCTGGTTGTTTTTTTAGCTCTTCAATTTCAGGGTGTTTTGGTGCCTCAGGTTTTTTAGCTCTTAGATTTCAGGGTGCTTTAGTATTTGGGGATTTTAGCTCCTTTTCAGGTATTTTTTAGTGCCTGGGGTTTTTAGCATGTGAGGATTTCAGTGTTTAAAGGGGTTTCATTCTCAGCTCTCAGGGTGTGTTAGATGTTAATGTTGTTTAGTCTGTAGAGTTTAGAGATTTTTTAAGATTTACGGGGAAGTCTGTGGGGGGGGCTTGTTTCTGGCAGGTAGCTTTTAGGGCTTTTTCAGTTCATTTCAGGAATTTCTTTTCTTTTTATGATACTGGTTTTCTTTAGTGCTGAAGGTATTTGCACTTCCATCTGTGTCCAGCTGCTTGTTCTTGAGGGTCTTTCTTTC
This sequence comes from Crocodylus porosus, assembly GCF_001723895.1. Classification (NCBI taxonomy): domain Eukaryota; kingdom Metazoa; phylum Chordata; order Crocodylia; family Crocodylidae; genus Crocodylus; species Crocodylus porosus. The sequence goes on along the minus strand of NW_017728933.1, from coordinate 3,999,265 downwards.
GACTTTCTAGCCCCGGCAGTCCAGGAAATATAGGAGGGGCAAAGAGTTTGGTGGGGCGATGGTTTTGATGGGACAGTTGTCCCTGAAGAGATCTCATCCACAAACCTCTTTGCCTCCCCACTCTAAAACATATTTATATTTTTCGTTCTTAAACTCTCTGATTATTCACAATTAATATTTGGCCTGGAGGTGTGTTTTTGTAGCTTTTCCTCTTTTGTCATTTTAAGTGATCCCCCCCCCCACCACGTGAATTTGTTCTAGTAATAGAGTGAGGTTGTTGCTGTGATAGCCTAGGAAGGATGAGAGAGGCAAGGAAGTCTTAGCTGGTGTAATAAAACTTGGTTGCCCTATGTTGCTGGGATAGAGTTAGATGAGCTTTCAGATCCAAGATATTCAAATCTTTCCTTTGGGTCCTCTGGGTTTTTTAGTGTGGGGTTTTTCTGTTTTGTTAATGGTTTAATTTGCTGATTATTCTTGGGGGGGCTTCTTGGGTTTTATTTTTAACCTTAAGAACTAAGAAACTAAAAAGGAGAATCAGCTTTATATCTCTTTAAAAGGGCTCTGAAGGAATCATTTGACATATATACAAACCTGTTTGGAAATCAAGTGATTGTGCGTGTGTATATGTGTATGCCTGCATGCATGCATATGAATGGAGAGCTCTGTGTGTATGGATATTCATGTGCATGGATGTGTGCATCTGTATGTGCATGTATGGACGTGAGTGTGCGTGCACACCTGTGTGTCGATATGTGTATGTATGCCTGTGTGTAGATGTGTGTGTGCGCCTATGTGTGTGTATATGCACGGCTATATGCATGTATGTGTGTGTTTGTGTATGTATGTGTGTGGATATGCGTGCGTAAGTGTATATGCAAGTCTATATGCACGAGTGTGTGTATGCATAGCTATGTGTGCGTGTGGATGTGTGTGGATGTAAACATTGGAAAAGGGTATTTGTATATGGGGGAAAAGCTTCTTTTAGAACAGGTTTGTATAAAAAGGGTATTTTAGAAGAGAAAAAGTATATTTTAGAGCAGGTTTGCATAAAGAAAAGAAGTATTTTAGAACAAGTGTATATATGGGGAAAAGCGCTTTTTAGAAGATATAAAACCATCTTAAAAATAAACTCTTATATGAAACCCTTTCAGAAAAAAATAAATTTTTTCCCTATGAAAACGTGTTATAAAAACACTTTTGTACAGGAAAAACCCATTACAGGGATAACCTTTGTAAGAGACAAATAAGTTACCAACAAACTTTTCAGTAAAGAAAATATGTTTTTCCTATTAAAAAGTGCGTGTAACCTGTTTTCATAGTAAAAACTTTGTAACATTTTTTAAAAATTAAAAAGTACGTCTAATATGCTTTCATAATAAAAAGGGTTTTTTGGAACATAATTTTCTATTAAAAAGTGGATTTTTGTAACATATGCTAGAAAAATAAACTTAAATATGAAAACAGGTTATAAAATTAACTTTTTAATAGGAAAAGCACGGTACAAAAATACACTTTTTTTGGTAACATTTTTCTGGTAAAGTGCATTTTTAACGCTTTCTTATTAAGAAAGAGGTTTTTGTATCATGGTCTTATAACATTTTCCCATTAAGAAGTTTTTTGTACCATGTTTTTCTATTACATTTTAGCATGAAAACAGATTATAAAATGGACTTACGAAAAATTTTGTTAGAAAAATAAATTTTAATAGGAAAACCATGTTACAAAAAGCTTTTAATAATTACAACATGTTTTTCCTATTAAAAAGTCCATTTTAAAACCTGTTTTCATGATTGAAACGTTTTTTGTAACATGGTTTTCTATTAAAAAGGTTTTCTGGAACAGATTTTTTTCTATTAAAAAGTTCCGTTTTATAACATGTTTTCATAGTAAAAAGGTTTTTTGGAACACATTTTTCTGTTAAAAAGTGTATTTTTTGAATATAGTTTTCCCTATTAAAAGTGCATTTCATAACTTGTTCTCAAAGAGCACTTTTTAATATGAAAATACGTTATAAAATGTGCTCCTTAATAAAAGAATACCCAGTACAAAAATACACATTTTGGTAATGGTTTTCTGTTAAAGCGTATTTTTGTAATAAGTTTTTCTGTTAAAGTCGATTCCTCTAACATTGTTTTTCTTGTGAAAAGTACATTTTATAACTTGTTTTCCTATCAAAAAGTTTTGTGTAACATGCTTTTGTATTATAACATATTTTCATACCAAAAGTAATAGGAAAAACATGTTACACAAAACTTTTTAATAGGAAAACAGGTTATAAAATGCACTTTTTCATAGGAATAAGCATGTTAGAAAATCAAACTTTTAATAGAAAAACGTTACAAAAAGTTTGTAATAATGAAAACATGGTTTTCCTGTTCAAAAGGGCCTTTGATAACCTGTTTTAATAGGAAAACAGGTTATAAAAGGCCCTTTTTAATAGGAAAAATATGTTTTAATTATTAAATGCTTGTTTGTATCATGTTTGTCTATGGAAAAGGTCATTTTCTTATATGTTTGTTTTTTCTATGAAAAAGGTGCTTTTTATAGCCTGTTTTCATACTAAAAAGTAGAGTAATAGGAAAAAAAAGTTCCAAAAAACTTTTAAATAGGAAACTATATTATAAAATGCTCTTTTAACAGAAAAAAGCCATTACAAAAATCCACTTTTTTATAGAAAAATTCTGAAAAATAGACCTTTTGATAGGAAAAAATGTTACAAAAATCACCTTTTTTATATAAAAAAGTTCTAAAAATAAAATAGTATTTTTCCAATTTGTTTTTTAGCTTCTAGGGTTTTGATTTGAGGTTGATTATTAGCCTCTGGGTTTTTTGCTTTTGCTTTCATGTCCACATGCCTCAAACTTCTTCAGCTACTGAAAACCCCTCAAGTTCGACACCTGTCTTGGTTCTTACTGGCCAAAAACATAGACTCCATTTTGAGGCTTTTTGCTCTCATTCCGAGGTGTTTTCCAATTCCCTTCCCTGGGGAACCCCTCCCAAAAAAAAACTGAAACAAATTTACCCCACAAAACAAAACAACTTAATTCCTCTCAAAATCAGGATTTTCTTGGGCATAAAAGACCCATATTCTTTGTCTACAGAAAGATCCACTCCACTGGTTAGATTTCCACCCTCCGTGAGGCCCTGCAAAGGTTTTGAATGGGATTTTAACTGCGCTGTTTTGGACTTTGGCTGTCGCTTCTTCTGCCGGGATCCTTTCTAGTGCCTGACTCTGGCAGGATGGAGGTCCCATGTCTTGTAGGTTGAGGGGTGGGGGGCATCTTTAATGAAACCAAATGTGGATCCCAGCCTGGCCCAGTTAGAACACAAGTGATTTCTCGGTGCAAGATTCCCATTGTTGGGTGGGGAGAATATTTTAAAGGCCTCCAAAGAACTAATAAAAATCCATTTTTGGGGGGGAGGGGTGAGAAACCCCTGATTTTTGGTGTGTTTCTGGATGGTGGCATACATGTCTTGTCTTTCTCCAGACAGCAGAAAACAGGTCTTGGACAGCTCTTGGCTTGAATGTGAGATTATTTGGTCCAGATGGGTCTCCCCCTAACTTCTGAAAGTTAATTAGAAGATGGTCAGCTGCCGAATCCCGGATAAGTAGCTTCTCAGGCTTTGGTAGCTGCCGTGATGGATGGGCTGTAATGGATTTGGATGGGGACTTCTCTATTTTTTTAATTTATTTTCTTTTTGCTTCTTTATCATCTCATTATAAATCTAAGTTCACCCACTCTGGGCGATGGGGGTGAGGAGAGTTTAATTAATTACAAAGGGGAAAGCTGTTTTAATGGGATCTGGGCTGGGGATCAGGGTAGGGGCAGTGACCACAAGGAAAGGGATCCAGCCTCTACTGAGGTTGGGGGGTCAGAAGAGGGGCCTTGTGGGCTGGACCTGGCAATGAAGGTTAAATTAATAATCTGGGTAGGGCTTCTTAGAGGTGCTGATAGGTGCTTTCCAGCAGGGCTGTAACTTAGCACAGATTTGCATGTGTCATTTGCATATTAATCTGTATTAATTGGAGGTTGTCTGTCCACAGTGCAGATATGTATGGAAAACATACCCAACTATATTTGGCTATGAGATACAGACAAAATACAGTGCAATGTAATGCATAGCATATATTGCATTGATTATGTTAGGCTATAATGTATAACAAATATTGAATTAATTACAAAATGAATTAATTGCATAATTTAATTACATAATGATATAATGCATGGCATATATGGCATTAATGACCTAGTGTAATAATTATAGTACATTACATTATGTTATATTGTATAACATATAGTGTATTGATTACATTATAACTATAACACATTGGATTAATTCAATAATGCCATAATGTATGACATAACCTAATTAAGGCAGTGTGCTATAATTATATTGTCTTAATGAAGTGATGTCATAATTATAACATAATGTAATTAATGTAATAGACCATATATGCTGTATATACATACAGTTATCCATAGACGTGTCCTTGCACACACATATAGAGGAGTGAGTGTGTCAGCATTATTTATAAAGGTATAAAACACCCTCATCTGCAAACCTTGTGTTCACAGTGTGTGTGCCTGAGTTGGGGGGAGGTTTATTTTACAAGGGGGTCTGTACCAGTTTGCTTTGTTTAGTTTGTTATACATAGAAGAAGTTATCTGCAGAAGCATGTGTTTTATCCTCTCTATCCTCTGTGTAGTGATCTATTATATACATGTGTGTATAGATATATATATGTGTGTGTGTGTGTGTGTGTGTAGATACATATATATATACACATATGTTTGTGGGTATATAAATGCATGTGAGTACATATATATATATCACACCCACCCACATGCTGTTAGTATAAAACCTATATACATACCTCCTACCTTGGGTACAAACATGCATATATTTGTATGAATCTTTATATATGCCTCCCTTTATATATGCATATATGAAGATATACTTTGCATACCTGAAGATGCAGATCCCAGTACATCCTTTGTGTATGTGAAACTATGCTTTGTATATCCATCCTTTACACGTACACGTGTGCGGTATGGAAGTGAATGTAGTTCAATGCATTTGAGTGATGTCTAAAATGTTATCTACAGAGTGAGAGCGTGTGCATGTGCATGTGATTTTCCCAAGTGCAAGTGTGGGGTGGTGGGAGCAAAATGACTGCACATGTGTAAGGCTTGATGTGTACAGAGCATGTAGAGGCATGATCTATGTCACTAGCATTGAGAGAGGCCATGACAATCTGAAGATAGGCAGGAGGCTGAGGGGAGCTTGCACTTTGTAAATTAGCTTGAACAGAAACTGGGATACCTCTGAGCTCTCTGGTCACCTCTGAGCTCTGCTGTGTGTATCAAACAGGGATACGCTTCTCCATGCGTGTGGTGTGATTTGCAATTTGCCCAAGAGAGTGAGGCAGGGTGAAGCCAGGCTGATCAGGGAAGGGAATGTATTTTATGACCATAATGGATGGAGAGGAGAGAGATGAGCCATAGGGCGATATGTGTCCTTCATCTGGCTGTGACGGTTCTGCCGGCAAGAGTATGCATGTTTTATCTGTATGGTGGTGCATATGCATATATAATAATGCATATTCATATATGCACATATGTGTGTGTGTGTATGTGTGTGTGTGTGTGTGTACACACACACATACCTGTATATCTATGCATATACACACACAAGCTAATATATATAATAGCAGCTGTCAACTACCTGAAGGGTAGTTATGAAGAGGATAGAGCTCGACTGTTCCCACTGATGACAGATGACAGAACAAGGAGCAGTGGTCTAAAGTTACAGCAAGGGAAATTGAGGTTAGATACTAGGAAAAACTTTCTCACTAGGAGGGTAGTAAAGCAGGTTCCCTGGAGAGGTGGTGGAAACTCCATCCCTAGTGATTTTGATCCAGCTAGACAAAGCCTTGGTTGAGATGATCTAGCTGGGGCTGGTCCTGCTTTGAGCAGAAGTTGGACTAGATGTGACCTGGAGTTCCCTTCCAACCCTCATTTTCTATGATATATGTATATCTAGTGCATATGCATATATCATGGTGCATATGCATGTGTATGCCTGTGTATGCATATAGTAATGCCTAAGCATATACTACAGTGCACCTATATATATATAGTAATATATATAGTATATGCATTGATTATATATTTACACATGCATCTCATAGCATACACACATGCATCCATTATATGGCATGTACGGATAATAAATATATAATATAATTTGATGGATACATCATGGTGCATATGCATGTGTATAGTCTATGAATCTACATGTGTGTGTATAATCAAGGCATACACATGTACGTGTGTGTCCTGATGCATATACTATGGTGCATAAGTATATTAGTATATACATCAATTAACCACACAGACACCATAAAACCTGATGCATATGCAAATCTATAATCAGAGCCTGGTGGGGGGTGTTTACACACACACACACACACGGTACAGTGGTGCATATGTGTGTGTATATATAATTGTTGCTTATGCATGTAACACGGTGCATGTACATATATGGAAATCAATACCTAGGCATAGAAAAAGAGAGAGATGTGTAGGTTTATACCACACTGTATATGCATATATATAATGGATGCATAGGCACATATAAGGATGTACACGTGTGTGTGTGTGTGTGTGTGTGTGTGTGTGTGTGTGTGTACAAATTGGTGCACAGACATGTATACAGCTTGGTGGTTTATGGGTGCGTAAGGCAGACACACGCCTGTATTCCCTGTGTATGCATCGGCACAAAATATGTTTGCTGGCCCCTATACCAGTTGCAAGCCCAGTGTGTCGCTGGCAAGGATGCTGGAAGTGCCTGCAGGGGGTGGGGGAATGATACCTGTATCCCTAGCAGGGCCTTGGGGTGTGTCTGGGGCAATTAGTCTGTTTGTGATGTCATGGCATGAAGTCACAAGATTCCCTCACAATGCCCCTGAAACTATGATGCCACCCAGCCTGCCATGATGTTGTGGCTGCTTTATCCCTACTGTTGTATCCTATTTCTGACCCCGTCTCACCCCCAGTCTAACCAGGGCGTGCCTATTCTCCTGCCTCAGTTTCTCCCCTTGGTTCCCTAGGCCCATGCCTGGGTAGAAGGGGAGGTGCTGACTGAGTCATTGAAGCCATTAATTTGTCATTAACGATTAAACAACCTGGGCTCTGGACTCTGCCCAGCCCCACAGCCACCTCCCACGAAGCCAGGAACCACTCCAGACTGGAGCTGACCCCTTTCCCCCTTGCTTGGCACCTCCTCCCTGACCCAACTGGATTCATCAAGCCAGGCCAAAAAATAATCCAAGGACAGTGTTTCTTTTACTGGTGAGGATTAAAAGGAGGTTTCCTTTGGAGGCATGAGCTATCATCCTTAAGAGCCTGATTCCTCCCTTAGCTGCCCTTCTCCTTGCCTTCCCTAATGAACAGACTAAAAGCTGGCTTCAGTAGGGTTTATACCCGGGAAGTGAAGAGTTTAGCAGGAGCAGGGTAGCTTATGAGCCATGGGGTGGAGCTGCCACCATAATGGATGGCAAAAGAAAAGCCAGCTTAATTAGAGCTGTTAACACCTGGGGAGTGAATTGTTTAGCAGGAATTGAGTAGTTTATGCTTTGGACTGAAGAGCTGAGCAGGCGTGAGGTAGCTTAGCCCTGGGTTGGAGATGCCCTTCTCCATGCCTCCCTTAATGGGGTGGCAGAAGAAAGGCCAGTTTATTTAGGGTTGTTAATGCCTAGGGAGTGAAGAGCTCAGTAGGAATCGGGTAGCTTATGAGCCTTGGAGTGGAATGACTGGACAACTGTATCTACACAGCACTGACTTGTGTTAATTGCCCGCCCCCCCCCCTTATTTCCCCACTGGGTTTTTGTGTCCCAGTATTACCCCAGATCCTCATAAACTGTCCCCTGGGGCTAGCTACTGGCTTGGTTTAACCCCTCCGCAGGTTAAACCAGGACAAATCTGTAATGTGTCCAGCCCTGAAGGGGGTTAAATCCAGCCTGATTTGATGGGGGGTCAGAGGGTTGGGGGGAGGAGTAGTCTTGAGACGGGAAGACAAAGGCGCCTTCGCTGGCTGCGGGGGTGCGTGAAATTAGGCGGTCACGGCGCCATGAGCGCCGTTAATTAGCAAGGGGAAATCGGCGCAGATGCGCCTGACGAGCTCAGCATCTCATCAGGCCTTGGTTACCCACAGCTCCCCCCTCCTGGCTCCCAAACCTACTAGGGTGATTATTGTTGGTTTAATAGGGTCTTTGATCCTGGGGGGGTATCCTAAGCTTGTGGTGGGGGGGCTGATCCTGGGTCTTAAAGCTGGAAGGTAAAATTGGGGGTCTTCTCCTAGCCCCCCCATCTCTGCGGCAGAGCCAGTCTCCCCCTTACTCGGTGCTGGATCATAAACCTTGGGATGGAAGCAGCTGAGCTAGGGGCTGCTGTGGTGGGCTGCTGGGAAGGGAGGGGCTTGGAGGTATTTAACCCCTCATTGCCTAGCGTTGAGGGAGGGCTGCTTATATCTTGCAGAGACCCCCATGCAAAAAAAAAAAAGATGATGCAGGGATTGAAGGGCTTTCCTTGTTGCCCCGATGGCCAGAGCCATCCTCCCTGCATCCCAGCTTAGCTCCTGGCCTCAGTTTCTCCTTCATAGTTTCATAGTTGGTAGGGTTAGAAGGGACCTGAGTAGATCATCTAGTCCGACCCCCTGCCCTGGCAGGAAAGAGTACTGGGGTCAAATGACCCCAGCAAGGTGTTCATCTAGCAAGTACCTTCTCGCAGTCCATCCCACACTGGGTCTGGGTTTGCATAGTGCCTGGCACGGGGTACCCCAGTCCAACTCTGGAGGTGATAGGGTGTGAAGGCTCGGAGGGTGTTGTCATGTCAGAAGGCCTAGCTCCCGATGACATGGGGCCAGGCTGCACAGGGTGCTTGGAGATGTACAAAGAGCTCCCTGATAGAGCGCCACAGTCAAAGGGGGGAATTATCCCTTGTTAACAATAATACCAAAGTGACATCAAGGATCCCGGGAGCCAAAGGAGCTGCAATTAGGGTAACATCCCATGGGTGGAAGCCATGAAGCCAGCTGGCCAGGCAAGCTGGTGTCCAAACATTTGCAAAGAGTTGGACAAGGGCTCTGTGGTTTCCTGGGACTCTGGGGGACATGGGTGATGGGGGGCTGGGAAGAGGGCTCCAAGTGTTCACAAAGTCATTGAGGGCTCATGTGAAGCTCTGGGTTCACTGGGAACTGGGGCTTTAGGGGATGTGGGTGATGTCAGGGCTGGGATGATTGCATCCAAAAATTTGCAAAGAGCTGGCCAGTGGCTTGTGTGGAGCTCCGTGGTCTCCAGAAGCTGAGGCATCAGGGGATGTGGGTGATGGGGGTGCTGGGATGATGGCATCCAAGAGTCCACAAAGAGCTGACCAAGAGCTCACATGAGGCTCTGAAGTCGCTAGGAGCTGGGGCATTGGGGGATGTGGGTGGTATGTGGGGTGGGGCTGGGATGATGCTGAGGCCTAGTCAGGGAGGGAACAGTATGGAGTCTGCTGAGGAGGTGAATGGTCCCCAGTGAGGCTGTGGAATTTTTAGGGGGCATCCAGGTGGAGTGGTGGGGGCAATACAGTCGCCCCAGGAGGAGGCTTTTTCTCTGTGGGTCCCCACCCCCAGGAGGGCCCCAGCCAGCTGCCTCCAGCCTGGGCAGGGAGGAGTTAATTTAAAGATGCAGATTAATAGGGGAAGTGGAGGGAGGCGGGGAATCACTAGCAGCAGGGGGAAATTGGGCCACACTAATAGCACCAAGGGAGCCGTTAGTGGCACTGCTGCATTGATGACTAACGAGGGGAGGGGGTGAGAGCCTGGTGGGGGAGGGGAGGGGTCGGCAGGGGTGTAAGGCCCCGATCCAGTGCCCTGTAGCCTGATTCAGCTTAGTGGTCCCCCTGCCCTTCCCTGTCCCCCCTGCAGGCAAAAGGGTGGGGCCCATGGGCTGCCCATCTCTCTGTCACACACCACCTGCTTTCACATGCCACATGCTTGCACACACATGCAATTAGATCCTAGAGAGCAGCAAGGCTGGTCCAACCCCAGGTGGGCCTGGTCCTTGTGGCAAGGATATTGCTGGGGTGTCAAGCACACGTGTACAGACTCAGCATGTGCACATGCTATGCACCCGCACCCACTGGGGCTCCTGATTCCCCGATTCCCCCCTTGAGACTCAACTGATCCTCGTGGTGACCCTCCCTCCTCCCTGCAGGCCACGGAGGGCTGAACCAGCTGGGTGGAGCCTTTGTGAACGGGCGTCCGCTGCCTGCTGGTGTGCGCCAGCGCATCGTGGACCTGGCCCACCAGGGGGTGAGGCCCTGTGACATCTCCCGGCAGCTGCGTGTCAGCCACGGCTGCGTCAGCAAGATCCTGGGCAGGTAACGGGGGTCCCTCCCTTGCCCCCCCACAGCCATGCCTCAGTTTCCTAAGGCTCAGCTCTGTACCACGCATTCTATGCCTATTTCCCCACACTGGCCTCTTAACCCCCATGCCCCACCAGGCATGCTTCAGTTTCCCCACCTGTCAGACAGGCCTCTAGGCCCCTGGACCGCAGGACCCCCCCCCAGCTTACCAGGGCGGCATCTCCTTGTGTCCTGGAGTAGGTACTATGAGACTGGCAGCATCCGGCCGGGCGTGATTGGGGGCTCCAAGCCCAAGGTGGCGACGCCACGGGTGGTGGAGAAGATTGGAGACTACAAGCGCCACAACCCCACCATGTTTGCCTGGGAGATCCGTGACCGGCTGTTGGCCGAAGGCGTGTGCGATGGCGACACCGTGCCCAGCGTCAGCTCCATCAACCGGTGCGGACTCCCCAGCTCCCCCATCTTCTGGGGGAGTCCTCCCAGCCTGCAGTCCTGGGCCCTGGGAAGCTCCCTAGGGTTCTTGGTGGGCCTCACACATGTGTGCTGGTGCACACACTGTCACACATGTGTAAGCACAGGTGTGCATGAAGTAGCAGGGCCTGCTTGACCTCAGGCTCTGTGTGTGTGAGTAGACACTTGTATGTGTGTGAGCATATGTGCATACACCTGACATGTGTACCCACACAGGCGTCTGTGCATGAAGGCCTCACCCTTGTACATGCCCCCACCCCCACATGTTGAAGACCCTTCCCCTACATTATGTGTTCACACATGGCACGCACCCATACATACGTACCAACATGCTTGTAATACACACATGCGTGGAAACCTGCACACGTGTAGCACATACACTTGCACATGTGGTTGCAACATGTCCACACACCAGTATGTAGCACACACCCATTGGTTCCACCTCCCCCCACATGTACTTGTATGAATATGCATGTAACACACGTGCATATGAATTAAAACCTGCACATACCTATGTGTAGCACGTGTGGGGCTGCAAATATTCATGCCCCTGTATAGTCATGCCCATATACCTATGTGTGTTTGTGCACACATAGATGCCAGCACACACATACATGAATGTGCTGGGCCTGGCTGAACTGCTGTGTTTCTTGCTCCACCCCAGTATCATCCGCACCAAGGTCCAGCAGCCATTCAACCTCCCCATGGAGAACTGCACCATCGCCAAGGCCCTCAGCCCTGGCCACAGCCTCAGTGAGTGACTCTGGGGTCACAGGGAGGTTGTGGGGTCATGGGGCACACCTGCTGGACCCCACCTTTCCCCAGTGCCCCATGAGCATCCACCCACTGCTACAGCAAGGCATCCTGGGAAACATAGCCAGCCCCTGACATGGGCAATGGAGGGGGTGGATCTGGGGGTCTGTATCCCACAGGGCTTTGAGACAAGAGCCCCAAATAGTTGGAGGGTGGGGGGCGGGGGAGAGCACCAAGTTTCTGGCCAACACAAGAGTCCAATCCTGCTCACTCCCCTGGGGATGACTGACAGCCCCTTGGGCCAATCCCTGCTGTAGGAGCAGATCCTGGCCTGGTTCCACCCCAGACTCAGCCGCATCTGCCCCCAACCATGTGCTTCAGTTCCCAGCTCAGCTGTGACCCCCCCAGAGTCACCCCCCTCGGATGCTGGCTACTCCATCACTGGCCTGCTGGGCCTCAGCACCCCCAGCCAGCGCAAGCCTGAGCCCCCAGGATGGGGTATGGGGCAGTTTGGGGAAGGGGGCTGGGGGGATCTGGCAGGGTGCAGGCCCTGGTGGGGGTAAGCTCTGGCAAGCTGTAGGCAGTGGGGTTGGGTGGAGGAGTCTGGAGGTCTGTGGATCCTGGGAGGTTTGTGCCAAGGGGGTTGCAGGACTGGGGGCAGTGGGGCTGGGTAGATTTAGGGACTGCAGACACTGGGTGGGGGCCAGTGGCAGAGGTGGGGCAAATCTGGGGCATCCAGGGGAGCTGTTGGGGCTAGGTGGGGGGATCTGAGGGGAATAGGGGTCCGTGGGGGTTACTGATAGCCTGTTCCTCCATAGGCGAGGAGGAGGGCTGCAGGCTGGGCCTGGGCCCCCCAGGAGGGGGCACTAACCCCCGCAAGCCCCCATGCCCTGATGCCCTGGTGCCACCTCCTCTGGAGCCCCCAGCCTGTGGCTTCCAGCGGCCCCCGGCCCCTGAGCCATACGCCAGCCCTGCACACCCCAAAGCCCAGCAGGTGAGGGCTGGTCCTGGCCAGGAGGCATGGGGACAGGGTGGGGGGACAGGGTGGTTGGGGCTAGGGACAGGTCTGGGGGGTTGGGATGGAGGCTCCTGCAGGGTGTGGGGGCAGGTCTGGGAGGCTGGTGGGGCTGGGCCTGGCCAGAGGGGGTAGGGGCAAGTCTGGAGGCCCTGAAAGGGGCTGGGGGTGGGAGGAAGCTCGGGGGAACTGGGTGGCTTGACCTCCTTTTGAACCCCCCAGGGCCTGTACCCGCTGCCCCTGCTCAGCAGCCCCCTGGAGGACAGCCGTGCCCCCCCCAGCCCTGCCGCTGCGCCCCCAACCTATGGCCCTGGTGAGCCCCCATGGGCAGGGGGGAGGCTTGGGATCCACTCCAAAGGAATGTACCCCCAAATGCCCCCCCTGCTTCTACAGAGATGCCCCCTCTTAGCACAGCCCCCCCCCAATCCCCAGGGAAGGACCCTGGGTGAGTGGATCCCTGGTGGTGGCGGTGGTGGGGAATCCATAAGGGGGATGGGTCTCCAGGAGGGAGGAATCTCTGGGTGGGTGTGTCTCTGAGTTGGTGGATCCCCAATGCATGGATTCCCTGGGTTGGTTGATTCCCTGGGTGGGTGGATTCTGGGTGGATGTGTCCTTCCCTGGTGGGCTGGATCCCTGGTTGTGGGGATGGGGTCATTGGACAAGTGGTTCCCAAGTCATTAGATTCCTGGGTGGGTGGATCCCAAGTGAATGGGTCCATGAGTGGGTGGATCCCTGGTTGTGGGAGAGGGGGTTCCTTGTTTAGGTGCATCCCAAGCAATTGGATCCTTGGGTGGGTGAATTCCAAGCCACTGGATCCTCAGGTGGATGGATTCCTGGTTGTGTGTGTGGGTCCTGGCGGGGTAGATCCCTGGGCAGAAACCACTGGATCCTCAGGTGGGTGGATCCCTAGTTGTGGGAAGCCCTGGGCAGGTGGATCCCAAACAACTGGATCCCCAGGCAGGTGGATCCCTGCCTACTTGTTGTGGTCAATCCTTGCTGTGGGGGCTGTTCCCAGGCAGGGGGTCCCAGACGGGTGCTTCCCTCTGCCAGGCTGGGGGGTTCGGGGAGGTTTGGGGGCTTTCGGAGGTGCCCCCTGCCCCATCTAACCCGTGTCCCCCTGCAGGGCGTGAGCTGGGGGGCCCCACCCTGCCCGGGTACCCACCCCCCATGCCCAGCAGCGGCCAGGGCAGTTTGGCCCCCGCCATCGCCGCCATGGTGGCAGGTAGGGCCCAGCCCAGGGTTCCCAGCTGAGGGGGCCATGGGGCAGGGCTGGGGGGCCCCGGATGCTTTGGTTGCATCCCCAGCGCTGGGGGAGGGGGTCCCGGATACCTGGGTTTCTGTGCTCACCCCTGGGTGGGGAGCGGAGTGGGAATCTGGACACCTGGGATCTCTCTGGGGCTAGTGGCCCCTTGCAGGGGGAGGGGGAGGGGCCAGGACACCTGGGTTCTTTGCCCCCTGCGGGGGTGGGGTGTGCAGCCCTACCCTTGCCCTGAGGTCCTTGTCCCACCCCCTAGGCAGTGAGTACCCCACTGGTGCCTACAGCCACCCGCCCTACAGCTACAGTGAGGCCTGGCGCTTCCCTGGGCCCGGCCTGCTTGGTGAGTGCCCCAGATTCCCTCCCAGCTCTGGGGTGGCGGGAGCACGGCTGGGAGTGAGAGCTGGGAGCCTGGATGCCTGTGTTCTCACCCTTGCCCTCTGGCCCAGTGCCTCAGTTTCCCCAGATCTGACATGGAGGGAACTCAGGCATCCTGCACCCTCAGAGATGGGGCACCCGGACACCTGGGTTGCTTGGGGCAATTGTGGGGGGTACAAATCCCTGACCCTCCCCTAACGGCCCCCCACCCTCCCAGGCTCCCCCTACTACTACAGCTCAGCTGCCCGTGCCCCTGCGCCCCCGCCTGCCACCGCTTATGACCAGCTGTAGCACTTGGAGCTGTGCTGCTGGGGGGCCCAGAAGACTGGGGACATCAGGGCTGGGAGCTCGGACATCTGGGTTCTCTCCTTGTGGTGGCAGGGTGAGAAGGGGAAACTGAGGCACAGAGGATGCGAACCCAGGTGTCCTGCCCCTCCCAACCCCACGCTGGAGCCCTGCCCCCTTCTGTCCCAGGGCGGGGCTTGGCTGGCCCTGCCCCCAAGAGTATGGGATGCTCAATAAAGGCTTTTTCCCTCCATCCTGCCTGTGCTGCCTGTGCTGGGGGTGGGGCTTGGAGGGAGGGACAGACTAGGGGAGGAGCTTGGATGAAATAAGGGGAGAGGCTTGGGGAGGGGGGGAAAGGTGTGACTCTGGAGGCACAGGGTGAGGGAGGGGGTTGTGTCCTGCATGCCTGGGTTCTCTGCCCAGCTCCAGAGGGACAGTGCAGTCCAGGGAGGGGATGAGTTGGGGGTGGAGGGTGCCCATGGGAGCCCACTTGGGTTCACCTCACCTTCCAGGGACACCCCAGCGTCCTCAGCCCCAACCCACTAGGCACCAGGATCTTAACTGCCCCCTCCCCCAACACAGGGTGGGATCCTGGGTCAGATCAGGTGGCTGCACATTGCTCCCCCCAACCCGCAGCAGCCTGGGCACAGGTCCATCTATCGCACTGGTTTATTGCACTGGGAGTGGGAGTGGGGGTGGAGAGGGGTTGACCCCCCGCCCCCGCCCCCTGCAATAGTCTCTGAGGTCAGGAAGCCAAAGGGGAGGGGTCGGGGGGCACCCCAGGGCTGGGTGTAATACCTAGTACCCCCTGTTGGGGGAATCTGAGTTTGCAGCCTGGGCAACAGGGTGTGGAGCAAAGCTGGATCCCCCTGGTGGCCCGAAGCTGTCAGTGCAGTCCTGTCTCGTACCATGGTTGGGGGGGGTGGTCTCTGTGGGATCCTGGGGTCTCCAGTTAGTCCCAAGAGGTTTTCTGGGGGGGTCCCTGGGAGGTCACGGGGGTTCTGGAAGTTCTATGAGAGGGAGCGGGGGGGGAGGAGCTGGTGGGGCTGGGAGGTCCCAGGGGGTTCTTGGAGGGGATCCTGTGAGGGTCTCTGAAGGTCTAAAAGTGAGATCCAGAGAGTCCTAGGGAGTCCAGGGAGGTCTCTGGAAGTCCTAACTGATCCCAAAAGGTCCTGGGGGTCTTTGGGGGTCTGTGAGGTCCCAGGAGGCTCTGTGGGGGGCCCAGGGGTCTCTGGGATGTCCAAGAGGGTTCTGGGAGTCCCTGAGGATTTAGAGGGGTTGTGCAGAGGTCCTGAGGGATCCCTGAAGGTCTGGGAGATATCAGGGGGATCTAGGAGGGTCCCTGCTTGGTTCCAGTGAGTTCTGGAAGGGTCCTGCGGGGTTCTAGTGGGTCCTGGGGCCTCCTGGGAGGCCCAGCAGGGGTTTCTGCGAGTCTGGGTTGTCCCAGAGGGTCCTAGTTCGTCTCAAGGCATCCTGGGGAGGTCTCTGGGTGATGTCCCCAGAAGTTTTGGGGGGGGGTCCCTGAGAGACAGGCCCTGGGGGGCCCCAGGATGTCTATGGAGGATCTCCCAAAGGTCCCTGGGGGTCTGGGATGTCCCAGTGGGTTTTGGGGGCGTCCAGTTGGCCCCGGGGTCTCTGTAGGAAGTCCCTGGAGGTCTCAAGGGTTCCTGTGGTGTCCCAGTGGATCCTGGGGGGTTCCAGAGGGGTCTGGAGGGTCCTGCAGTGTCCCAGTGGGTCTTGGGGGATCCCTGAGGGTCATGGAGAGTCCCAGGGAGTTCTGGGGAGTCCCTGAGGGTCCGGGAGAGAGGTCAGAGTGGGGGACGGGGGCGCCGGGGGACGATGACCCGGCGAATGGTGCGGCGTTCGGACACGTTGCGCTTGACCTTGGCAGAGGCAGGGGTGGGGCGGGCGAGTGAGGGGCTGGACTGGGCCCGAGGCAGCTCGGCAGGGGGTGGGGGGAGCTCCAACCGGTCCTCCCAGCCCCCGGGCCCCACTACACCCCCTTCCAGCCGCGCCTCCAGCACCCGCACGTAGGTCTCCAGCCGGCGCCGCTGTAGGGGGAACAGTGGGGGTGAGGGCCAGGCTGAGCGGGGGACCCCCCGTGCCTCCAATACTCCCTGGTACCTTCTCATAGCCCCCTGGTACTGCCCGATGTCCCCTGATACTCCTTGATATCCCAAGAGGCCCCCTAGTGGCTCAGTTCAAGTCCCTGAGGCCCTCTGGGTGAGGAAATACCCCCACCTGGGACTGTCTGGGCCTAATGAGGCTCCCAGCACCCCTTGTCCACTACCCTTCCCAACACTGGCTGGTGGTAAATGTGTGGGCATCTGACCTCTAACCTCTCACCCTCAAAAATCCCAGGCACATCCCTCCTGACTGCACCCCTGACCTGGGACCCCTTTTCCCCCCCAAATAAAAATTTCCTAGGCACTCCCCTCCTGCCCTTATGTGTGACCCATGACCCCTCACACCCTGCCCGCAAATATCCCAAGTCCCCCCCACATCCAATCTGACCCTGGGCTGAAAACTGTCCCCCACATTGCTCCAGGGCAATTGCCAGGTACCTCCACCCTGGGGCTTTGCTTATGGGATAGATCCACCCCTTTGCTCCTACCCAAGCTTGGGCAGAACACCACCTAGTGCCTGCCCTGGGAGTCAGGGGGTCACCTCATACAGCAGGTAGTCCTTGCGCATCCGGTAGTCATCCAGGCCCCTGCTTCGGCTCCGCGGCTCAGGCAGACTCCGTTGCAGCTCGCCAAGCTCAGCCACAGCCTGGGCCAGCCATGCCTCGTGGGCCCGCAGCTGCTCCTCCTGGGGGGGGAGCAGGAAAGGAGGGGGGTTGTATGTTGGGGGAACAGGTCCCCAGGCCTACCCATGTGTGCACCAGGCCCGCCCACTGTAGACCAAGCCACAGCCACATCTGTTCTAACCCCGCCCACTGCAGCCCAGGTCCTGCCCACTACAGCCAAAGCCTTTCCCACACCTGCCCCAAGAAAAGTTGGCTACAGCTGAGGCTCCACCCACTGCAGCCCAGGCCATGCCCGCACCCAAACCAGGCTCCTCCCTTGCCAGCCAAAGCCTTGCCCACCCCTGCCCACCCAACCTCAGGCCCTGCCCACTGCCAGTAGGCAATTCCCAGGTCCTGGAGGGGTGAGTCTCACCAGGGAGCCACGGCTGGGGGCCGTGGGCAGCACGGGCCGCACGAACTTGCGCTGGGAGCCCACAGCCGCCGGGAAGGGGGGAGCAGAGAGCGCTGCTGCCACCAGGTTGATGCGGGCGACCCACGAGTTCATCTCTTCGGCGCTCCTGGTGGGGTGAGTGGAGGGTGGGTCAGGGGGCTGTGGGTCAGGAGTGAGGGGCACCAGGCGGTTGGGCAGGGGGGCTCCATGTCAGGAGTGAGGGGCACGGGAGGTACTTACGGGGCCTGGAAGAGGACAACGCGCCAGTCGGCTGTCTGCAGGCGGAAGACATGCGGGCGCTTGCTGTACTGGCTCTCGTGCTCAGCTAGGGCGTGATGCACCCCCAGCGGCTCCTCAGCCCCCTGCCCCTCCATCTCGTTCTCGGCCTGCGGGCAGCAGGCATGGGCTC
>NW_017728933.1:3976703-3981008 GCF_001723895.1 Crocodylus porosus | reverse complement strand
CCAGGCCTGTAGTCCCACCCCCACTGAAAGACCTGCCACCCCCAGATGTAAGGCCCTGCCTCCGTGCCCACAGTTGTGCTCCTCCCACATCAGGCCCTGCCTCCAGGCTCAAGACCTCCCCCTAATGCGCACAGTCTTGCACCCAAAGTTCTGCCTGTACCCCAGGCTCCTGCCTGAGGCTCCACCCCCAGACTCTGCCCCTCAAGCCCCACCCCTTCACCTTGAGAAAGTACAGCTGGTTGCCCTTGAGGATGGTGTAGAAGGTTTTCCAGCCCCGCCTGCCCCACGGTGCTGCAAAGGAAAGGCCATGGCTCAAGCCCACGCAGCAGGAAGGCCTACCCTGGTGTAGCTACCTGAGAGCTGGGGAGGGGTCTCCAGGACAAGGCGGGGAGTCTGCATGCCTGGGGCGTGGCCAGTCTCAGGTGTCAAGGCCACAGGGTGTGTGGCTTTGTGGGATCTCGGCCTAGCCAAGGCCTATGGGCATGGCTTTAAGGCCTATGAGCCGTGGCCAAGCCCTGCACATAGGACTGTGTAGTATATGAGCATGGCCAAGGCCTGTGGGGTGTGGCCTAGTGGTATCTGGGCATGGCCAAGGCCTATGGGCATGGCTTCATGGCCCATGAGTGTGGCCAAGACCTGTGAGTGTGACCAAGGCCAGACGGTGTAACCTAGTATCTGCACACGGCTTCATGGCCTGTGGGTGCAACCACGACATTTGGGCATGGCTGGCGGTATCTGCGTGTGGCCAAGGCAAATGCGTGTGTGGGTCCATGACATACAGATGTAGCCAAGGCCTGTGGGCGTGGCCTAGCAGTATCTGGGCGTGGCCCCATGGCATAGGGCTGTAGCAATGCAGTGTGGGCAGGGCCTGGGTGGGGGTAGGCGGGGTCCCACAGCATGGGCCTGGCCACAGCAGGAGTGTAGCAGGGTGGACTCACTCCTCCGGCCATCGGCCTCAGCATGCAGCTTGCGGGCCAGCAGCCCCTGGCAGTAGGTGGGGGCATCAGGGGCGGGCACTGGGCTGGCAAGGGCATCGCTGTGCTCAGGGTTCAGCCCCCCAGCACCCTCCGGCTCCTCCTCATCTCTGTGGGGACACAGCATTCATGTTACCTCCCCCACCACTACAGTAGTATGGACCATGCTTCCCCCCTGACAAGATGAAACATGCCATCACCTACTCCCTTCCAGGGTCAGAATGGTATGGCCCAGCCTCCCTCCACAAGCACAATGGAACAGGTCATCACCTCCCCCTGTCCCAGACAGGCTCAGAATGGTATGGCCCATGCCCACCGACCCTGCACAGAGTGGGACGGGCTTCCACCTCCACCTGCCCTAGGGTCAGAATGGTATGGCCCAGCCTCCCCTCCACAATGGAACGGGCCATCATTTCTCCCTGCCCCGGGTCAGAATGGTGTGGCCCATGCCCCCAACTCCCCCCCCCCATATAATGAAACAGGTCGTTGCCTCACCTACCATGCCCAGGGTCAAAGTGGGCAGGACTCTGATCCCCCGCCCCCAGTAAGAGTGGAAAACGCTGGGGTTCTAGGTAGAATAGAAGGGTCCACCGTGCCCCCCTATCTTGAGAATGGAGTAGGCCATGAGCCCCGCCCCCACCCTTTTGCCGGCCGAGGACCCAACCAACCGTTGGGTCAGAATGGGAAGGACCACTAGCACCCTCGTCTGTGAGAGTGGACTGGTCTGTGTCCACCCCCCTGGCTAAGATGGAACAGGCCTTAGTTTCTCCCTTCCTCCCGCCCCCCATCCAGCAAAAGGCATGACACCACTCCCCTCCCTTGGCCGGAATGGACTGGTCTGTGGCCTTAGGTCTGCTCTAGCCAGGCTGCCAGGGTTTGAACCATTGAACTGAGGGAGGGGGGATGGACTTACACTGCCCACTCGAGCTTCTGGTTGCGGATGGAGTGGTACAGGGCCTGCGGGCAGAGTGATGGTTCAAGGGGCCACGCCAGGCCGCGTCAAACCACAGCGGGACATGTCAAGCCATGCTGAGACATGTCAAACCACACTAAGCCACACCAGAACATGCCAAGCCATGTCAGGACATGCCACACCACCTCGGGATATGCTGAGCCACTCCAGGACACGCCAAGCCACACTGGGATATGCCAAGCCACACTTAGCCACGCCAGGACACATCAAGCCAGGCCATGCTTGGACATGCCAAGCCACGCTGGGGGCAGACACGGATGGATCGCATCCCGTGCACCAGCCCTCCCTGGAACTCAGTACCTTGAGCTGCTCCTTGGGAAAGTTCTGCCTGTTGTCCATCAGCCCGTCCAGGTTGGCCACGAACTGGTTGCAGGTCATGCTCCGGCCCAGGTTCTGCAGTCACCGCAAGGGGGTGACACACATGGGACACAACACTGGTGAGTGTGTTGTGTGTGGGGGGGAGCCACCCTCCCACTCTTTCCTCTCCACCCTGGGGCCCATGCTTGGTGGGGGGCTGGCTGCCAGAGGAACAGGGGGGGCTGCAGGTCAAGGGTGAGGGGCACCAGCGGGGCAAGAGCTGCAGATCGAGACTGAGGAACACTGGCAGGGCTGGGGGCAGGGGCTGCAGATCAGGACTGAGGGGCACTGGAAGAGCTGGGGGAATGGGGTTGTGGGTCAGGAGTGAGGGGTACCAGCAGGGCTGGGGGAGCAGGTGGGTGCAAGGGGATCTTGGTCCTTGGATCCCACCCATGGGTGGGGGGAGCTGCCCAGTGGCTGCATGAGACCTCCTCCTCCCTGCAGCAGCTTCCAGGCCCCCTCGCCAGAACCCATCTCCCGCCCTTACCGGTCCATGGAGGTCCGTGTTGAGCAGCATGAGAGCACAGGTCAGCGTGTGCACAGCATCTGGGGGCACAGGGGGGGATCCAGCAAGGGTAGTGATGGGGGGAGCCTTCTTCTCCTTCCCCACTACTGGTCAGGGGTGAGGGGCAGAAGCAGGGTGGGGGGCATCAGGGGCTGCAGGTCGGGGTGAGGGGCACCAGGGAGGCTAAGTGGGGAAGCAGGGGCAGCGGGTTGAGAGTGAGGGGCACCAGCAGGGCTTAGCTGGTAGGGGGCTGCGGGTCAGGAGTGAGGGGCCCCAGGAGGATGGAGGGCTACCTGGCGAGGGGAAGCCATGGGGGTTGGCCTGGTGGAAATGGCTGGAGAAATGCCGCAGGATTCGCTCCCGCTCCTGTGTCTCGCCTGTCAGCACAAAGGCGCTGAGGAATGTCCTGTGGGGTTAGACATAGGATGACCTCCAGACCCCCTCATCCCCCTTTCCCCCCACTCGGGGATCCTAGGCAGCTTCCCCCACCGCCTAGCCCTGCCCCCCTGGCTGTGAGGGGGGATGAGCCGGTGCCTACCTGAGCGCCTGGTCCAGGCTCTGCCCTGAGAAGTTGAAGAAGGCCACGTACTCCTCGGCCACGGCCTGGCTGAACGCGGTGCTATGGCAAACAGCAGGGGGTGTCGTGGGGCTAGGGGCAGCTCCGGGTTCCCCGGGGCGCAGTTCTCGGTTGTGGGGGACAATTCTAAGTTGCCCCGGGGAGCAGTTGTGGCTGGGGAGGAAGTTCCCAGCTGGGGGGGCAGTTCCCAGCCCTCCAGGAGGGTGATTCCTGGCTGGTAGGGGGCAGTCACAGCTGAGGGGGCAGGTTTCGTGGGGGGGAGGGTCCTTACTTCTTCCGCAGGTATGAGGCCACCTGGGACCTCTTGAATCCGTCCAGGTGATAGAGCCGAGCCGCCAGGCTCCTTGCTGCTGCCCGCGCCTCTGTCATTCCCAGTGCCTCCCCGTTGGCCACCGCGGTACCCCTAGGGGGCAACAGTCCTGCTACTACTACTATTGTGGGCCACAGGGAGCCTCTCCCTTTCCAGTCCCTTAGAGCCAGGGGGCTGCAGGTCGGGAGTGTGGGGCATTGGCGAGGTTGGAGAGGGCAGGGGTCTGCAAATCAGGAGGGAGGGGCACCAGCAGGATCAAGGGTGGCAGGGGTCTGTAGTTTGGGAGTGATGGGCATGGGGAGGTGGGGTGGGGGAGAAGGATTGCAGGTCAGGAGTGAAGGGCACCAGCAGAAGTGGTGGGGGTCAGGGGGCTGTAGGTCAGGAGTGAGGGGTACCAGGGTGGGCAGGGGGCTGCAGGTTGGGAGTGATGGGGATCGAGGGGCACAGTGCTGTAGATCAGGAGTGAGGGGCACCGGGGGGGCAGGGGACTGCGGGTTGAGAGTGATGGGCACTGGCAGGGCACATACAGCTCCCAGCAGTGCGGCAGCCAGGTACTTCCTCTGTTCCCAGGCTGTATTTTGGGGTGGGGGAGGGAGATAGGCTGTGGTC
>NW_017728933.1:3974606-3976603 GCF_001723895.1 Crocodylus porosus | reverse complement strand
CCCGCAGCCCCTCGGAGGCTGGACAGACTGACAGGTGCATAAACGGATGGACAGACAGATGGACCTCCCTACCGTGGCCACGAGGTAAGGAGCAGGGGCTGTCGAACTTACCCCATGGTGGGAGCGGGGAAGCTGAGCTGCACCCCGTCCTCCGTCTCCTCTTCCTTATCCTCCTTCTCCATGGGGGGCTGTGCTGGAGGATCTGGTGGGGGCTCCTCAGCCTCCTCCATGGCTGCCGGTGCGCTGGGGCCTTGTGCTGCCACTTCCCCCTGTCGGCTTCCTGCCACCTGCGGCTGCGCGCTCCCCTCCTGTGCCGTACTGGGGGCCGTGCCGGAGGCCAGGCCAGGTGCTGGGGAGCCGGGGGGCTGCTCCATCTGTGGGGCCAGCACCCCCCAGAGCCTGCAGGGGTTTATCAGCCCCGCAGCCTGTGGGTCTGGGAGGCCTGGGGGTGGGGGGCACATCAGATTCACATCCCCTTGCTTAGTTTCACACCCCTCCCCAGTCAGTTTCAACCTCCCTTGGGCAGTTTCTCCCCATCCCCCACCCCTGGTTAATTTTACCTCCTTGGGCAGTTCCAGGTCTGGGCAGTTTCATCCCAGCTTTGCCTCAGATGAGGTGGGCAGGGGGGCCTGGGCACCCCTGGGGGTTGAAGGGCAGGTGGCTGGTGTCTCAGTTTCCCCAGGGATCCCCACCCTGGCACTCACCTGCCTCCCTGTGGCCTGTGGGGGTCCCAGGGCTGGCGTCCACCTGCAGCTCCTGGAAAGCAATGGCAGGGGACAGTTCTGGGCTAGGGGGGAGCAATTCTTAGCTCCCAGGGTGTCGTTACTGACTTTGGGGGGGCAGTTACAGCTCTGGAGGGCAGGTGCCAAGCACTCGGGGGACATGCACCCTCAGACACGCACAAACCCACAGAACCCAGGTGTCTGGGACTAACCTGCACAGAATCTGCGGGGGGTCCTGCTGGGAGCTCCTCCCCTTGCTCCCATGCCCCACCCACTTGTGGGGCATGTGCCAGGCCCTGCGCTGGGTCCTCTGGGGGGTGGGGGCGGTAGGCGGGCACTCCCCACCCCGCCTGCTGGCTGGGGCTGGTGCCCATGTGGGGTGCATGGAAGAGTGGGTTGGTGTGGAAGAGCTGCTCCAGCTCTTCCTCCTCCTCTTCCTCCATGCCCGAGCTGCCTTCCTCCTCCTTATCCTCATCCTCATCCTCATCCTCCTCTTCCGCCTCATCTTCCTCTTCCATGCTGGCTGGAGGGCCCGGGTGCAGGGGCTGCTGGGATACCTCCATGGCGTTCTGGAGGTCCAGCACACAGAACTGGGCCTGAGCCAGGCTGGCCTGTAGCAGGGCCTTGGCCGTGAGGGCCGGGTGAGGAGATCCTCGCATTCCTGGCCCACTTGGGGCATCCCCCATGGGGCCGGCTAAGCCGCAACGGGGCTGTGGGGCAGCTTCATGGGCCCTGCAAAGCAGAGACCGTGAGGTTAAATCGGGGGCGGGTCCCATGCTGAGGCAACAGGGCTGGTATTCCCCACCAGCTGCAGTGCACTCTGTGCCTCAGTTTCCCCCTGTGTGTGTGTCCTGGATGTCTGGGTTCCCTGCTCATGTGTGTGTTGGCCTGTGTCCGTCTGTCCATCCAAGGTTGGGTGTGTGTCCACTGAGGTAGCCTGTTTTGTCTGTCTGTCTGTCTGCCAAAGGTGTCTTGTGGCGGGGTGTATTTCAGTTCCTGCTGTGGGTAGGGGCGGATGTCTGTTTGTGCGTCTGTCTCTGGCATGTGTGAGTGTGTGTACCTACCTAGGTGCAAGGCGTCTGGGCCAGGATAGTCTGGCCTCATCCGTGTGTCCATCCAGGCCGGTTGTGGGGAGGGAGGGGAGTCAGGTGCTGTATGTCTGTCCGTGTGCGCATGTCCTAGGGTATTTATATCTCTGGGCGAGAGGAAGTTCTGGGCCTCTGTGTGTGTGTATGTGTGTGTGTGTGTGTGTGTGTGTGTGTGTGTGTGTGTGTC
>NW_017728933.1:3973160-3974410 GCF_001723895.1 Crocodylus porosus | reverse complement strand
ACCAAGGAGTCCGGGGCTCTTCCCTATCCTCCTCCCCCCAGTGAAGAACCCAGGAGTCGGGGCTCTTTCTCATCCTCCTCCCCCCAGCAAAGAACGGAGGAGTCCGGGCTCCTCCTCGCCTCCCCGAAGCAGAGAACCCAGGAGTCCCGGCTCCTTTCCAGCCCCACCAAGGAAGGGACTCAGGAGTCCAGGCTGCTTACCAAGGCAGTGCTGGCGCCTCACTGTG
The DNA here is from genome assembly GCF_001723895.1 of Crocodylus porosus. NCBI lineage: Eukaryota > Metazoa > Chordata > Crocodylia > Crocodylidae > Crocodylus > Crocodylus porosus. Next base: position 3,974,184 of record NW_017728933.1, on the reverse strand, counting down.
CCCGCCCTCCCGACCTCTGCCCCGGCTTCCCCGCCCTGATCCTGGCCCCGATCCTGGGCCTGATTCGTCCGTGCCCTTGCAGGGGAGTGAACAGGAGCCCTGAGTCCTGGGTTCTTTGCCTGGTGGGGTGGGCAGTGCCTCTGTGGGAAAATCGAGGCACAGGGACCAGGGCTGTGGATACACTACACTTACCAAATAACATTGGCTTTTTTTTGACAGCTAATGCAGGGGGCGGGGCATCATCTGGACCCATCCCCTCTCACCAGGGGGGCCGCTCCCCCAGAGTCCCATGGTGGGGAGGAGAAACGTGTCCAGACTGGAGCTACAGGGAACAGGTAAACTGAGGCACACAAGGTTACGGGGGTGGGAATCATGTCACAGCCTCCTGTCCACCACCCCACCCCACCCCACCCTGGCCTGCTGGTGCCCCTCACTCTTGACCTGCAGCTCCCTGCACGCCCCCCCATGCTGAGGCCCCTCATTCCTGACCCACACCCCCTGCCACTGTCCCCCACCCCCCATTCTGAGTATACAGGTTTCTTCCCCTGCCATACACGACAGGGCCTGGCACAGAGCATGGCCTCACCCGTCCCTGCCATGCCCAGACCTGCCTGGGATGGGAGGAGTCACGTAGCATCCCCTGCACCCTCCCCAGTCCTAAGGCCCTGGACGTGTCTGGGCCTGGCTGAGGGCAGGGCTGGCTCCAAGTAGCCAGAGAAAGCCCAGAGCCGTTGTTCCGGCACTTGTCATCAGTAGGTTCCTGAACATTGCCAGGTAGGCCAGAAGCAGTCAGATGCTCCTCCCAGTTGGCTTGGGGGGCTACCGTGGCCCCCAGAAGCCTGTACAGGCCCCCCAGGCTGTGACTGGGGGGCTCCAGGCACTACAGATTCTCCAGGTCATGATGGTTCCCCAACCTTGGTGTCACGAACCAGGCCTGTATGTTGCATCAGGGTGACCTGGGGAGTTGCCACCCAGACCTTTCCTGTAAGCCTGGGGCAGGGCAGAGGGGGGGTATTTCCTAGGC
>NW_017728933.1:3941347-3972966 GCF_001723895.1 Crocodylus porosus | reverse complement strand
CCTGTCCCCATCCCTCCCACCCCCTGCCAAATCCACATCACATGCCCTGGGCCCTCTGGATGCCTCAGTTCCCCCAGCCAGGTCAGCCAAGAGGGGCAGGGGAAACTGCGGCACGCAGATGGGCCAAGGCATGTAGCAGGGTTGATCTGTAATGTGCCTGAGGACAGAACCCAGGAGTCTGGCTTTTCCATCCTTCACAAACAGGAGTCTCAGCCACAGCTCAGGACAGCAAGGTTTATTCAGAGGGTGATTGTGCAGGCTTGTGGTGGGACTATGTACATGGGGAGAATGGGGATGCATTGATAGGGAGCATTCTCTCTGGGCCCTAATGATGGGTGGGGGCAATTGGAGAAGGCCACCCAGCTCTGCAGTGGTTGGCTTCCCAGTTGCTGGGTGTGTTCACTCTGGAATCTAATGATGGGTATGGAGGGCAGTGGGTCAGGCTGGAGTTAGCACCACCGGACTGCAGTGAGTGTTGACAGCTCTGGAACTTAATGATGTAACAGGTGCTGTGGGAAGGCTGCCCACCTCTGATGTCTGGGCTCCTTGATCTTGGCAGGTTGTTCACTCTGGAACCCAAGGACAGGGTTCAGGAGTGGATGGAACTGTCTAGCCCGACAGTGTCTGGGTGACTAGGGTTGAGGGCTCACTCTGAACCCTAATGAGGGAAGCACAGCAATGGATTGTGCTGGCTGTTCCCATGGCTTCTGGGTACCGCAGTCTTGTTGGGGTGTTCACTCCGGAACTTCATGATGACTAGGGTGGCAGTGATGGATGGGGCTCCCATGAGAGGTCATGGAGTCTCCACCTTCACCACCTCTGGACTCCTCAGTCTCAGGACGTTCACTCTGGAACATAACAATGGCCGTGGATGCTGGGTGAGGCTCTCAGCAGCCCTGGAAGTAGAAGTCAAGGACGCGGGCCGGGTCCGGGGGCTGAGCAAGTGCCAGAGGCTGCCCAGGCTGGGCTGCGGTGCTGAGGAACCAGCCAGGCCGTGCAGCTGCCTCAAAGCGCCAGGCACCATCCTGGTAGGAGCGGAAGAAGGTCCAGCGGGGCTCTGCCTGCCCTGCCTGTGCTGCTGCTGCTGTGATGTTTACATCCTGCCAGTTGGAGGGTAAAAAGTGTGAGGGCTGGGGTCTCTCCAGACCCTGTACAACTCCAGGCACTGGCTCCAATCACTCCCCACCCCCTTGCCTACCCCCCTGCAGGCTGGATTAGGCATCATGGCTCCCTGGGTAATCACCCCAGTCATTGGGTTCCAGAGTGAATGTCCCACAACTGACCCCTATCTCCCCCCTCTGATGTTATGGTCACATCTTAGTGAATCTCCATGGCTATGTGTCCTGCATCTCACCCCCCAAACCCTCTGGAGGTGGGGGAGGCCCTTGTGGGCAGGGGGCAGTTGAGAGAGATAGGGGATGGGGTAGGGGACGTCTGGGGAGCAGGGGACTATGGGGGGGGTGAGAGGCTCACCTCCAGCACCAGCTCAGGCTGGGTTGTGCCGCTGCAGGCCAGGCAGCGTGTGCCGCTCTGGATGCCCAGCACAATGGGCAACTTATTCTGCTTGAAGCCTCGGCTGGGCACCCAGTAGATCTTCTCTGGGGGGCAAAGGGGAGCGTGAGAACGCCCAGGCCTCCCCAAGGGCCCAGCTTGCCCCTGAGTCCAGGGGCTGCAGGGCCCAGAGGGGCATTGGCGGGGATCTGGGGTGGGGAATTAGGGGGCTGGAACTCACCCTCCAGGGCAGTGTTGGGGCCCTGCAGGTATCCGGCCACCAGCTGGTCATTGTGCAGATACAGGGACTGCTGGTTGATGTCCCAGATGCTGTAGTCGGAGGTAGGGGGAGGGGAGGGAGGAAGGGGTTAAACTCAGTGGGGCAGGCATTGAGCCGACTCCCTGCCCACTCTCAGGTCTGCGAGGGGTGCCCAGCACAGCCCCTCTTCACCAGTGATGGGTAGGCATCTGCCGTGCACAGGTATGGGGCAGAAATGCACTGGGGAAGGCGGGGGCACGCAGCCTTGTGATGGGTTTCATGAGTGGGGTCTTGCTAGTCATATGCAGTCCTCATGAACCATGAGCGGTTCCTGGGGAATGACCAAGCCAGGCCCCAGGAGCCAGAATGGGTCCTTATCAATGACATGCTGGTGCCTGTGAATTGTGAGTGGGCCCTCGTGAACTATGAGTGTATCCTCGTGAATGACAAGCTGATTCCCATGAATCAGAGCGGATCCTCATGAAGCACAAGCTGGTGCTTGCAAATCAAAGGTGGATCCTCTGGAATTATAAGCTGGTCCCTGTGAAGCCCCAAGTGTACCCGTGTGAACCCCAAGCCAGTCCCCATGCATTACAAGTGGGTCCTGAGGCTGCAGGTGGCACATACCACCCCTTCCTCTACCCCCCAGCCCCTCACCTGGCCACAGCACTGGGGGCAGGGGGGAGAGAACCTGCACTTACCGGTACCGGAAGACCTTGGTCTGGGGCGTGGGCAGCTCACATGGCTGGGAGCCTGGAGCCCCTGTGCACAGGAGGGCAAGAAGCAGTGCTGAGACCCCCACCATGTCCACCCTGGTGCTTGCTCTGATGCCTAGCTTGGCCTACTTTATACTTCCCCATAGGCTTGACTGAGAATTTCCAGCTGCCCCATGTTGCAATCGCTGGCGCAATTCCTTCCCCAGCCACAACTGCTTCCCTCTAAAGCTTGCCAGGAATCAGACTGTTGGGCACCCCCTTTCCCTGGCCCTGCATGGGGCAGGCATGGCTGGTGGGGTGGAGCAATTGCTCCCCAGTGCCATACCTGAGAGCCTACCTGTGGTAAGTAGCAGGGGCTCCGTGGCAGCTCCTGAGTCCTCCATGCTGCTATCCCAGCTTCCCTGGGCCCTGGGGGTATTTATAGGGCAGGGAGGCGTGGCCGGAAGGGGATGAGTCAGTTTGTGACACAGAAGTGCATGGGCCCTGGCGAGGCGGGGCAGTGGGATGGGGCCTGGCTAGGGGCAAGCAGGAGGGGGTGTGGGGTGGGGATCATTCACCCCCCCCCCACACTGGGGTATGGAGGCTGTATTGCCCCACGGTTGTGCTAGGGGGAGATTGTGGGCAGTTCCCTTCCCTGCAGGGTCAGGGCGATGTGACCAGGGTCGTGGCAGTCAGCAGTGGTGGAGACACAGCTAGGCCAGTTTGTCCAGTGCCTGGGGAAGGGAGGGAGATAGCTGCCTATCTGTGGCTTATGGGGGTGGTCAAAGGTCAGGGAAGAATGAGCTCATGAGCACTGATGATGTCAGCCAAGGCTCAGCCTGCCCCAGGACAGGGCATGGAGCTCTGACTTCTGGGTCCTCCCCATGTGTACGTGTGCACACATGTGCAGCCCCTGCACCCCAGGCCTGATGATACAGCATTGGGTAGGCTGGGGACCTCGGGCTGGTGGGTGCAGGAGTGGCGGTGGGAGGCACAGTCCAGGAGGGAGTGGGGACATAGCTGGGATACCTTGGAAGGGGTAGAGGGTGGGCAGTGTAGTTCTGGCTGTGTACTAGAGCAATGTTGGGCAGTGGGAGTGAGGAGTGATGCATTGTGGGATGTTGGGAGGACTGACCAGCCCACTGTTCATGAGTCAGTATGTGATTTTTTCCAGGGCTGCTTCTGGCCCTTTCTAGGCAGGCTGGAAACAGCTCACCAAGCCTGTACATTTATTAAACTGCATTGAAGCTGGATTGAAGATGTCCCTGCAGTTTCATACCCCCATGAGCCCTGTTGGTTGATGTCCTCTGGTTCCCCCAGCCCCTGCCACCCAGTGGCCGGCCCTATCCTAACTGACCCCGTGTCCGCTCTTTACCCTGGATTAAAATCCAGGGGGATCTAATCCTGCAACGTGGCTACAGTTTTTACCCACAGAGGCTGGGATTTAGTGCGTGTGTGTGTGTGGGGGGGGTGTCTTTGCACCCCCCCCCAAGGGCCTAAGTGGCAAACAGGCTGTGACTGACCTGGCTGGTCATGGGCACCCCCCCACCAACTTCTGGGATCTAGGACCCCCGCAGAACTTAACCCCTCTCTTTCCAGGTTCCCCTCCCTACATAGATCCATACCTAGCTATTGCTGCCCTGTCCCCCACGCTACACCAGAACCTGCCCCCCATGTGCCCTGTGCTGGCCTGGGGGGATCCTAGAGACTGGCTGCCAGCCTGCTCCCCATACTGTGCCCGCTGCACAGTTAGGAAGGGAACTTGGGCGTCTCGGTTCCTGGGCTTTGTTCCAACCCACCAGGAGCCGCTCCATTTTCCCCCCAAAAAGGACCCAGGAGTCCAGGCTAGCCCGCCGGAGCGGGTCTCGAACCCTCACCTCCACACTGAGCACTTGAGTGTTCTGCGCCGCCTGGCGGCAGGATGCAGCGGGCTCTACGCATGCTCAGTACCGCACAAGACGGAGAGGGTGTGGCAGGATTCGGGTATGTTTAGTACTGTATTAGGAGGCAGTCTGCGCAAGCTCACCATCACCGGCGAAGCAAAAGTGGTGCTAGGGCTTTCGGGCCCTCCCCGCCGAGGAAAGCAGTTCGGGGCGGAGCTCGGCGCTCGCGGCACAAGTGGCGGGGGGGGGGGGCGGGGGCAGTTCTCGCAACGGGGCAGGCGCATGCGCATGCGTCGTCCCGCTCCAGGCCCGCGCTTTTCTCTTTTCCCGCTTCTTTTACAAGTTGTGTTTCTTTCTCTCCCTCTCTCTCTCGCGTTTATTCATCCTCATACTGTTTGTCTGCCCATCCATCCCAGTGAACTCTCCAATCACTGACTGCTCTACCTGCACACCCCACTACATCTTCGCCCCGCCCCAGGTGTCTGGGATATATCTGCATACACACAGGCACGCAGACAGGGAACCCAGGTGCCCAGGATACACGTGTGTACATGCACAGAGCCCAGGCATCCAGGACACATGCGCATGCACACACGTGGAACCCAGGTGTCCAGGACACGTGTGTGCACACACATAGAGAACTCAGGCATCCAGGACACACACATGCATATGCATACACACAGAGAACCCATGTGCTCAAGTCTCATGTGTACGCACACACAGAATCCAGGTGTCCAGGACATGTGCATGTGAACATGCGCGCACACACACACCCCCTCAGGCATCTGGAACACACAAACCCTCCCTACAGGCATCCAACGCGCACACACACGGAGGCATCTGGTATAAATGCCCCCCTGATAGCCAATGTGCACACCTGCAGAAGCACGCACACGCGCACGCCTCTAGGCATCCTCCTCTGCCCCTTGCCTCACATGCACAACTCAGGCGTTCGTCACAGCCCTCAGGCATTGTCACACACACAAGTGCACCCCCCCTGCGCCCTCCCGTGGCGGTGGGGAAGTCCAGCACACTCATTCAGCAAGCTGCCGTTACGACAGCCCCAAAAAGCCCGGGCAGTTCCGGTAACGAAAGAGTTAATCACACATGTGCGCGCACACACACACACACATGTACCCTCAGGCCTAGAGGGGGGCAGGCACTCCGGAGATGACTCAGGCCTGGTGAGCACCGTGCCCAGTGTAGTGCTAGCAACCACAGAGCCCTTTCCGCGCGCCAGGAGATGCTGTGGCGCTGGGGCTGTCGGAGCTGAGTGCTTGCTGCTAACGTGGTAAGTGCCAGTCAGGCAGGTGGGTGGACAGGCTGGGGTAGCAGGGACATGGCCAGGAAACAGCCACACCTCTCACCCCTGGTGCTTGGCTGTGCCTCTCTGAGCCCTGGCAACTGCAGTGGGACTCTCTCTGGCACAGGGGGTTTGTGGGGGATGTGGTAGTGGGGGGCAGTGGTGAGAGGGGTCGGTGGTGGTCAGTGTGAGACAGTGTCCCCCTCAAGCTCCTTGGAGCCTGTGTCTGGTAGGGCTGGTTCAACCATTAGGCGAAGTAGGCGGTCACCTAGGGTGCCAAAATTTGTGGGGGTGCCAAAATTGTATGCAGAACAAAACAACAGGAACATCATTCTAAATAACAGCCCTGGTCGGCTACAGCTCCACCTTGGTCTAAAACCTTTGGTTCAGTAAGAGGAGAAAGACCTCTGAAAAGATCTCAGAGGAAAGATCAGTACAATTGACCATCATCACAGCTAGAATTTCTGTAAAAGTTCATTCTAGACTTCTTATTTTCCTCTATATTGGAAGTGGGGGCAACGAGGTACACAATTTGCCTAGGGGGCCACTTACCCATGAACTGGCACTGGTGTCTGGCCCTGTCCACCCCCTTTCCTTATACCCTGGCTTCATTGGTCTTGCTCTTCGCAACATTGCAAGACCTCCATTGGCCCCTGGCATGGCAGAGCTGGGAGCAGAGGTCTCCAGCACCTGTTGCCAGCTCATGCCATGTTCTCAGCTGCCCAGTGAAGCCGATGACTGTGAGCACTAGCCAGAATCCTTCCACAAGTGCTCTCTAGCAGGTGGTTGGCATGTGGGACAAGTGGAAGAGTCCCTGGTATCTCAGGAGCGCTGTAGGCCTTGATGGACCAGGCAGTGAGAGAGAAATGAGGGTGTTTGCTGATAATCTCTTCAGGCAGTGGAGTTGGGAGGGAGAATGGACAAGGGTCTGGGAGCAGAGGACCCTTCCTGAGGTCTGACTCAAGGCCCTGCTGGTCTCCAGGCAAGCAAATCCATAAGCCTAGGATCATATGATCAGAGGGAAGTTGGGGACTGGAAGGGAGCTCAGGAAGTCACCTCTCATCCAGAACCCTGCGCAGGGCAGGATCAGCCCTGACTAAAACACCCCAGACAACCTGGATCCAATCTGCTCTTGGAAACGTCCAAGGATGGAAATTCCCCTCCCCTCTAGGAAGCCTGTTCCTTTGCTGGACCCCCATCATGATCAGAAAGTTCCTCCTTATTTCCAGCCTCAGTTTCCCTGCCATTGCTCCTAGTCTAGTCCCCTGTGACTGCAGGGAAAAGCCTATCTCCATTCTCTCTGTTGTCACCTTTCGAGGGTTTGAAGATAGATGTCACACCCCTTGCCCGCCCATTGGCTACGGTTGCTTGTTATGTGTAAGGCAGGCATGGGGACTCCGGCAGCCTCAGCTTTATAGCTGTGAGGTCGCACCCAGGTGGCGGGGGGTTTCCTGTGCATGGGCACCAGGGTGTTGGGTCTGGTGGCAGTCATGGCTGATGTGTCGGGGGTCTCTTCTGTGTGCCCAGCACACGTGTGGCTCAGCTCTGAGCTCTGGGACTGGATTGGCAGGGGTTTCAGTTTTGGGCTTTGCTGGTTCAAGCCCAGCTCATGGCAGCCCCTTTGGCCCCATGCTTGCTTTCTGGGCAGGACATGTCCAACTTCCAGGTACATCTCCACACCAGTGAAGAAGCTGGTGTCCCAGCTGCACTGCCCATGATTTCCCTTCTCTCTGACTCAGTTTCCCCATCCCCCAACCTGGGGGCAACACCCCTTGTCCCTAGCAAACTGCTTTGACGTGTAGCCCTGAAAAGAGCTATCACAGCCAGTCTCACAGTCTTTGCCCTCATCTATGACTGCATTTATTTTCATACCATGTGCCCAAATACAAGACCCACTATGTTTTGGGTAAGGCAGAACAATGGGGGAAGGAAGAAGATTCTTGCTCTTAGCTTACCTGTCCAGAATCAGACTTGTTGCCCCCTCCTCCTGGCTTGCTAAATTGCAGGGACAAGAGGTGTGTGATTGGTGAGTAAACGGTATAAATCCCAGGGCTGGTCGCCAGTGGGGCCAGTGAAGTAGCAGCCAAGCAGGTTTCTGCTGGATCTCAGGGGAATCTGCTCTGGTAGAACAGTGAGGCAGAGGAATAGATGCCCGGGGAGTCTGCACTCTCCATCACTGGAGGGGATCAAGAGGAGCTTGGACAGCCACCAGTCGGGGATGATAGAGGCATAGCTTTGCCTGCACTCTGCTGTGGGGATTTCCCAGGTTTTGCTAGTTGCCGCAAGGGGCTGAGAGGGAATTCCACACTGAAGCCCCCTTCCTGGTATGTGTCAGGGGTTTTTTCCCCCCCCCTTTGAAGCCTTGGGTGTTGGCTGCAGCCCAGGCTGGGGATGGTGACTGGGCTGTGCCTGGGCTGGTGACTGGGCTGTGCGGGGTCCTGGCTAGAGGGTCTTGCCCCTCCGCTCAGGCCTAGACTGATGCTGCACGGGCTCAGGAAGGAATTTTACCTCCAGCTCAGACTGGTACAGACTGGGGGTGGGAGTTGCCTTCCTCTGTAGCCAGGGCACAGCTTCTACCTGGGATCCCTGGAGTGCTTATTAGCTACCTTTACAGCAGCAGGACGTGGGGTGCCGCAGTCCCCCTGCTTTCCCTGTGGCAGGTTCAGGGAGATGTCTTGTGTCAGGGCTGACAGCAGTTTTGCTAGTTAGACAATAGGTTTGTCCAAGATAGTTTGGACAGGGCTGATCCTGCCTCAGGCAGGAGCCTGGACTAGAGGTGACCTCCACAGGCCACTTAATTTCTCTACAACTTTTCTTCAGCTCTGCAATTTATCTTCAGCTTAATTTCTCTACAACTCTATGACTATAGTGAAAAGGTCCTGGTCCTGTCTGTGCCATATCTTTCTCTGCCTGCGCTAGGGAGCAGGCTGTTGTTTTTGCTCTGGACTCTGTGTCCCAGAGCCCTCAAAATCTCCCGCATTGGCAGCCGCAGCGTAGCGCTCTCTCACATCCCGTGCACTGGGCTCAGTGATGTAAGCTGATATTTTAATTCTCTTACAAGGAATGGTGTTTAGAGCAATGATTTAAGTGGATTACTCATCCGCTGTCATACCTTGGCCCCACGCCCGGTCTATTCCTAGACATGACGCTTCAGGCTTTGATTCTTCTTTCTTTCTTTTTTTTTGTTCCCCCCTAACGAGAAATTACACTCTTGTGTTTTTCAAAAGCTCTTCCCGCCCCTCCTAGGCCTGCTGCATTCTGGGAAACGTAGGCTATTTGTATTTAAGAGGCTGAAAAGGCAGCAGCTCCTTTTTGAGAGCCCAGAACCTGGCTGCCTTGGAAAGATGAAGGGGAGAGACCTAAGAGGGGAGGAGGGTGCAGATGCCTTTTGTGCAGCAGCTGCAGAAGTTATCCTGCGTCCCATAATATGACTTGAATACCTAGACTAGCAATTCTTAACTGGGGTGATGCAGCACCCTGGGGTAACTTGAGATCCTTTCAAGGGTGTCATGGGGCAGTGCTAGCACTATGAAGCAATCTATCACAATTCACAAGAGGTTTCCAATAGGAACACAGCCTGTCCCAACCCTCCTGGCCCATTGTGCACTTCCAAAGGTCTTTGCCACAGAATTGCTCTAGAATTTTTCTGGAGCAAAAAACAAATGAAACTTTCTTGTATTGCATGCGGCTTGCATTGGCACATGAGGCAGGTGGATGGATGCGTGCCCCTGTGACTGGATCTTCTTGTGAATGAGTGGATGGAAGTATGGATCGATGGATGTGTCTGTCCTGGGGATGGGTGGACATGGTGTATGGGGAAGGATGGCTGGCTGGTGGATGGATGCGGTATATGGGGAGAGTGGCGGAAGGGAGGGATGGATGGATGGATGTGTGGGTGGGTAGGTGAATGACTGGATGACTCTGTGACTGGACAGCTGGATCTTCTTGTGATTGGATGGGTGGAAGCATGGTTTGATGGAGAGAAGTGGTATATGGGGAAGGGTGTATGGGTGGCTGTTCCACGCCCTCCCTCTGCTCTCATAACATGGGGCCTGGGAGGAAAACCATCTCTCAGCCACCCGCTTTCCAGGGTATTGCAGGGACCCAGGCCAGGAGGGCAGAAGTAGGGTCTACACATTTCCCCAAGGACAGGAGTCCTCCTGAATTGGGGTGCATATTGTAAGCAGGGGAGCTGATTTCCATGGCTCCTGGGGCTCTTCATCCTCTCTGGCTGCCTGGAGGAAGGGCAGAGTCCCACTCTTCAACATCACAGAGAGAGGGTCAACCCTGTCATGGCCCCTGCCAAATTGGCAGCAGCTTTTGACTCAGCCAGAGCATTCAGCCGCAGGGAGCCCATGTGGTGACTGTTATGATTCTGTGGAAATATGCATTTTTTATCTCCTTTCTGCCTTTCCCAGTGGTGGATGGATGGATGGATGTGACATGTGGGAAAAGATGTCTGGGTAGGCGGATGGTATGTCTAAAAATATGGGGTGTTTTGGGGGAAACTTTGAGCCCAGTCTGCCAAGAGCTGTGCCTGAAAGTCCTCTGACAACACTGCTCTTAGTTCACTGCCTTGGCTAGTAAAAGCGAAGCCATTCAGTTCAAACCCACAGGTCATTTGCATGGCTACCTAGAAACACTGGGCTGGAGGGAATAAAGAGGCCAGCCTCCTGCTACTGTACTGTAGGTGCTAAGTCCAGAAGAGTCATCACAAACGTTGGCTGTCCCACACCTGAATATACTACAAAGCCCCCACCGTATCTACTGGAGATCTTGAATAGCTTCCAACTAGTTGTGGGGAGAGGGCCAGAAGGACTTAACTTCACAGCAGCAGGCTGCCCCCAGCACCCTTCCCTGTCCCCAGGCAGGGAGCCCTGCCCAGCCCACAAGTTCACAGAAGCCAGACAACAGTTTGCTGTTGTGTATCAGGCACTGAGGGCTCCGGTGGTGCTCACAAGGCCTATCTTTGCCCAGCTCTGGGCCAGCTGGGGCTGGTGTCTCATGGAATTGCAGCACACAGGGGTAGGGAGAGGCCAAACAGTCTCGTTTATGGAGCTGCATTGACCTGGGCAACTTCAAAGACTTAGCGGGCTGCTGTGAAGAAGAGAGAAAGCCTTTTTGAGCATCAGGAAATACTTCTCTGTCAGAGCAGCAAGGCAGTGGGATAGATGCCCAGAGGAGTTGTGGCCTCTCCATCACTGGAGGATTCAGGGAGAGGCTGGACAGCCACTGGTCAAGGATGATATAGGCATAGTGATCCTGTGCTCTGCTATGGGCACTTCCCAGGCTTCTGGGCTTTGCTGGTTGCTCCTTTCCCGCCTTTTTGCTATATGTCTCAAGGGGTTTTCAACCCTCCCTCAGAGGTATTGGGTGTTCACCGCGGCCCAGGCTGGAAATGGTGACAGGGCTCCAGCTGGGACTAAAGCCGGAGGGTCCTGGCTAGCAGGTCTTGCCCTTCTGCTCAGGGTGAGTCTAATGCTGCATTGGGGTCAGGATGAAATTTTACTCCCTGATAAGACAGGTATGGACTGGGGGGCAGGGAGGGTTTGCCTTTCTCTGTAATGGGGGCACGGCCTCTGCCTGGGATCCCTCAAGTATTTATTAACAACCTATACAGCACTAGGATGTTGGGTGCTGCAGCCCCCCTGCTTTCCCTGTGGCCGGTTCACGTGTGATGTCTGGTGTTGTGTCAGAGTTACCAGGAGACTTTTGTTGAATTTAGATGATGGATGTGTCTGGGCTGATCCTGCCTCAGGCAGGGTTAGGACCAGATGTGACCTCCGCAGGTCTATTCCAGCCCCACTTCTCTGTGACTCTATGGGTGACTGAAAGCCACAGGCCTTTGTACTTGCTCTATCTGGACCTCAGCCCCATGGAAGGAGCCCTGCCTTGTGGTGTCTCAACCCCTTCTCCTCCTGAAGTCCATGGGAGCTGAGCAGTGTTGGCCTGGCATGTGATGGAGGAACTGTTGCCTTGCCTTCCACGGATGCCCACAGCTAACCCTGCATGGTCAATCTGAAACCCACAATGCCCTGCCAGTTCCATGCCTGGCTACCTCTGACGCAAGCTGCCATCACTGCTGAGTAGCAGCCACCCTCCCCATGGACCTCAATGGGCATTCACCTCCCTGGCTTCCACCTCCACCTCTGTTTCTTTTGTTACCACCGGCTCTCAGGTCTTGCTCTGCTGCTCTCCTATCAGTCCCATCAGGGGATTCTGGGGACAGTTCTTCAGAAAGGAGACTTTGAACACAGAGGAGGAAGTTGTAAAAACCAACTGTGGGCTTCTCAGCTTGTTCACACGCCTCTCACTTCTCTTGTGCTCAGAACCATTCCCCTTCTTCCTTCAGCCCCTTCCTTCACAATCCAAAAGAAAAAATCATGCCAGGCTTGCAGCAAAGATTTTGGCAATGACAGCAACACTACTCTGAAGCCGGAGTTGGTGAAATTGCAGCTGGAAGGGGCGATAAAGCCCCTACACCACCCTCTCTCACCCTCCTGCTGCCTCTCCCTAACCCTCCCACCCTGCTCCTCTGGGTGTCCTTCTCCAGGCTTCTCACATGTAAGCGTGGCAGGGTTTGAGGGCACAAATTATCCCGATGCCCCTTTATAAATCCCTGGGGCAGCCACAACTTGAATACTGTGCCCAGTTCTGGTCCCCACACCTCCAAAAGGAGACAGAAGAACTAGAGAAGGCACAGAGTGCAACAAGGATTTAGCAGCATGGAGGAGCTTCCATATGAGGAGAGACTAATGAGAGAGAGTGAAGTGGATAGATAAATTAGATAGAGTATGGGGTGGATAGATAGATGCATAGGCAGAGTGTGGGGTGGATACATGGACAGATAGAGTATGGGGTGAATAGTTAACTGGATAGGGTGGATAGATGGATATACGGATAGACAGAGTGAGGGATGGTAAATGGCAATTCTTATGTTCTTGTGAGTCACTTCCTGGACAACAGAGCCTATGGACTGCTTAAATTGGTGGTTCACAACCTTAATAGGAGTCAAGACACCCCTCATTAGACCTAACACCCCACCTTGTTAGACTCCAGGCCCTGCTTGGACAATGCTTGGATATTTGCTTTTGCTTGTTCCTCGATGACAGAACAATCCTGGAGTGATTCTTTGGCAAACACCTCAGCAAGGTGCCAGCAGGGCATAGATACTTGGTTCCTACTGGAAATCTCTGGGTTTCTCTTGTGAATGGTATATGGTCTTAGCACCCTTCAAAGGAATCATGGCAACCAAAGCTGAGAATCCCCAGCTTCAGTGCGTGTCTAGATTTCAGTCCCAGCCGGGGGCTGCGTTGAGGCCGTGTGGAAGCCTGGCTGGTATCGGTGTCCCAGCACCTGCAGCTCTTCTGAGCAGAGACACCACAGGAGGCAGAACCTCACACCATGGGGGACACAGTAGTTCCAGCAGCATGGGCCTGGTCCCACTGCTGTAACCATGTGGGTGCAGGGGTTTTACCACCATAGAGGAGGCATGAAACCACTGCCCCAAGAGCTCCACCACCCCTATAGTCCAATGCACCTTCTGTCCACACAGAGGCTTTGCTGGGCTGCTGTTAAGATGGACTTTCAATGTAGCTGCAAGGGCATGAATGACTGGCTGGCAAACTCCTTCTCTCTGTTAGTACAGCCATTATGGATGCGAACTGAGAGTGTCAGGTTTATTAGCAGCACTGGACTTGCTTAGAGCTTGAGCTTAGAGACTCCATCTGGCTCATCTGTCTGGTCAGTTTTGAGGGTATGTCATGAGTCTTATTAGAAATAAAGCCCTTTTGCCATGGGAGCGGAAGCTGGAGAGAAAGATCAGATTTATTTACAGGCTCCAATGCTGTCAGTCAGCTCCGTAAGAAGGGCCCGGAAATAGCAAAAAGGGGAATTGAAAGAAGGCAGTTAGAGAAAGCTGCTGCTAGAGCCGGTCAGAAGCAGCCAGCCACGATGTCTTTGGGAGCTATGGCTGGGCCCCAGAAAGGACTTGGGAAGCTGAGAGTGTCCAGTGGGAGCAGCAGCCAGGACGTTGACAGCTGTGGAAGCAGTGAGCCTGAAAAGTCCGTAGCGGTGATTCTCAGCTGGAGGAGCCAGGAGACTCCTTGAAGGGGAACTGTCAGGTGTGCAAACGCCTACACAATTCACAAGAAAAACACTGCAATTTCTCATCCACAGTGTCCCAACCCTTCTACCCTGCTGGCGTTGTGCTGAGGTCTTTGCCACAGAAGAATGGTCCTAGGACAGTGGTTTTCAACCTGTGGTCCATGAAGCCCTGGAGGGCTGCAGGCTGTGGCTAAGGGGGCTGCAAAAGATGACCACAATCAATCAAGAGTATGTGAATATCCACCCTTACAATTCAAAGGGGTCTGTGCCTCTGTTTGAAATTCCCAAAGAGGTCTACAAATGAAAAAAGGTTGAGAACTACTGCTGTAGGATTTTGCCAGCATTAAGAAATGAGTGAAAGTGAAGAGTGGAGGTTGTCTGGCAGGGAACTGGAGTCTAACACGGGGCCCCTTGACATAACAGGGCAGATTCTGGACTCTAAGGGAGACCCTTTGATCCAAGCAGGGAAGTCTGGAGTGTAACACGGGACCCCTTGATCTAAGGGAGAGACTGGAGAAGACTGGGACCTTGTTTGGCCAGGGGCGGACACTCGCTCACCGGATGCCGGGTGAGGGACCAGGGGCGTGGATCGCCGTGCCCCTCCAGCAGGGGGCGATGGTGGGACTACAACTCCCAGGGTGCCCCGGGTCGGGGAGGCGGGGCCCTGAGGAGACGGGCGGCGCATGGGGCCAATGGGCGGGCGGGGCCGGTGGGGCAGCGCGGCGGCCGGGCGCGGAACTCAGTCGGGCTCGGGAGCGCCCGATGGAGCGGGCGGCGCGGGGCCGGGGTGAGCGTCACGCGGAGCGGGCGGCGCGGGGCTTTGGACGCGGGACATTGCTCGCTCGCTCCTTGCGCGTGGGGGCTTGCATGCGCGGGACGTTGTACACGCGGGCACCAAGTTGCACCTCCCGGGGGCGTGTCCCCGAAGCCGGGGCTTCCCGGGCGCATGGCGTGGGCTGCCCGTCTCAGTTTCCCTGTGTGCAGGAGGCGGGGGGAGCCGCCCTGACCCCTGTGTGGAGCTCTGGCGGGGGGAGCCGCGTCCCGGAGGTGGGGAAGCTCCGTCCCGGTGCCAGGGGGCACTACAGATGCGGCTGGCAGGACTTGCACAACCCCCCCGCCCCTTCGCCGGGGCTCCGGGGAGGCTGGCGGGCCCCAGGCACGGAGCCATGCAGGGAGAAGGGGCCGTGCCCAGCGGGGGCTTATCATGGGGCTGCGGGGCATGGAGCTTCCCGGAATCGGCGTCACGCCGGTACCGCCCACGCTGGACGTGTGCCAGGGCCTGGGGTGCTGCTTGTCTCCCCCCTCCTCGCACGAGCTGGACTGGGAGCGCTTGCATCCCCGGGGCGTGGGCATGCATGCGCATGTGTGTGTCCGGGACACCTGGGCTCCGTGCAGGACTTGGCAGCACCTTGGCGCTTGCTGTCGGTCCCATTTCTCCCAGCTGAGCTGTGGCTTAGCTCCCCGTGCCTCAGTTTCCCCCACTCCACGGGAGGGGAACAGTTGTGGGCAAGTGTTCAGCATGGGTCTGGGGGCTGGGGCTGTCTTGCCCCCGTCGGGTACGGGCCTGAGCCGCAGAAACACCAGCTCCCTTTTGCTGCCCGCCTGCCTCCTAGAAGGTCCGTTATCCATGGCTGTTAGCTCCATCATCAGACTGGCACTGGGGACTGCTGCTAACAAGCCAGCATGGAGCACAGGGCGGGGGGGGCATCACCCCATCTGGGACTTGTCTGGATCCCCCAGTGCCCCCCTGATGTGCTGAGATCTGGGAGGCAAGGGCTGGAGGCTGAGATCTCCCCTCTACCCAGCGCTGGCTGGGAAGGATGGTAGAGATGTCCCATCTGCCGTGGGCGGGGCAGGGCCGGGAACAGGACGTCCTGGGGGCTGGCAAGAGGCCCATTCTCTGCGGCTCCAAGCCTGAAAGAGGCTGAGTTTGCATGGGGGGGAAGATGGTGAGGGATGGAGGTCTCGGCACTGGTGGGGGTCCCATGGGGCATCAGCGTCATGGTGTTCCCCACCCCTGTGCCAGGGGGCTATGCTGGGTCTCCTCAGGGGGGCAGGGTCTTGCGGGGCTGGATGGCATCTTGGCAGCATTACGGTGTGGCACCAGGGTCCCTACAGCAGGCCTGAGGCAAAGCCGAGAGGCTCCGTGGCCAAGGGGAGTACAACTAGGGGACTATCAGCCAGGGCTGGGATGGGGGGTCTTGGCTAACTCTGGCCACTAGAGGCACCTGCCTTGGCTGTGCCAGAGCTGCTGAGGCAGCAGGGGGGACACGCACAGCTCTCCCCCAGTTCCAGGAAGCTGCCCTGAAAACGAAAGTGAGGGTGCTGTTGATAAATGCAGGAAACGTGTCAGCTACGTAGCCTCATTCTTGGAAAGCCCAGCATGGGCCCTCTCTGCCCCCCCCACCAACTGGCTGGGTGGCCTGAACTGCCCTTACACTGGGGACAGGCATCTGCCAGGTTCCCTCCTCAGTGGCCTGTCTCCTCTTCCTCCCCACAGCCCCTAGTCCTAAAGGGAAACACCGGAAGAAGGTGCTGCCTGCCATGGAGGAGGAGAGTGAGTCTCAGCCAGGTGCTGCTGATGCCGCTGCGCCGGATGCTGAGGAGAACCCAGGTCCCACTGACTCCACAGCCCAGGTGGTGAGTGAGATGGGGCACTGCATCCCCTTCTGAAGGTGCTGGGATGCGCCTGGGTGCCGGGAGATGAAGAAGTGGGGGGAGTCATCTCTTCAGCTGCCCCCATGAGCCAGCATTGGGGGTTGGGACTACATACACAGCCTGCATACACAGCACTTGAACCACCCCAAGCAGGCTCCTGCTGGCCTCAGTCTTGGCTGCTTGTCACCAGCATCCATGGCTGGGTCAGGCCAGGGTTGATCTTGTTCCTTTTGGATTGAGGGCAGGAGCACAAGTTGTGTGTCCCAGGGTGAGCATGGGGGCAGGAGCAGGTGGGTGTTTGTCCCCTGGCCCCCTGTGCCCTCTCCCTGGCATTGAGGCAAGGGAGAGTTGGAGGAGCTCCATGGAGCGGTGGGTTCCAAGCCAGGCTGGGACTTACAGCTGGGCATGACCCGCAGTGGGGAAACCCAGCCCCACACCCTGGCAAAAGGGGACTGGTGGCTACATACAAGGCCCCCACAGCTCTTCCTGACTTTTAGTTCCATTGTTGGAGGCTGCTGCCTGTGTGGCAGCTAATATGAGTGTGTCAGTCTCTCTCACGCTTCTGCATAAGTGTGGGGGGGCTCACAGCCATGGCAAAGCATCCCATGGTGCCCTGGACCACAGCACAGCCAAGGTGGTGTGGCTCATCACGGCATAAAGTACATGGGTTCTGGGATGCATGTCAGGTCTTGTCTTGAGGTTGGGAGCTCCCCAGAGCCTCTGTCAGTGGCTGGACCCTAAGCCCCCGGCCGCCACCTTCCATAAGGCCGTGGCCTGGCACAGAGGTCCCGCTGCTGTGGACATGTAATTGGTCAGATACCCTAGAGCTGTTATGAGAGGTGTCCTTGCCTTCAGAACCAGACCCATGGGGTCTTTCTGGCATGTTGTCTCCCAGCACCAGGAAACACAGGGCCTGAGGGGGGCACTGGTCATCCATGAGCAGTTGGTTGCAGGGTAGTGGGGAGATTTCTCCCCTTCAAGGCCAGGGGCTGGAGCGTCTCTTTGCTGAACCCAAGCTGCCTCAACCCCATGGGGCATGAGAGACAGCAGGGGTGGCTGGGCAGGGCCAAAGATATCCAGCAAAGCCAGGCCTGCAGTGGGCGAGATGAATTTGTTGGGTCTCAGTCCAGCTTCTGCCAGGCAAGAGATCCCCTCCATGCCCTATTGGGGCAGGCATACGTGGGCAGGGACTCTGCCAAGGTCCTGGCAGGCTTGGCGAGGAATGGGATAGCAAGCCAGAGATGTGCCCAGCAGCTCTGGCCTCCTCCCCCCCGTCCTCCCCCCTTCCCCCGCCTGATCTCAACTCTGCTGGGGCTTAAAAAAACAAACCTCCCTCCATCCTCAAAGGCTGGGCTTGTCTCCGCCTGCGGTGAGGGTGAGGACAGACAGAAGAAGTAGCGGAAGGGGAGAAAAAAAAAGCAAAGAAAGGGTTCTCCGGAGCCAAGCAGCTGCTTTGCCCTAAAATAGCAGCGAGTTTTCTAACTCCGGAAAGCACAGAGCAAACACGGAGCGTGCTTTCAGCCCGGCGTGAGGCTGGGGGAGCAGAGAGGGAGCGAGAATCTCCGTCATTCTGTTTTCCTGGAAACCGTTCCCCGTGCTCTGCTCTGACCAACTTGGCCACCTGCCCGGGTGGGAGGAGCCATGGCTGTTGCTGCTAGAGCCGGTTGGGTGCTGTGGGCCATGGGGCTGGAAGAGGGGAAAAGGCCCCAGAGGCATGGGGGTGGGCTCTGGTGATGAGGTAGAATGGCCAAGGCAGCGTTGACTTCCGAGTAGCAGTGCCATGGGACATGTCTTGCCCTGGGAGTCTGGGCTGCCACCTGGGACTTCAGGGTTTTCCAACAGGCTCTAGCTGGTTGGGGCCCAGACTTCTGGGCTCTGTCTCTGGCTGCTTTGGGAGCAGGATGATCTCGTGGTCAGGGCAATGGGGAACTCGGAGCCTGGACTCCTGGGTTCCCCTCGGCTCTGCCAGGACCACAGCCGAGGTCGTGCCAGCTTTGGTAGCTCCCGGCCCCCGTGGCTGAGCGTGGGGCTGTCTCTCTTTGCAGGCTGGTGGCTCTGAGGGGGAGCAGAGGGGCCCCCCGGGGGAGCTGGCCGAGGACACAGCCTTGAGCGGTGAGAAGGAGGAGGAGCAGGCCTTCCTCGTTGGCCTCTACAAATTCATGAAGGAACGGCGCACGCCCATTGAAAGGATCCCCCACCTCGGCTTTAAGCAGAGTATGTCCCCTGGCACCTCTTGGGGCCTCCCAGAATCCTTTGCTGGTCCCAAATCTGCCAGACTTCTTTACTGACAGCCACAGGCTGTGTGGCACCTTGCCTGTGCCAGGCTGGCCTGGGCAGGGCCCTGATGTGACAGCATCCCAGGGAGGGCTGCAGCCAGGTCCTGTGGTCACTGCAACCCCCAGCATGGCTGAGGTCCCCCAGGACCACCTGAGCAGGCTGAGGGGGGGCAATACTCTGGCTAGGGCATGAGGATTGTTCCCCCTGGGCCCTGCCCTCACTCTGCTCCCGTCCGTGTGTCTGTCCAGTTAACCTGTGGAAGATCTACAAGGCCGTGGAGAAGCTGGGTGCCTACGAGCTGGTGAGCGGAGGGGAGGGGCTGGGATCACATCCTCTGGGCCTTGTGCCCAGCTGGCGACTGCCTATACTGGCCCTGGAATAGGGGGCAGCAGAGCTCCAGCCATGGGGCAAGGCAAGGGGAGCTTCTGGGCTCTCTTGGCTTGCTGAGCTGGGGCCATGGGGACCAAAGCTTGGAGCCAGATCCCAGCTGGTTGTGGCCCCTGGGGATGGGTGGGAGAGCAAGTCAGAACTTGGCAGTGCTCCAGCTGCAGCTCTCCTGAGCTGTCATTGCTCCCCAGATCAGGGCTCTGCTCGCCCAGCCACACCCTAGGGCAGGGGCACATGAGGAAGGTGCTGGGCACATCCTGGGGCCCTCACCTCCCTCCCACCACAGGTCACAGGCAGGCGGCTCTGGAAGAATGTCTATGATGAGCTGGGCGGGAGCCCTGGCAGCACCAGCGCAGCCACCTGCACCCGGCGCCACTATGAGAGGTATGAACCCCCGCTGCCTACTGCCCCATGTGCCACCTCACCTGTCTACTCCCTTGCTCATGGCCTGGGGGACTCCAGGTCTCAGCTCCAAGCTCTGCCACTGTCTATGTTTGTTCTCCATCCATTGACTCTGTACCTCAGTTTCCCCAAGGGTGCAGTGAGGGCTGATACACTGGCCTGGACTGGCAGGGAAGTGTGAGACACCCTCAGACCCCATGATGGGACCACTGGCTGCGCTCATCAGGATCTAGTGCCACCTCTGGAGTGACCACAGGGCCATGGGCCACTGTTCTGCACTGGTTGCTTGGCTTCATTGCAGCTGCTGCAGGGCCATGCTCTGGCTGGCAGGACCAGGCCCAGTACTGGCCACGGCTGCAGCCCCTTGATGGCATGTGCTTCTTTCCTGGCAGGCTGGTTCTCCCATATGTGCGGCACCTGAAGGGCGAGGATGACAAGCCACTGCCCCCCACCAAGCCCCGGAAACAGTACAAAGTCTCCAAGGAGCCACGGGCCAAGAAGGAGAAGAGCCGGCAGCAGGTGCAATGGTTGGGGGGGAGAAGCTGACATGGGCTCATCCCCAGGGTCTCCTGCAGAACCACCCCATGCATGGAGCCTTGGGATCTGGGTGCTAGGAGAACACCAGGGGCAGCAGGGAGAAGGAACACAGCTGGCCAGGAGCCTAGGGTGGGAGAGCGGTGGACCCAGGAGCCGCACCTCACCCATACCTCAATCCCTCTGGTTGTAGATTCCACTGGAGAAGACAAAGCTGGATACTGCCTCTACTCCCCAGTCTGGCA
This sequence comes from Crocodylus porosus, assembly GCF_001723895.1. NCBI lineage: Eukaryota > Metazoa > Chordata > Crocodylia > Crocodylidae > Crocodylus > Crocodylus porosus. The sequence continues at coordinate 3,952,726 of NW_017728933.1, read as the reverse complement.
GGGAGGTGGTGCTTGAGCAGAACCAGCCCCGGGATCCCAGTGAGCTGGCCCAGCCCCCCACTGGCTGCCATGGCCACTGTGAGGCCCTTGGCTGCTCAGAGGCGTACCAGCGCCTCTTCTCCAGCTTCTACTTCAAAGGCAACCACCCCATCATGTCCCCTCTGGCCAAGAAGAAGCTGCTGGCTCAGGTGAGCAAGGCTGAGGCTTTGCACTGCCCCGAGGGCCGTTGCCGCGAGGGCTGGATGTCAACTGGCCCCTGCCACAGCCCAGACCACAGTGCTACCAAGCCCCAATGCCGTGAGGATGGCTGGAGCCCTGGGCCACAGCGGGATGACACCGTGGACCCAGCCCACTCCTGCCCCCCGAGCACAAACGAAGGGGCGCTGAGCCCACAGGCTGAAGAAGGGAACCTGGGCCGACGCCTCTCACCGGTGCCCACCACCTTCACCGGCTGCTTCCGGGCCTACCAGGGAGAAGTGCTGAAGCCTATGAGTTGCCGCCCACTCAGGGCCCCTGCCGGCTTCCCTGATACCTCCTTCCTCTGCCAGCCTCCCAGCAAGGACCCACACCTGCCTGACCACACACGGAGGGAGCTCAGAGAGCCCCTGGAGGGGACGGGCTTCCGACAAGGGAGCAAGGCTTTGGCCTTCCCTGCCAGCAAAGCCTGTTGGGTGGCTCCCAGCTTGGCTAGAGTCAGCCCTCAGCCATCCAAGCCTGGGCAGAGCCCGGGGCTGGGCAAACGTGGGCCAGAAGATGGTGGCTTTGGCCCTGGGAAGAAGCTGAGGGCCGTGTCCCCGTTTGTCAGGGAGGCAGAGCCACGGGAGGCTTCACCTGGCTTAGCCAAGCCACAGGCCATGGCGCCTGGCTTTCCCACACTGCTGCCATCAGCCGGCCCAGATGCCTACACGGGGACGATGCTGAGGTTTCCACTGAGCTTGGCTGGCTCCAGGGAATCATCGCCACTCGCACCATCCCTCAGTCCCTTTGTCATCCCAGCCTTCCCAGGCCCTGTGATCACTGCCCAGACCTCTGAGCTGTGCCGGCCACTGGCGACCAGCCTGGCACACTACCCCACATCCTATGACAGCTCACAGCGGCACCGCCTCTATCCTGTCGCCACATGGCACAGCCAGCCTTCCTATGCCTCCCCCCACGGCTTCCACCGCCCCACCAAACTGTAGCCTCTGGCCAGGATGTTCTGGGCCAGGACATAGGGGCTTGCTGTGATGTACCAGGCCACCTGGGAACATGTGATTCACCCACATAGGCTGCACCATGGCTATGGATCCCACAGTCATGTATGACAAAGGGCCAAGGGAAAGCATCACATAATCTGGACGTTGGGACCATGGAACTGTTGGGATCAGACGCTGTCCCCCTTGACAGGGCTCTTGTAGCAATGTGTTATGGGAAGGGGCTTTACATAAAGTCAGAGCATGTTGGAGGGGTCTCACAATCATACTGTGGACTTCGGTGATAAACCTGCCTGAGAGGAAGAGAGCCTCTGGGGTCTCCTGGCTCTTGGGAGCCAGTGCAGGAGAGGGAAAGGAAAGGGGACCTGTGGCTAAATCGAGCTGGGTATGCGAGTGTGCGTCTAAGTAGGCATGTGTGTGACACTGGTGAGTATGACTGTTTGAGTGAGTGTGTGATGGACTGAATGTGTGCGTGCATATTGTGTGACTGCGTGTTTGTCAGTGTGTGATACACCGAATATGTGTGTGTGCATGATGGACTGAATGCAGGTATGTCTGCATATATGATAGTGCATGCAAGTGTGTGATGGACTGAATGTGTCTGTGTGACTTTATGAGCATGTGATGGAGCAAAGGTGCATGTGACTGCAAGGGTAGGATTGTGCATATGTATCACGTGCTTGACTGCATGTTTGAGTGTGATGGATTGAATATGCGTGTGTCTGTATGACTGCATGTTTGTGAGGGTGTGACAGACTGAATGTGCGGGTCTTTGCGCATGTGTATCAGTGTGTGTGACAGGGTCAGGATCAGGCCCTTTCAAAGGAGGCGGGCGCTCCTATATCATATTGTCTGCAATATAACACACACCTTGGTTTTGAAAGCCAGAGCAAAGAATAAAAGATTTTTTTCTTGTAATGAGTACTGGAGTAGCAGCAACCAGGGATCCCGGCCTGCTCTGTGTTCTGCTCCTTGGGGATTGCAGCAGGTTTGGCGCTTAGTTTCACCCACCAAATGGCAGCCCTGTGCCCATATTTCCCACCTATTTCGTGCACCTGGTTTCCGGGGGAAGGGAAAATCTGGGTGCTGCTGAGAGATTGCTACAAGTGATCAACTTTTGGGGCAGGTGTGGCCCATGTTAAACCCTGCCTCTTCCTGCTCTGGCCCTGCCCCCCAGTAGGTCACAAGGGTGCAGGACTGGGCACTATCATGGCTCTTGGTTCTGACAGGATCCCTTTGAGGATATGTCCAACAGGGACCTGGGCAACTAGCAGACAGTGTTAGTTCAAGAGGTGATGTGGTCCTACCACTTTTTTGCCTGGACTTTCAGCCCATAGGTCACCTGGTCCTCTGGCATCCCGCAATACTCTGCTCCCGTTTCAAGGGGTATGGAGGGTCACTAGGAGCTAGTGGCACAGTGCTGTGAATGAGGCTTTTCTCCGTTTCCCTCCATTCCTGGGAGATACTAAGTATCCCACCTTGTGGGGAAAGGCTAAAAAAATGGGGGTGACATAGCTTGGGGAAATGAAGAGTGAGGCCAATTTGATCACCCTCTTCAAACCCCTAAAGGATGACAACAGAGAAGATGGAGGCGGGCCACAAGGGACAGGCTCAGGAAAAAGCCAACCTATTACATGGGTACTTTGCGTTGGTCTTTTATCAGTCCCATGGGATGCCCATGCCAACCATGGGACAGGGAGGTCCAGGTGAGGGAGATCCCCTGCCCTCCATCAATGCTGACTTTGTGAAGGAACACCTTGAGAGGCTGGATACCTTCAAGTCAGCCAGCTCTGACAATCTACACCCCAGGGTACTCAAGGAGCTGGCTAGCATCATAGCCCAGCCCCTGGCACAGATCTTTGAAAACTCCTGGTGCTCTGGTGTAGTGCCCAAAGACTGGAAGAAGGCCAATGTGGTGCCTATCTTCAAGAAAGGGAGGAAAGTGGATCCGGCTAACTAGGCCCATCAGCCTGACTTCTATCCCGGGGAAGGTCTTTAATAAACTTTTCTAAGAGGCCAACCTTAATGGACTGCCAGATGCCAACATCCTGAGGGATAGCCAGCATGGGTTTGTTGCGGGTAGGTCTTGCTTGACCAATCTCATTACCTTCTATGACCAGGTGACCTATCACCTGGACAAGGGAGAAGAGATTGATGTCATAAATCTTGACTTCAAAAAAGCCTGCCATCTGGTATCCCATGATCACTTCTTGGCAAAACTGGCCAATTGCAGCCTTGGGTCCACCATGATCCGCTGCTGGGAAATTGGCTGTGGTCAGACCCAGAGGGTAGTAATTGATGGAAGTCAATCATCATGGTGCCCTGTGACGAGTGGGTCCCCCCACAAGGCGCTGTCCTTGGACCCATATTGTTCAACATCTTCGTTAATGATGTGGACACGGGAGTCAGGAGTGGACTGGCCAAGTTTGCCGGTGACACCAAACTCTGGGGTAAAGCATCAGGGCTTGGCCAATTTTCTGATGATTGGGGTACAGCCTTGCAATGGGCCGCCTGGGGAAAAATTTCCATTCCCCAGACATTTTCAAGAGCAGGTTGGATGGATACTTGGGTGAACTGGTTTAGGGAAGGCTGATTCTGCCTACAGCAGGAGGCTGGACTGGATAGGACCTCCTAAGGTCCCTTCCAGCCTATTTTCTTCTAGGGCCCTACTGCATATAAACAGCTAAGGCATGTCTCAGCTGTCTGCAATGGCCTTCTGGGCAGGGCAAGGGGTTTTGGATGGGAGGAGAGCAGTGGGTGTGCTAGAGCTTGACTTGAGCAAGTGTGGTCAGAGTTACAGACTCACAGGGCAGCCAGGCTGGACCAGCCCCATCCAACCCCTGCTGACCTGTCCTTGTCTGAGCTGTTCCTAACACCACACACTTCAGTGACCAGGTCCAGGGACCCTGAGAGACCCAACTGTGGCCCAGGTGAAGCCAGGAGAAGGCTGGTGGTACCCTGCTGCTGCCAGGTGGCTTCAGTGCCCTTGAGAGACCTCAGGCAGAGACTATGCCCTTGCTGCAGAGGAAGCCAAGCCCCTCCTCCCAAGTTTGTACCTGTCTGACTTGGTGGGGGGAGGGCAGGATTCCTGACCCCAATGCATCAGTCTGACCTGAGTGGAAGGGGGAAGACCTTCTAGCCAGAACCCTCTAGGTTTAAGTCCGAGCAGAAGCACAGGCCCAGCCCAGTCACCTTCCCAGCAAAGCCCTGGGAAACACCAAGACCCTCCCTGTATTTGCTGGGGGGCAATGCTCGTGCCCAGGCAGCCATGCAGAGCTGCCCTTGGCCACAAGGTGGCATCATGCCTCCGTATACCCGCCCCTGGTGGCCATGGGCAGGGCAGTGGGAGTAGCGGGGGGACCGGAGGGATCAAGGTGACAAGTTGAAGTGGGGGGGTAGGAGATGGGCTAGCTTGGGAGGGGGTGGCGCTCGGGAGGGAATTAGGGCCACTTTGAGCAAGTGCTACCGACTCCAGTGTGGCCACGAGCTGTCAGTGCTGAGATTCGGGGGCGCTGGGGCTGAGGGGCCATCATCTCCAGGCAAGACTCTCTAGCCAGGACCCTCCGGGGTTGAGTCCCAGCGACAGCGTTGGCCGAGCCCAGTCCCCCCCCCACGCCCCCAGCCTGGGCCACAGCCAACGCCCACCCAGCGCTGCTGAGGAAGAGGGAAACCCGCGATCCCTGTAGCAACCGAAGAGAGGACCTGGGGCTGGTTGCCAGGGGTGGCATTTGGGCACGGGGGTCTGGGCCTGGCTCTTGTGGGTGCTGCCGGGCCAGGCTGGGGTGGGCGCAACAGAGCCACGGCGCTGCCCGGGTCACTAGGTGGCAGCTCTCGGTCACCTGCACCAGTCCCCGGAGGCCGCTGCCCAGACGCTCCCAGGGCCGAGGCCCACCCCGCCGCCCTCCAGGCTCCGCTCCCTGGATCCCGCGCTCCGGGCTTTTTGATCGGCGCATGCGCAGCAGGCGGGAAACACCGCTTCAGCAATTCTTCGTTCCGGTCTTTGCGGCTGTCAGGCAGTGGCGCGTGCGCAGTAGGCGGCAGGCCCAGGCCTGAAGCGGCCGCGAGCCCCGGGCGGTGAGTGGGGTCTGCCCCGCCCCCAGGCCGTGCCGGGGTGGGGGTCAGGGGTCACGAGGGACTGGGAGTAGGGAGCACTGGGGAGGGGCCTGGGGTCAGGGGTCACACGGGCGCTAGGTCATGGGGTGCAGGGCTCATGGCTGCTGGGGTCGGGGTCACGGAGGTCGCAGGGATCGGGGGCCACTGGGGCAGGAGGGTCCTGGGCTCAGAGCAGTGCTGCGTTCGGGGGCGCTGGGGACAGGAGGAGCTGGGTCATGGAGGCCCTTGTAGGGGAGTGGTGCTGGGGCCAGGGGCTGTGGTCTGAAGGCGCTAGGGTCAGGGACATAGCAGGGAGGAGTTTGGTGTTGTGGGTGGGGGTCAGCAGCACTGAGGGTAGCGGGTACTGGGTACGGGTCTGACTGGTGGAGTCAGAGTCATCATGGTGGTGGGGATGGGCCGTGGGTCACCGGGTGCTGGGAACTCCTGGGCAGCAGAGACACAGGGCACTGCTGGGGTCTCTAGGGCCAGAGGTGAAAGGGAAGAAGGGGCCAGAGCACCAGGCCCATTTCTCTGTCTCGTGCTCACCCCCTGCCTCTCCTAAGTCAGGCAGCAGGATGCAGGGCTGAAGCCCACAAAGATATGTGGGGCCGAGCCACTGAGCGCGACTTCCAGACGTCAGCCCACAGGATGGGGACCTCTCTGCTCTTCCAGCTCTCTGTCCACGAGCGTGAACTGGACCTGGTCTTCTTGGACCACAGCTACGCCAAGCCATGGAGCGCCCACCCCGATGCCAGCAGTGCCCGACCCACACGCACACTTTTTGTCACACCGCGGCGGCACCAAGACACTGCCATGTAAGCACAGGCCTGCTCCAGGCTGAGGATCACTTTTCCAGTGGGCATAAATACCCCTGTGGTTTCTGGGGCAGGGCATTGGCTGGGCCTTCATCTCTTCTGCCACTACCAAGGAGTCCTTGGTGCTTCTGGTTTTGTGTAGTTGTGGGGAGCATAGCTGAAGAATACAAGGCTGAGGAGTTCTCAGATATTTGAAGGGTCATTCTGCAGAGGATGGGGGTAATTTTTTCTTTGTGGCCTCAGGGACAGAGCAAAGAGCAGTTATCTTAAATTGTGGCAGGGGACATTGAGGTTGGAGATGAGGAGGAACTTTCTGACCATGAGGGGGTCCATCTTTGGAACAGGCTGCCCAGAGAGGCAGGGAATCTCAACTCATGGTCCCCCTGCTTTGCCTGGAGCTGGTTCAGGTGTGATGTCTTGTGTGGTGTCAAGGATAACAGCAGTTTTATGAAGAGTTTAGATTATAGATTTGTCAGGGATGGTTTGGACGGGGCTGATCCTGCCTCAGGCAGGGGTTTGGACTAGATATGATTTCCAGAGGTCCCTTTTAGCGCAACTGCTCTGTGATTTCTACAATCTGTGGCAATGGGATAGTTTAGTAAGGCCTGTTTGTTGTACTGAAGGGATGGTGGATCGAGACCTGCCAAAGAAAACTATGAGCTTTCCTCCATGAAGGAGGCGACTGAGGACACATTAGCTAATTACAGGGGGCAAAAAATGAAGAAGCAGAGGTGGGAGTGAAGTCATAGCTTACTAATGAAGGATACAAAAGGGAATGCTAAGCAGAGGACACCAGCCAGTGCTCACTGCCCCCCAGGTGAGTCTAAGGAGCCTGGGAGGCTGCCAGTGAAACTCTGTCCAGCACCATGAGCAAACATGAGTAACAGAAAAACAGTGCTGTAATCGCTCAGGTTCCCTTAGCCAGAGCCTCCTTCCTGATTGGTAGATGACCAAACAGAACAAACAGAGAATTGCTAGGATGGCTATGTGGAGGGGGCGATCCCACACTTGACAACATTCACCTAAAATATGTGAAAAGCAGGTGGCTTCAACAAAGGTAACAAGGGTTTTTGGTGATCTCTTTTATTGTCCCTATTGTGTGAAGCAGGCTGTTTTCCCAGCTCCAAACTTTGCGCCCAGAAGTGTGTCTAACATCTCTCTTGACTTCAGTTGCTCTAATGAAAAGAGATCACCAAAAATAACACAATGCTGACTTCTTGTGGTTACAGAACTCCAGCTCTTGATGAGGTCAGTACTTTTAAAGCACATGAACACCCAGCAGCTTAAAGTGGTAGGGAGCAATTTTGTGTTGGAGAAAAGAAACTGATTGAAGGTGAAAAGGATCTTGAGGGAAATGCTTTGAAATTGTCCAAAGGTCACACTTGGCTATTGGTAGGTAATATGTTCTTGCCCTTTCCTTTGAAAGGATGGATGGTAGAGACATTGCAGTTAACTCCAGTAAATGAAAAGAGTTGGATGGTCATAGACTCCTAGAGAAGTTGGACTGGAAGGGACCTCCAGAGGTCACATCTAGTCCAGCCCCTACCTCCCAGTTGGAGCTGGTCCTACTGTGAGCAGAGGGTTAGACTAGATGATCTCCCAAACTCCCTTCCAACCTTCATTTTCTAGGATTCTCTAATTTTTCCTTTTGCTTTGTGGAAATGTTTGGCTTTTGTCCCACTTCAGGTTTGGAAAAGACCTGAAATCTTTAATTCCCATGGGGTAGAAAACTCTTTCCCACCCAACTGTCAGGCTACTGTTGCATCTTAAATCATTATTTAGAAGAAACTGATAAGCTAAAAACTAGATCCCAGCTTAGGCTATGCGAATGTACCATTGCTGTGTCTCAACTGGAGTTGTAGGAGCTAACAATTAAAATGAGCTATGTAGCTTGATCTGAAATCACACCTTTAAAATCTGGTCTAGGCCACAGCTTTGGGGAAAGCCTGGGAGATTTAGGTTAGATATTAGGAACAACTTTCTCATGAGGAGGGTAGTAAAGCGCTGGAACAGGCTACCCAGAGAGGGCGTGGTATCTCCATCCTTAGAAGTTTTTAATACCCAGGTAGATAGAGCCCAGGCAGGGGATGGTCCTGGGTTGAGCAGGGGGTTGAACTAGATGACCTCCTGAGGTCCCTTCCAATCCTAGTTTTCTCTGATTCTATGAATGAGCTAATTTAGTTTCCAGCCTGGGCTGTGATAAAGAATTTCCCCCTGTCTGAGCTGTGTTTCCAGTTGTGCTAGCTGGCATATTGCTGCAGGCAGCATGTTCAGCTCTGTCACACCATGGATCTCAATTTATGCTGATCGCTTCTCAGCATCCTGTCTCTTGACAGAATGACTGTAGAATTCCCAAGTATGGATCAGGTGTGTGGATCAGGCGTGTGTGTGTGCGTGGGTCCGTCTGTCCAAAACCTATTTCATCTGGTGTTTCTCAGCAGCACATTCAGAGAGTGAGATGTTGTGGAGAAGGGTAAAAGGGCTTGGATGTGAAGGACCCATTGTCTTTGTGGGGGGGCATTGCCCTGTAGCCTGAACAGAACAAAAAATTAGGAAAGCAATTTTTGTATTAAAGATACAGTGAGTGTGATATAGCCACTGTGGTCCAAAATTATGTGAGAAGCAAGGATTTCTTAGGGTGATGGCTTGTGTTGCACCAGTTTTGTACTTTGACACCCAAAAGAGGCACCTGACAATTTACAGGTCTCTCTGCAATTCTTTCCCTTCTCTCTATTACACCTGACATCTAAAGCTAAGTAACTGGGAGAGAGTACCCTTAAGAGATCAAAGAAAAACATGAGAGCAAAACCCTAAGAATCAGTATAGAGTGCAGCGGCTCTCTACAGTGTTGTACTCCAGGTTCCCTTTGGATCATCTTTCACTTGCTTCTCAACTTCAGAAAAATACTAGAGCAATTCTTCCATTGCAGAGAACTTAGAATAGCCACAGCATAGTAGGCAGGTTTGGACACTTTGGATTCCTACTGGAAGTCTTTGGGTTTCTCTTGATGGTTACATGGAGATGTTTGCTCACCTGACCATGCTAATAGTGCCCTGCACCCTTAAAAGTAAAGCATAGTCCTCCAGTTGAGAAGCACTGGAATGTGTGTAAGAACCAAGCCTCCCTCCTTCTAAGTAGATTTCAATCTCATTGTAAAAGAGATCTTTACAAATCCAGGTTCTTCAAGGCATGTGTGTTTGAACGACGTCTCTGTTAGCTGAGCTTGGAACAGGTGAATCAACCTGTTCGATTTTACTGCCTCTTTTCTAGTCAGTGTCTGCCACTGGCTTCTCCTGGGTTACCTATGCACTGGGCTGTTGCTTCCCACAGGGGAAGGGATCTTTTTGGTGTGGATCCCTCTGTTCTAGGACTTATGAGTCTCCTTGTCTCATTTGCCTTTATTGTTTAGCTTCTGTTCTCTTCGTTACTCTCTAACCTTTACTTCTCTGGTGTATGGGAGATTGGTATGTGGGGATTAAAACAAAATCTGAGAGACAGTATTTTGTCAATGAAGGGTGTTTCAGTTGGATTCTACAGGGGTCAGTACTAGACTTGGAGTAATATAAGGATAATACTTTGACTTTTGATATATTTAAGACTATTTAGTATCCAGAGTTATCACCAAATAAATTCACATGAGAAAGTAAGGACAGCTTTTTGGTAGCAGGGGCCAGTAAGCATTATAGCAAACTTCCCAAGGGAAGTAAATGATGGATCCTCTGTGTCATCAGACCTGATCAGTTGCCTTGTTGGGAGAGTTCTTGTAGCTTAATGGGAGTTGACAGGCTTCATGCAGGTGGGGCTGGGGATCGTTCTATGGCCGGTATTATCCAGGGAGTGGTGATTCTCAACCTGGTGACACAAGATCCTTTTAAGGGAAAAGTGTAATATTAGCACTGTTAGGGGTGCAAACTCCTACACAGGATTCACAAGAGAAACCAGACATTTCCACTCACAAGAGAAACCAGACATTTCCACTCCATGGTGTCTAAAGAGTTCCACCTGGTTGCGGGGGATTGCTAAATTCTCAGCAGCAGAAGAATCACTCTAGGATTTTTCCATTGCCTGGAAACAAGTGAGAGCTCAGAGCTGACATCTTCCGAAGGGGGGCTGAAGTCTAAAGAGGTTGAGAACCCATATACAAGTATGACTACCTTGCCCTGGGACAGTTCCCTGGAGCTGCCCACCTCTGGCCATGTGTTAGATACATGTAATGTGCCTAAAATGATATGGTGCACCCAGGGCAGCTGGCCAGATGCCTTTTCTGCTTAACTAGGCCACGGTGCAGTCACTCCCACAGCCTCTTGCAACCTGAGCCAGAAAGTGGTAATGCAGGCAGTTGGGTTGGGAGACTTCAGCAGTTTGTAGGCACAATTGGCAGTTAACACCTTCCAGCCCTGCAGCCTTGGCCTTGTTATTTGTACTCATGTCATGCTTGGGGAACCCTGAAGAATTGGGATCCTGTTGCACTGGGAGTTGTGCATGCACATAATCACCTCTGCTGTGAATGATGAGACAGGCATGCACAGCCACACCCAGATGGACGCATCTCTGATGGGTTTCTTTGAAGTTCTGGGTTTCCTGTCCCTTTAGCCACATACCATAATAGTCTCAGTTGCTAACTGAACTCCATCCTAAACATGCTGACTGTAGAGTGTTAAGGGCCTCAGTCCTTCAGTGGATGAGGAGCATGGACCTCTGCACTTAGGAGGTGGGTGGGAATAGGTCTTTGCCTCGAGTGGCCCTGGTCAGCCCGTGCCCAGGTTGTCTGGCGAGGCCCCTGCTGTAGGGCCTGACCAGTTGTGTGACATTCTGTGCCTGTCCAGCGAGGTGGACATCCCTATCGACGTGGAGACAGTCATGCCCATGCCCGTCCCACTCTACGACAACCAGAAGGCCCGCAGCGTGATGAACGAGTGCGAGCGCCATGTCATCTTCGCCCGCACGGATGCTGATGCACCCCCGCCGCCCGAGGACTGGGAGGATCATATGAACAGGTAATGCCACGCTGGCTTCAGGCAGGAGAATGTCCCTTTTGGGGAGTGGGAACAGTATCCAATGTTGTTGAATTTCAGCATGCATGGGTCTGGGGTTGGTAAGAACAGCTGTGTTGGGGATAGAAATAGAGCATCCTTTTTACTAAGTAGCATCTGCTTCAATTGGGATGTGGCATCTGTAATGCCACATTTCCTAGTTTCATAGTTTCTAGGGTCGGAAGGGACCTGAGCAGATCATCTAGTCCAACCCCCTGCCCTGGCAGGAAAGAATACTGGGGTCAA
>NW_017728933.1:3895872-3939972 GCF_001723895.1 Crocodylus porosus | reverse complement strand
GGCTGTTCTGGTCCCTACTTAGGAAGACAGAGGCAAAGAAATCATTAAACACTGCTGAAAGGAATTGGTGGATGTGTCTTTATGCTTTGACAGTGAAAGGAGTTTTTAGTGGTACTTTACCACTTAACATCCTCAGTGAGATCTGGAGCATCTTTCGGTAAGCCAGGTGTAGTTTTTAGTGTGTCATCTGTCTTTAATATCAGAGTGATGACATAGAGGATGGAGATGGGCTTTTTTTCTGTGGCTGTAGGGGACAAGACTTGGAGCAGTGGCCTCAAGTTGCACCAGAAGAAGTTGAGGTTGGAGATGAGGAAGAACTTCCTGACTCTTGAGGGTGGCCTGGTATTGGAAGGGGCTGCTCAGAGATGGCAGAATCTCCATCCCTGGAAAAGCCCAAGAGCAGGTCAAACAGCCCCTTGGCTGAACTGGTTTAGTCAAGGTTGACTCTGCTGTGAGCAGGGGGATGGGCTAGATAGGACCTCCTTCTCCTCGGGTCCCTTCCAGCCGGACTTTCCTGTTTCCCATATCTGCCTTATGATAGTGTCAGAATCATGATGTTTCCAATCAATTAAGACCAAAATAGAACCAGTTATTCCACCCCAGCTTTGCAGTTGGCTGGTTGGAAAGATCCCAGATAGAACAGGAGAACCTTGTCCCACTGCTCAGGTGTGGTTCTCTACAAAGTGGGTTCCCTTTATCACTGTATCATGGAACATGGTACAGTAGCTCAGGCATCCATGTCTGTTGTCCCAAGATAACTCTTGAAAAAGTTTTGTGGCATAAGAAGTGCTAATGGTTTATCCAGGGACATTGCACAGTACATCTGAACATTGAGCCCAGGATTGCATCACTGGATCAGAAAGCAGCAGCGCATTCAGCTGCCAGATAAACCCCTATTGGAAGGGCAATGTGTGTACACACCTTGGGGGGCATGGACTCAGACTTGGCATCAGCACTCAGAGCAGTGACTTCATCCAGTTTGCCAGTTACTAACACATGTGTCTGGGCCTTCAGGGCCCCCTGTGATGTAGCTTGTTGGTGGGAGCTGGCTGCTGTGGTCTCAGGGTGCCCAGCTTGTACCACTGAAGCTGTATGCAGGGGCTGATAATGAGGTGGGGCGCTGAGCCCAGGATGAGGTGCTAACAGCCAGAGGCTAGCAGACTGTCCCTTCTTACCTGCCACGTCCTATACCTGTTGCATTGCTTCTGAGAGCAGGCCAGGCAAAGTCAACACAGTATCAAGCTGATACTGTCATCTCCTTCTCGTTCTGAGCTTCTTCTGGGTTTCCCTTTACAGGTCAGGCTGGACAATAGGACAGAACAAGCTCTTCAATAAGATCCACAAAGCCCTGCAGTCCGACCGGCTGGCCCGCTTGGCCAGTGAAGGGGTAAAACCTTTTAGCTCTCTGTCCCCTCATGTGTCAGCAGTTCTGTTGCCTGTAGGGCTCTTGGCCATAGGAGTCATCTTCAGCTCCTTTGGATTCAGGAGGGCCCTGGCACTACCCAGTTCCTCATGGCTGCTTATCCTTGTCCCATCCTGTCCCATGTCTCCTCCCCCCATCTTCCCCCTTCCCCATGTCTAGGCATGCAGCGAGCCGGTGCTGAGGAGGATTGCAGTGGACAAGTGTGCTCGGCGTGTGCGCCAAGCCCTGGCCAGTGTGAGCTGGGACACCAAGCTGATCCAGTGGCTTCACACCACGCTGGTGGAGACCCTCAGTCTGCCCATGTTGGCCGCCTACCTGGATGCCCTGCAGACACTGAAGGGAAAGGTGATTCAGGTCACAAGTCTGGGTTGGCCCCTGCCAGTATGCAGGGGATGCAGGGAAGAGCCATCTCTCCACCTCCCTTCGCCCAGGGTCTTTCACCAGTGCGTTCCCATGTGGGCTAATAGTTAAGTTGTAGCCAGGACTCCAGGGTTCTTCCTGGGACAGTGTGCCTTAATTGCTGTGGTACTTCAAATGGGCCACGTCACTCCTTCTCCCCTAGTGGCTTGGTCAAGAAGTGAGAGAAGAGGTTGCCCTGGTGCCATTGTGGCCACAGTCTGTTCCCTGCACAGTAGCAACCTTCTTATATGGCCATGGGCAAGTCACTTAATGTCTCCTGGCCTGAGGGGTTGACAGCTGTGGGCAGGATACTGAGTCTCCTCTGCATCTCCTGCACTGAAAAGGTGATAAGAACATAAGAACTGCCACTTACTGGGTTATACCATAGGTCCATCGTGCCTGGTCTCCTGTGTCCAGTGTCCTGGTTGACCCCCAGGGGAGGGGGATGACATGGCACTGGCCTGCTTTTCCCCCTCAACTGGGGGTGCTTGTGCTGGGTTTTCTGTGGGTGCACTAGGGTCCCTCCATGCCCCGTGTTAATGAGGCCCAACCTTCTGGTTTCAGATCCCCACTCTGATCGACAGGATGCTCCTGTCTTCCACTACCAAAACAGGGGCTGCCGGTGCAGAGGCCCTGTCCCTTCTGTTGAAGAGACCCTGGGACCCAGCCGTGGGCGTCTTGTCACACAACAAACCAGTGAGTAGGCCTTGGACCCAGCTCCTGTCCCCGGTCTCTGTAATGCTGCCTGTCTGCAAGCACTATTCCCTGCCCCTACCTGTGTCCCAGGCCACACCTGCTCTGTTTGCTCTGTCCCCCTGCAGGCAAGTGTCGTGTCTTGTAAGTCAGGTGTGGCTTAGGATGAGAGCTCTACCCTGCCTCTCCCTTGTCACCCTGAAGCGGGCCTGCTGAGGCATGGCCTGCCTCCAGCTGGCAGAATGAGCTGAGCAGGGTCCCACAGAGGAGCTTGGCCCCCTTGAGGACTGTGTCCTGGCAGCACAAGGTTAAACAATGAGCTGCTTCTTAGGCATTGCAGTCACTCATGTTGATGCAGCCTGCTTGTACCTGTGCCCTGCTACATCCAGCTGCCAAGGGAAAGAAAGGCTTGGGGTGGGTTGGGTGGGCTGGTGCTACTCCTAGCCTGGGCTTGTTTTTGCAGGGGCTGCTGGGATGCAGGAGGAAGGGTCACGGCCTGTCCTGATCCATCTCTTGTGCATTTTGCAGAGCAAACTCCCTGGCTCCCCCCTCATCCTGATTGCCTCTTCCGGCCCCTCCAGCTCCATGTTCCCCACCTCCCGGCGGCACCGCTTCTGGCAGTCACAACTCTCCTGCCTAGGCAAGGTTGGTATCTCTTTGGGAGGCTACTGGGGCAGGTTGGGCTGGGTACCCACTACTCACCTCACCCCTGCCAGCCTCTTCCAGAAGTGCACCAATCTGCTCCTCTGCATAGGAAAGAGCCCCTTACACACACTCAGTCTTCAAGATGCTTCTTGTCATGAAGTGGGGACCTTGGGGCCATAACAGAGACCTGTGGTCCTCACCTGTGAGACTGCATCAGCAGCTTGACGCCTAATGATGAGGAGTAAAAGGCATGTGGTTGGGGGTTCTCTTACCATATAGTCTTGCAAATAATGCATAGTTTGTTTTTTTGAAAAGGCTTATGAAGACAATAAATCTTTCCCAGAGTTATGGCTACAGAGAGGAAAGACAGATCCTCATTTTCATCTGGCTCGTTAACTCAAGGGCTCATTCATGAGCTACTGACTCCCTTGGCTATCTGAGGAATAATACCAGAGCTGCTGCTCTGTGGATCAGGGATCAAAACTGCAGGCTTCTATGTTGGGCAAAAAATGAGCTTCCTTGTTTAATAAATACACCCCAATTTGTGTGTGTGTGTGTGTGTGTGTGTGTGTGTTGGGGGGGAGGGGCACTGATATTTTGGGGGTGAAAGGTGCATGTTGTAGGCAGGAGAATATGGTAGAAAATAAGGTAGTAGAATTAGAAAAGGTCCAGAGAGGGGCAACCTGAATGATCAGGGTCCTGGACCCGTTGCCAGACCAGGAAAGACTAACAAGGCTGGAACTCTTCACCTTGGAAAGGAAGACAGCTTAGGGGGGGATGTAATACAGGACTACAACTTCCTGAAGGGCCTGGACCAAGTGAACAAGGAACTGTTGTTCATTTAGTCCCAGGACACTAGAATGAGGGGACATCTGCTGAAATTAATAGGTGACAGGTTTAAAGTGAATAGGAGAAAAGACTTTTATGCAACACGTCATTAACAAGTGGAATTCATGGCCACAGGAAGTGGTGAAGGCAGAGAGCAGAGCCAGGTTCAATGAAGGACTGGAGAAATTCATGACATAAGAATTGCCATCTACTTGGTCAGACCTTAGGGCCATCCTACCGAGGCTCCTGTGTCACACAGCAGCAGAGGGCAGGTGCTGAAAGGGAGAGTGACCTGGGATTTTCCCCTGTTCTTTTCTCACTTGCAGCCTCCAGCATTTGAGGTCTAGCAAGTTCTGATTCAGAGGCCATATCATTAACTCCTAAGCTTAATAGCTCCTGATGCCCCTTTCCTCCAAGAATGTGTTCAGTCCCTTTGTGAATCTGGCTAAACTCTCTACTTCTATCACATCTGGTAGCAATGAGTCCCACCCTTGAATATTGTGCTGTGTGAAAAAGAACTGCTTTGTAATAGTTTTAAACTTAACGACCTAGTTTTATGTTGTGACCCCTAGTTCTTGTGTGGTAAGAGATATTAAATAATAAATCTCTGTTGACATTTTTATTTGCCATTTAGTATTTTGTAGACCCTGATGTAGACCCCCCACCCCCAAAGGGTAATGAATAGGGGATAGATCACTCAGGTGATCTCAGGTTTGATGCTCTCTCTGTATAACATCCATTTCTGCTGCTGTTGGACTGGATACACTATTGGCCTGACCCAGTCTGGTCCTGCTGATGTTCTTATGTGGGGTGTGACCAGGCCAGAAGGGAGAGCTGGCATTTGGGCACCCTGGGTCACACCAGAGCTGAAGAGGAAAAGCCGATGGCTGGTTGGAGGAGACCCTCCATCTCCATTCCCTGAGGAGCGAAATGGGAGGAAATCCTGGCACCACTGTGTTGTGCGTGTCAGGTCTTGCCTGCACCCATTGCTGGCTCCATGGGAGAGCAAGTGCTCTTGGTCTTCAACCTCCCTCTTGTCTTGCAGGTGATCCCAATAGCCACCCATCTCTTGAACAATGGCAATGGGGTGGGAGTGCTGCAGTGTCTGGAGCACATGATTGGTGCAGTGAGAGGCAAGGTGGTAGAGGTAAGAGCAATGGCTTCAACTGGGCTTGGAATCCAGGACTGTTGGCCCCAGCCAGACCTGCGTCCTGTGCTGCTGGCACATGCAGTCTTATGGTCTGCCCTTCTCTCGTCACCCTGTGCCCTTTTTTCTCTTTTCCAGATCCACAGTCACTTCTCCCACAAGCCAGTCATTCTCATTGGGTGGAATACAGGAGCATTGGTAGCCTGTCATGTGAGTACCCTTTTGCCTGGCATCCTAGTGGAAACCACTGCTCTGTACCTCCATCTTAGGGTGGCCATGCCACACATACCCATGCCAGCCTGGCTCAGTCTCCTAAGTGCCTCAGGCTGGCATGGGTATGGGTGTGGCATGGCCACCCTAAGATAGTCCCCAAGCCACTTGCAATAGTGTGGGGAGGCTTGACATTTCCTTCACTGATGTGCTTGTAGACTAAAGATGTCCTTGTGGCTGAAAACCTCCATTGGCCTACCTGAGTGTTTGCCTGAGGAGACTTCAGAGCCACAAGCTTCCTGTAGCATATCTTCTATGCCTCCAGCCTTCCTCATCCCAGCCCTGGGCAGTTGGGGCTGACACACCAACCCATGCAGAGAAGTGTGAGGGGAACCCAGAAAAGAGAAGGAGAAGATGGAGCTGCTTTAGGGAGGAGACATTTGGGTGCAATGGGTGTCCTGTGGCCCTGTGCTGCTGAGAGGGCCAGGACGTGGACAGGGCGAAGTGGCTCAGTGCTAGAAGAATTGTCTCTGCTTGCCTTTTCTGTGCCTGTTTATGCCAAGTTATTTCTATTCTGTTGAGAAACGCTTGGTGGCATTTCTTCTCTGGTTTCATGACTATACAACCACCAGTCTGTGCTGGAGGGTGCTGCCTGGCTGTCAGTATGCCCAGGGTCCATGGGGCATTTCCTCTGACCCTCTGTCTTCCTGGTCTCAGGAAACTGAGCAAGTTGAGTTCTTCCCCATGGATTTGCTAGAAGTCATCACCAGAGAAGCCATCCCTATGGCATGACAGGAACCGGGGCTCACACTTATACATCTGTCCTGCTTCTTTCTTCAGGTCTCGGTGCTAGAGTACGTCACTGCCATTGTGTGCCTTGGATTCCCGCTTCTGACAGTGGAAGGGCCCAGAGGGGTAAGGGCAACATGGTAGTCACAGTGGGAAAGGCCCTGGGGCTGGGATTCTGTAGCCAGTGAACCACTGCTGATTTCCTTGGACTTGCCTGGTTCCTGTTAACTTGCAGAGAAAGTGGCAGAGCTCTGAAGTTTGATTCTTCCCCTCCTGGTGGGCTGAGAAGCTCTATTTATGTTGGCACCTCCTGGCATTCAGTGTGGTGGGGCCGCAGTGGCTCTGGAGCCAGTAGTGTGGAGACTGTGAGGCAACAGTGCTTCCCTACACAGCTGCCTGATCTGCTCCTTCATTAGCAGATCTGTCCTATATCAAGGCAGGGCATGGAGATTGTGCCTTTGAATCTCACAGTTGTAGAACCAGGGGGTTGGATGGAACCTCTGGGGTCATCTGCTCCAACCCCCAGGCTTTGGGGAACAAGCCTGGTTCTGGGTCATCTGTTCCCTACAGATTGTAGGCAGCCAGTTCCAAATCTGTGCTTGGGGACATATGTTGTAGGCAGGAGAATCCCCAGCACCTAGAGTCACAGTGCCATGTGCTGTTGGACACTACCCAACTTTGCATCGCCTTTGATGCCAAGGCTTCTGGGGGGAAGGGCAGTGAGACAAACCATCTTGATCACGGGCTAGGGTCTCCACTGGCCTAAGTTACATACTTCAGAGGAGCTGCACGTGTTTCCCCCTGCTACTTTTTGGCTCTGTCACACAGCACAGACTCTCTGATTCGTTTAAGTCATTGGGTCAGGTCTGGACCCACAGGCTGGATGACTCACATCCAGCGTTGTTAATCCCTTCATATTGACCTTACCACTACCCAAAGGCATCCCCCATGGGGATTGGAACCCCCAAATTTGATGGCTAGGTGACTGGCAGCCATGGAGTTAACACTGCCACTGCTAATCGTATTTCCTCACCCCACCAAGGTCCCAAGCCTTCATGCCCCTGTGCCCAGTGACCGTTCATCCTCTTCTGTCAATTCTTCTTTCTCCTTTAGGACGTGGATGACCCCCTCTTGGACATGAAGACACCTGTGCTTTTTGTCATTGGTCAAAACTCACTGCAGTGCAATGTTGAGGCCATGGAGGATTTCCGGGAGAAGATCCGTGCTGAGAACAGCATGGTGGTGGTGGGCGGGGCTGATGACAACCTCCGGTAGGTGCTCTGAGGCAGCCACAGGCTGCTAGGATCCCCAGTAGTGCAGAGGAGCAGCAGGGTGGGCTTTTGTGGTTTACAAGGGGGGTTGGAGGACTCCATTCAGCGGAGATGGGGCTGGAAGATGATTTATAAGAGAAACCCAAAGATTTCTCATGGGAATCTAAAGTGTCCAGCCCTTCTGCCCTGCTGGGACTTGCTAAGGTCTTTGCCCCAGAAGAATTGTTCTAGGATTTTTTGGTTGTCAAAAATAAAAAGATAAAAGCAAAGAGCTGGCATTTTCCTAGGAGGGCTTGGTGTCTTAACAAGGGGACTCTTGAGTTTTAAAAGGTTGGGAACCACAGCTGTAGGTACTGAGCTTAAATTAGGCCCAAATTAGGGGTGAGAAGCCAGAAGAACTCCCTGGATTTGGATGGATGAGATGTTGGCACGTTCCTTGTGAGCATGTGTTTATGGTGGCCACAAGTTGGTAACTGGTTGCTTGTTTCAGCAGAGGTCCCGGCTAGAACAGGCAGCAGTGGGCAAGCTCCCTTTCCAGGTGGGAGGCAGAGGCCCACAGGCTGGGGTGAACTGCTGCTCCTGCTGTGGCAGAGAGCCTGTTGGCCTGATGCCATGGGCCTTGGGTTGTCTAGAGCAGTGGGTTTTAGACAGGGGTATGTGTCCCTGGGGGATCCCCCTTTGCCAAGGGGTATGCAAAGAACCAATGGCAGTGAAGTCTCACTGCAGCTTGACCAATCAAAATTTTGGAGCTGGAGCTTCTGATTAACACTGGCATTGAAGTCCTTCCTGATGTGTAGAGACATGGGAGAAGAATACAACCCAAAGTAGTTGGCATGTAAAGGCATATGTGTCCAAAACCAACTGAAAACCATTGCCCTAGTGCAGGCATAGGTAACTCCTGGCATGCATGCTAGAGTGTGGCATGCAAAGGCATTTTGTTTGGTATGCCCACCTTGGGGTAGATGGCGGGGAGCCTTGTGGGGCCCAATCCTTGCTGTGGCAATGCAACCCTGGTCCCTTCCTTGCCATCTGCCTTGAGGCACACATGCACCCACCACTTGCAGTGAGCTGGGCTGCAGCTCTGCGGACTTTGGTGCAGCTGCTTGCAGCCTCTCTGCCACCTGCTGTGAGCAGCCCAGGCTCTGTGTTAGGGCATGTGCACCTCAGGGTGGACAGTGGGAAAGGGGCCAGGACTACGCTGCCACAACAAAAATCAGGTCCCTCGCTGCTCCCCAGGTGTACCTCAGGGTGGACAGTGGGAAAAGGGCCAGGACTATGCTGCCACAACAAAAATCAGGTCCCTCGCTGCTCCCCAGCAATCTGCCCCTGGTATGCAAACATCTTACAAATTAAGATCGCCGGTGTTTTTGGCACTCTGTTTAAAAATGTTGCTAACCCCTGTATGAGTAGTCTCAAAGTGGAGGGGGTGTTCACTGTGCTCTGAAGGAGCGATCTCATAAGGTAGGGAGAAGGAGACAGGCTTCTTGGAAGGTGGGAGCCTTGTTCCCTAGTATTCCTGTTGTGGATTTACATGCGAATATGAGAACAAATGGTAATTGTACTGGCTGCAGTGGTGGGAAATTCACCTTGCAGCACAATGTATGGAGATTTCATGCTTGTTTGCTGGCATTCAGGCTATGGATGGTGTTGGGAGGGAAGCAGTGGAGACAGGAGGGAAGAATGGATGTGTGTTGACTCCTTTCCTTGCTCTATCTTTAGGATAAGCAAAGCCAAGAAGAAGTTGGAAGGGCTGACCCAGAGCATGGTGGACCGTTGCATCCAGGTAAAGCTTCAGCAGTCTCTGTGCAGGCTGGGCCTATGCCCAGAGGCCTTAGTGGGTGCTAACCCTGATGTCCCTGCCAGGCAGGATGGATGTAACCCAGGAGTGGGCAAAATGCGGCCCATGGGCCAAGTGCAGCCTGCCAGGCCATTCTATCCAGCCTGCGGGGACCCTAAAAAATTTAGAAAATTAATATTTATCTGCCCCTCGCTGCCTGTTATGCGACCCTCAATGGCTTGCCAAAACTTAGTAAGCGGCCCTCCGCCTGAAATAATTGTCTGCCTCTGAATTGTAACCTCAGCACATCTCTCTCAGTTGCTGCTCTTGTGATCCCAGAACCATCTGGGATGCTAAGGAACCATAGCCTTGGGTTGTTCCCAGTATCCTTCATTGATTTTTTTTTTCCCCCTTGCTGCACCATCCCATCCCGTGTTATAGGTAGGATCCCACCTCGACCAGCATAAAACATAAAAAAGAAGAAGGTCCACTGTGAAAGTGCAGCCCAAGCTGGTGTGCTCCATTGCCCTCTGCTGCATGGGCTCTGAAGTGGGGTGTGCTGCTGAGGCCTTACAGCTGTGGGGACACCCGGTGCTAGCCTGTGGAACCTGTGTATATTTCCCTTGAGCCCCAGACAGTTTGACATTCTCCAGGGCACTGACCTCTTCCCTGGGGGACCATGCACATGACTCCCCTGCCAGAAGCAGCCATTGCTGGAGGTCCTCTCAGCTTGGGTGGAGGCTCCTAGCTGCACGGACCTCAAGGGAAGAGCTGGTTTCCTACTGGACTGGCCAGGGGCAGCAAAGGCTCTTGGTTCTTCCTCTAACATGGAGGTGCTGTGAACTGCCCTGGTGGTTCTCAGGGACCTACAGAGACTTGGCTCTAGCAAGGGAGCTACCCATCCAGTTACCCATCCCCGATTCCCGTTCTTCTGAAAGGGGAGGCTGCTTTTGGGGTCCCCACTTGGCTCCATCTGAGTGTTGTAGGTATAGGGAAAGCCTTAACAGGGCCATCTCTTTGGGCAACCCCAGTATTAAAGGCCCTTTAAGGCCCTTTTAGACACGTGCCATCCTGCTCCCCATCCAGGATGAAATTGCCGACTTCCTGACCGGAGTCCTGACCCGGTCGGAGAATCACGCTGGCTCCGACCCTCGTGACCTTGATGCTGAGAAGAAGAAGAAGCCGCGGGACCCAGCCAGGAGGGACCTGTCATTCGACTTGCCAGAAAGAACCAGCCAACCTGCATCCCCAGCTGCCAAGGTGCCGGCCTCACCTTCTGGATCAGAGGTAAGGACAGTGCCTGCAACTGGTGTCAGTATATGGTGATGGCCTTCTGTCCATGAGCTGTGCTGGCAGGGGACAGGAGGGTTGGAGATGGAGCCTATCCCAGGGTCTGAGCATGGGGGCCAGGTTTTTCCCCTTCTTCTGCCCTTGAGTGAATAGAGCCAACTCCCCACCTCCTTCCCTGCCTGTTATGTGCAAATAATGACATTGTACTGATGTTACGGCTGACAAAAAGTTAATTAGTGCTACCAAAGGACTGGAGGATGCAGAGCCCCCCTTGGGAATGGTGTTGTGGGACCCTAGTGGAAATCCAGCTGCCTCCCCTCTGCAGGACCTCTCCAGTGTCTCCAGCAGCCCCACCTCGAGTCCCAAGATCAAAGTGGCCACTGTGCCAGCTGTCCAGAAGCCCAGCCCGGTGGGCACTGCTCAGCTGCTGAAGAGGCCAGTGCAGAGGCCAGAAGCAGTCTTGACACACAAGCAGGCTCAAGGTAAGAGCCCAGGCACCCACTCCCCTTCAGTGTCCCACTAGCATCCTGGTAAAACCCTTTCCAGGACCCCTTGGCATGTCTCCACGTTCTATGGAGACTGTGCCCCACACTTCCTGTAGCAGGACAATGGTCAATCTGTTCCCAGCTGCTCCTGGGCACTGACTCTCTTGGGAGCTGAATCAGGGCAGGAGTTGTGCTCTCAGCAGCCCAGTATGGTCATGGGTAAGCCTTAGCTATTGTCCAGACCAGGTAGGATCACCACTATCCCTGGCCAGTTTACTTGTCACATAATGGTGTGTGGAGGGTGCTGCCATGTCAGGCACTGGGACATCTGTGTAGAGGTCACCTGGGAGCTGCTGTCTCATGTCCAAGGAAGCCGCCAGGGTTTGGGGGGACTGAGGGAAGTGGCTGAGCCATGGTGCAGATCTAATGGGCTTCATGGAGTCACGAGAGAGCCTACCTCCCTGAGGAGAGAGGACCCAGGTGTTTGAGTGTCTGGGCAATGGCTTCAAGGGGTGCAACTAGAAATTCAGGGCACCAGGTGGTTTCCTCCAGAACCTATGACTAACATGTAGCACCTGGGAAGTAGTCCACAGCCTGCTGCTTCCTGTGAGGATGCCAGCTGCTCCCCAGCTCGCTCCCAGGACTCCTTCTATGGGAGGAACCAACTTCAGGCAGGATCTTGAGCCTTGGGCTTACCCATAGCACAGCATGCAAATCATTAGGCACATCTGCATCATTCTTGGGACTTATGGGAGCTAGGGCAGGAAGTGGCTGCTGAGCACAGTAGAGCGGAGTAGCTCTTTTGAGAGCACTTTGAAGGCTGAGTGCTGCCAGCACCGGGGGTCCATGTACATCTTGTGGAGGCAAATGTCTATTCCAGTTTTTCTCAGCAGAGATACCAAGTCTCAGTGGCTGAACTGGGCCTTTGTGGGTAGGTTGGGTCCCCTGGCTTAGCTTAGTGCCCTCAGCTGTGCTGAAGGGCTGAGGGAAAGGTGTCTACAGCATGGATGTGTCCTCTGGGCTGGCTGGGAAAGGAATTAGCAGTGCCCCTGGACACACTGCCCTTTCCCAGGCTGGCATAATTTAGTGCATCGTGGGGGAATACTGCATTTTTGTGCATGCCACATGCCTCAGATAAGACGTACCTCGTTTGGGAAAGGAGAAAAAAAAGATTTTACCAGAGTTGTTGCATATAGCAAGGACAGAGTGTCTTCTTCAGCTCCTTCATGCTCTCTTTTCCTACTGCAGTTTTAACCCTTTCGCAGCTGAATTGTCAGCAGCTCTTGACTGTTCAGCCAAAAGCTGAAACCCTAGATGCTGCTGAAGACTTGAGTTCATGGACAGATCTGGGATTTTGAAAAGAGCCTGTAGGGTTGTGATGCAGGAGAAGAGAGATCAGGAGGAACTAAACTGCAAATTTTTCAGCACAATTGCTGAAAAAAGGCTTGCTTGATTATTGGACCATCATGACCATTTGTTAAAAAGGAGAAATGCAGAGAGAACTCTGGAATAGGGAGAAATTTGGAAATATGGAGAAATCTGGACACATTCTCCACCTCACAGAGTGAGGTCATTAACACCTGTTGAACAAAGAGCAATTAGCAGGTAGGTAGAGTCTCAGCGCTGTGTGACTAGAAATGCCACTGCTGCTGTTCCAGGTAGACACGGCGTCCAATTTTGGAAGGCTAATTTTTTTGCAGGGGAAGGTGTGTGTGGTAGGTGAGTGTGTACAGTAGCTGTACAGGGAGCCCCAAGGCCAGAGCGTAGCATGTTCTGGAGCTGCGACGTCCCTGCATGCAGGCAAGGGGGGCGGGGATACGTAGGGTCTCACCAGCCCTATCTGCTCCATAGCCGGGCTGTGATTCTGTAATTCTCTCTGATTCCTTTCAGCTCAGTTTGCTGCTTTTCTGAAACAAAACGTGCTAGTGAGGAAAGCTCTTCCTCCTGGCACCTCTTCATGTCTCTTTGGTGAGTATCTCCTTGCTGCCTGTATATCTCTCTCTCTCTCTCTCTCTCTCTCTCTCTCTCTCTGCTCTCCTCCTCCATCGCTCTCCTCTCCCCATCGCACTGTGTTGTCAGGGTGGGGGGCTGCGGTGTGCATTCCCCCACCCTGCTCTGCTTCCTACTTTCTCATTGCTGCCCATTGAACAGCTCCTTGCTAACTTATGCTCACTGACCCATGTTCCCTCATGTCTGGGGTAGTGACAGGTGTTTCTCAGCCACACAGCATCCATGGCATGGCCTGGCAGCTTCTCTTAGTCAGCAGTGTGTCCTGTTGTCAGCTGTGCTTGTGGTTACGGTGGAGCGTCCTTTCTGCAGGTGAGCCAGCAGGGACAGGTACTGCCTCGTGGCCTGGAAGGCAAGGAGCAGCTCTAGGGAAACGGTGGAATAGGAGCAGTAGAAAGAGTGAGTGTGCATGTCAGGGAAGCGGGAAGCCAAGGGGCTGGGTAGGACCAAGAAAGTCAGTGAGCCCTGACTGAGCTTGAGAACTTAGAGCTTGTGACCCCACCCCCCCTCAGTGTTTGATTGCTGAGTTTAAGCGGGGAAAGTTGTGTGTTGTATGTGAACAAGTAAGATACTCGGCTTGGCTGCTGGCAATGTCTGGGACTGGCCATCACAATGGAGGAGTGAGGGGGGTCTCCCAGCCTCGTGTCCTGTGATCCCAACATAGCAGGGGCCTTTGCTAAGCTGGAGGCTGGTACTGGTTGTCGTCATGACTTGGGTTTGAGAGGTCAGTCACAATGGTGCAACCTTGTTGACCTCAGGGGCATTGAGAGATTGGGTGTGAGTGGTAGATCCAGAGGAGCTGGGCTGCAATGCCCAGGGTCTGTTTTTGATGTTGCTTGCTGTGGTGGCACATGATGCCTTGAGGCCACTGCTGGGGACTCGCAACAGGACAGGGGTGAACAGAAATGTGCTGGACAATGCTTGTGGTCTTGGCAGAGACTTCCTGCCCCCCTCATACCCAGTTGCAGACCAGGGCATGCCACAGGGTGGTTCCCTCAGCCCCCCAGCACACACTGTGCCTGACAGTTTGGTTACCTTGAGAAGCAGGGCAGAGGCTGGGGGTTTCAAGGACTTTTCTTATCATCAGTTCCTGCCCAGGAGAGCTTTGCAGTGTCCCCCAGATGTCAGCAGTGACGTCAGCCTGGGCATGTCAGCAGAAGAGTTCTGCACATTCTCCCCAACTCCTACTGCCCTGTGGAGCATTAGGACCCTGAGCACCACTACCAGTACATGTGCTATTCCACTACACGTGGTCAGAGTTCTCCAGGCTCTTCTGCAAGGGGTTGACACCTGCTCTCAAGGGGTTAAATAATGGCCATGACTCTTTGGGACTGATCACATGTTGGGGGACAGAAGTGCTTTCTCACTGCTTCCAGCACTGTGTTCATTGGTGCTGTGCCCCATGGAAGGGGGTCAGTTTGGACGCTGCTATCTGGTACCTTGTGGCACTGCTCCCTTGTTGCTTCCTCTGCTTTGCCCACACTGTCAGGAGCTGCCAAGGCCCTGGGATTTTCTACTTCTTCATCTCCAGATCTCAGGTCTTGGGGCCAGTTGAAGCCATGAGTGGTGTGAGACCAGGGTGGGATGTGTTCCTGTTACCTCAAGCAGGAAGTGCCTATGGCCTCACATTGCTGGGCTCCTGACATGTTCCCCTTCATTAGCAACCCTGAAGCTAGGGCTGAGGCAATGTCTGCCAAACAGGAACTGTGCCAGGCTGTGGGGAGTCCTTTGGCAGCACCGTTTGACAGATCATTGTGTGCAGGATGAGGGCTGCTCTATAAGGATTAGAGATCCCGGGGAGCCTTCCTTTGCCCCCACACACTGTAGGGGAGGAGGTTGCAAGCTCCCAACCCTTCATGCACCCCACATGCCCACTGAAGTAGTTTTCTTCAGTGTCAGGCTCAGATTTCTCCTGGGACCAGCTCAGTGCCCACAGCTATGGCGCTGTGAGATGGCACCCATCCCACAGAAGCCTGTCTCCACCTCCCCTGCAAAACCCGGGGGCCAGGAAAACAACATCCCTTCTTTCCTCCCAGGTCTGCAGATGTCAGGGGCCTGTATCTGGAATAGGGTGGCTTTGGGGGTGGGGGGCACTGATTAACATTTGGCTACATTCCTGTGGGCATCGGGGCCCAGACCCAAGCCACCAAGGCATCAGTGCCGACTGGTTGGTGATCAGGAGGCTGGAGGTGTGGCCTCGCCTTCTGCCATGAACCAGCCAGGCTGCTCCGTATCCCTGGACTCCCTGCAGGGAGGTGGGTATGGAGAGGGGATTCTGGTTGTGTATGGGGGTCTGGCAGCCTGGGACGCTAGAGCAGAACTGAGGCAGCAGCTGTGACTTAGGATGTGTCTCTCCTCAGGCTCTGGGTGCGAGTTCCCCAGGGCTTGCAGGGGGCTTTGACAGTTAGCAGTGCCTCTGCCTGAGGTCCTTGTGCCTTGTTTGTCAACAGAGAGACCAGGGGTGTCCAACTAACCCTGTGCCTTGGGTCAGATCTGGACCTGGGGCCAGTAGAAGTGGTGGCACCATGCAGAGCATTTGGGTCTGTGTTAGCAGGAGCCAGAGGGGACCACAAGCCATGTGTTTGATGCCCCTGCCTTAGAGCACTCTGGGGGGCATAGGAGATGGTGTGGGGGGCTGGGAAACGGCCGCTGAAGCATACTGGGAGTGGCAGAGCCATGCTTGAGCGCATGTCCCTCTCCCCTATGCTGCGGCCACCAGTTCCAGGCCTCCCATCTGTGTCCTCCAGTGCCCGTCTCAGCTGAGCAGCAGGACGGGGCCGACAAGGATGAGGCACGCCTCCAGCTGAAGCGGCATCAGACCCCCAGCCCCACCCCATGCGGCAAGGCATCCAAGCGGGCCAAGATTAAGGTGACCATTGTCTCCCATGGGGACACAGCCAGCACCGGCACCCAGGCAGAAAGTGAGTCCCGACACCCCCTGCTGTTGCACCTTTCTGGTAGTGGGAGCACCCCACAGCCCCAGCTCCCACCTGTGGCCCCACATCCATCCCATCTCGGAGGGCTTCCAAGCTGTGGTGGGCAGTGGAAGGCACCGGAGCTGGGAGAGCCTCACGTGTTGTATTTTCCTTTGGCAGTGGCTGCAGGAAAGCCCCTCACCATGACTGTTGGCCAAGCTGTGCCAGGCGCCAAAGAGCTGTCAGGACTCCTCGCCACCCCCAAGTGAGTGCTGCAGGGTCTGTTTCTCGGGGTGGTGGCTTTGGTCTGGGAGCCCTAGAGTCTGGGGCAGCTCTGTGATCACCCCTGGAGAGGTAGAGCCATGAGCCAAGACATTGCCCATACCATTGGCTCCAGAGATGGGGGGCATTTGGGTGGGGTGCCCCAGCATCACCAGGTACTGTATTTTCTGGCATACCACACATTCCCTAAAGAAGATCCACACCTTGCTTGGGGAGGCAAAGGGGAGCAAAAGAGATTGTGTGGTTCAGAGGCTCTGAGGACGTAAAACCTGTGCGCTGAAGATTGCGCTTCACCACTTCTCTCCCCAAGGCCAGGGAGAGCAGCACAGCCCCATCAGGCATTACTACCTCCTTGTGCTTTAATATGGGTACAAAAATCAACTTCCCCTGCTTCAGGCAGCCCAACCCCACCCCCCCACAGTTTTGGAGGGCTGATGTGCCGAAGGGGAAAGTGTGCGTGGTTTGCAGGTAATTACAGTAGAGAGGGTGCTGCTGATAGATACAGCCCTGAGACTGAAAGCCTAACTGCACAGATGCAGGCTCCTTTTGAAGGCCTGACACCTTGCTGCTCAGTGCCTGGTGCCTTGCAGTTTGTGGCTCATCATTCTCCCCAGGACTGGGGCGAAGGGAAGGGAGTCATTAGTCGTTAGCTGTTCCTCGTCTTCAGCCTTGATGTCCCATGCTGCAGCTTGAGGCCGTTGTTCCTAGTCCTGTCCCCTTGCAGCTGCAGAGAAGAGCCCCCATCTCCATCCTCTGTCATCACCCCTAGGGTGTTTGAAGGCTGGTAGCACAGCCTGGTCATGCTATTAAGCTAACAAGGGGTGCCTCATGGAGGCCTTTGTCCCACCCCCTTGGGAATGGAACTCATCAGGGTGGCTCTGTCTTGCTTCCCAGGCTGAGCTCGGCAGCAGAGACCTCAGCCATCAGCCCGACCCCCTCAGCTGTGATCCCCAGCAGCACAGCGCCCAGCGCCTTCCACACCCTCCAGAGCCGGCTGGTGGCCAGCAGTGCCCACTGCCTGCAGACCCAGCCCAGCGGCTCCCTCCAAGGTACCTGCCTCTCTCAATTTGGTGGTGGGGGAGGGGCCATTTCCCAGTGGGGGAGCAGCAGGGGGGAACCTTCTTGGCTGGTGGGCCACAAGTTAATCTCTTTATCCTTTCTGAGTGCCACTCCAATCCCCTTTTCCTGCCTGATCTGCTTTCTGCTCTCTGCCTGTGCTCCCTGCTCCATCTGCTGTTCTGCTTTCTGCTCCCCGCCCCATCTGCTGCTGTGCTGCCCATCCCCTTCCCGTCCTCCTGCATGTCATGCACGGCAGCCTCCCATGCCACTTGTGGCACATGGTCCATAGATTGTCCACCCCTGCAATAGGGAGCAATGGTTACATTGGCTCCTGGGCAGATCCAACCGTCCTTGCAATAGCAGCCAATTCTACATGCCACACAGGTTTTTCATTCAAACTTTCCTGTATTCCTACCCCTTCCTCTGAGCAAACTCTGGGCCAAACCATAGGGAAGCTGAGAATTCATGAGTTGCATGGTGTGTGGTCAGAGTCTGTCCCTGGTGGGGAGTTTATCAGCATTGGCATGGCCTGGCCTATTTATCTCCGTTCATTTCTGTCTCTGTGGAAGGCTGAGCCCATCTCTGGGATCAGTACCCCATGAGGGAAACTCAAGTAAGGCACCAGCCCTGAGGGCTTTGGGGTATGAGGGCTCCCTGACAACTGGGCACCTTGGCTTTGAGCCAACAGGGACAGCCAAGTGTTCTCTCTGGGCTTGGGCACTCCAGCACCAAGCCACATCCTGCTCCTACAGAAGCCTATGGGACCTTTCCAGTGGTGTCAGGAGGAGCTGAGGGGTGGGCTGGTCATCTGTCATTGCGCCGGGGCCTCTTCAAGGCTGCGCTCATGGCCAGGAGCATATGTGGGAGGCTGCAATCTGTGAGCCAGCCCCAGTGATCACCTCCTAGCTCTGTTTCCTTCCAGGCACCACCTCGGCTAGCAGCCTCCTGCAGGGCTTGAGCTTCAGCCTGCAGGACATCAGTACCAAGGCTCCAGCCCTCCCAGTCAGCAGCGCGCCCCCGGGGCCACCTGCCCAGGTAAGCCCCCATCTGGGAGGGGAGAGTTTGGGGCAGG
Source organism: Crocodylus porosus (assembly GCF_001723895.1). Classification (NCBI taxonomy): domain Eukaryota; kingdom Metazoa; phylum Chordata; order Crocodylia; family Crocodylidae; genus Crocodylus; species Crocodylus porosus. Next base: position 3,921,680 of record NW_017728933.1, on the reverse strand, counting down.
AGGTCCTGGGTGCCATGGCATCCTTCCAGATGCCTTCTCTGGCTCAGACACTGAGTACAGAGGTAGCGGAAGAAGGGAAGGGGGAGAAAGACCTGCTACAGCCTGGGTTTTCTCTGAGTTGGGGTGCAGTATACCGTGGGGCCCACAGGCTTCAGCTGCCTGCTGCCATGAGACCCTAGACTAGATGAGAGGAAGATGCAGGGAGGGAGCCACCTCTTTCTGGTGCTTACAGCTCTTCCTGGCTTCCCTTAGCAGGCCTCAGCTGTGAAGACGCCCGCGGCCCTCCAGAACCTGGGTACCATCACCACGGGTGCAGGGACCATTGTCCGCACCATCCCTGTGGCCACGTCGCTAGCACTGGGAGCCTCTGCAGGGGGGAAGCCCACAGCCATCCACCAGCTGCTGACCAATGGGGGCCTGGCCAAGCTGGCCAGCAGCCTCCCTGGACTGGCCCAGATCTCCAACCAGGCCGCAGGTGAGAATGGAATCCCTGTAGCTGGCGTGACGGGCTTTTTTTCCTCTGGTAGGGGTCAATCTGAGGCTCTCTGAATGTGACCGTCAGTACTGGGCCAAGCTGAATCTCATGGGTCAGTCTGTGGGTGTGCTCTGGAGTGTGCCAGGTGCCCACCTGGCTTGTTGGCTCTCTGAGGTGCTTCCCAAGCTTGTAGCCCTTTGTTCCCTGTGGGCTCTTGCCAGGACATGTCTTGTGACTTACTTTGCCTCCCTCTGACCTATGATGCATCTTGTCCCCCCACACACTGGCCGTGACATGTCACAGCCCCCCCCCGTCTTGCTGTGACGTGTCTTGCTCCCCTACACACCAGCTGTGATGTGTCCCAACCCCCCATGGCCATGATGTATCTTGCTTCTGCTTCCTACTCATGATATGTCCCACACTTGTGTTTTCTAGGCCTGAAAGCCCCAACTACCATCACGGTGACCCTCCGGGGGCAGCCCAGTCGTGTCACTACGCTGAGCCAGGCAGCCATGGGGGCTCTTCAGTCCCCACTAGAGGAGCAGCCAATGCAGCCCCATGTACCTCAGGTAACTTGGGTACCTTGTCTCAAGGGAGGATGGGCCGTGGTGCAAAGGCCATGCTGCTGTCACCACCTACCAGGGCCCATCTCTCCTGGTGGCTGCTGGGGGAAACTGCATGCTGTGGTGCTCTGGCCTGGGAAGCCCAAGTGACCTTGTTTTCCATTCCCAGGGGCCAGGAGACCTCTTTCCTTCCCAGCCTGCCCTGCCAGGGCAGTCACACCCATGGGATTGGGGCTTGACTAGCACAGGGGGGACGTGTGGGAGCCCCAGCATGTCATAGCCATGTGGCTTGGGCTGATTTAGCCTGGCTGAGCCTCTCAGGATGCATCTGATGCCAGGTGCTGCACTGTGTCCAGATGCAAACTCGTGGCAGCAACAGTATAGACCGCCCCACATGGAGCCCTAGTGTTGGTGGCCTCTCTGGGGAGGGTGCATGTCAGAACCAGCCTGGCCTCTGCTCTGCTGCTTTGGGACAATGCTGGGCCTTAAGGACAGGGGAGTCCTTGAGGCCAGCTGTGGTTGAGGTCTCCCAGCTCTGGCCATGGGTGTAGGACCCAGCTCCTGCAGGTGAGCAAACATCCCACTCCCACAGAGGCCAAAACCCTAAGGGTAAGGGAAGACCCTTAAAAGGTGTCCTCCCTTCTCCTCACCTCCTTCCCTCCTGCTTTTAACTGCTTCAGGGCAGGCCTGGTATCTTCCCAGGAACCTCAGCAATGCCCAGCTCCCATTTTGTCTGCGTGGCAGCTTGAGCCAGGTTGTCAGAGAGGTTGCCAGGCACTGGGAGCCCCAGAAAAGAGATGCTGTGGTGATTTGGTGGTACCAGGGGTGTCTGAGCCCCTGGAAGCCTGGCCTGTTGGAATAGGCATGAGGGCTGCAGGCAGTCGGCTTTGTTCGTCTGTTAAAGGCAAAGCAGGGACCATCTGGTTCCTTCAGCCCCATCGCTGGTGCCATTTCACCAGCCTGGTATGATTGAGGAGCATTGCCAGAATTGGAATAGTGAGTCTGTTGAAAGTAATAATAGCGCCAATGAATCATGCCAGGCACCCGCTGGAGCCTGGAGATCTCAGCCTCGGGCAGCCTCTGCTGCCCAGGTGTGCCGTGAAGCAGCTGTCCCAAGTGACACAGTTCTTTCCAGGGCTCCATTACCCATGTTGGACAAACCTCTTGGGGTGGATCTGTACCCAGTGTCCAGGTACTGGCAATTAGGCTATGCGATACAAGCCATGGAGTTGGCTGCCAGTATGAGCCCGTGTGCCAAAGCTACTTTGTTGTATCGCTCTTGCCAGGAGCCCCATGGGAAGCAGCTGTCTTACTGTATTTTTTGCATATGGTATGTAGCGTTTTTGGCTCAAGATGATGTGATGTGAGGTATGTTATATGCAAGAAATATAGTAAGAGCAGGTTTTGCCCATTCTGGGCAAAAATGAAAGTAAAATCTTCACCCGACTCACAAGAAGCAGAATAGTGAGCAAGCCCAGTTCCCTGGCAGCTGTTCCTCAGTCACTTCCTTGAAGAAAAGATCTTTTTTCCTTCATCTGTCATTCAAAAGCAAAGGTGTGTCTTATATTTCAGGGGCGTGTTCTATACCAGAAAATACAATAATAAGAATAGGGAGCTGTTTCCTCAGTCATGTTCCAGTAATTACTGTAATTATTGCCTTTTTGGGTTTCTGGGTGCAACTCCAGCTGTGCCTTCATGAAAAGGGCTACCGTGGGGTCCGGCACAGTGCTGCCATGTCTCCAGCCTCGATCTCGCCGTGATGCTGTTGGGGTGAAGTGCGGGGCATGTTGTTAGAAGGGGAAGGGGGATTGAGATCCATTTCAGAGACAGTCTCATGGCTGCAACTCCTTTGCCTGTGGGGATGGAGAGATTGCCCATCCCAGCATACCTTGTGGTTCTCAAGTTTGTTAGACTCGAGGCTGCCTCCATTAGACTCCAAGGCTCCCTTGGAAAACCCCAGCTCTTTGCTTTTACTTATTTCTTGATTATGGAAAATGTCCTAGAGCAGTTCTTCCATGGCAAAGACCCCAGCAGGGCATTCAGGTTCCTGTTGGAAATCTCTGGGGCTGTGCCATGCTTTCAAATGAAAGCTGGATAGAAACCAGCTACAAAGTTGTTGCAGGTTGACTCTATTCTGTAGCTGGACAGATGGTTTTATGAAGTGATAATCATTTCGCGTGTGTGGCCAGTGTAAATTTATTGTGTGATTAACCTGTTAAATGTGTGACCCTTACTTTGCATGTGCGGCCAGTCTAAACTTATTGCGCGATGGACCAGTGAATTTCCTAATATGTGTAACGCATGCTAGGGGCCTGGGTTTCCCCTTTTGAATCACGCGGAGGTATTTGTTCACTTCACCATGCTAATCCTCTTTAGCAGGAGGTATGTCTGCCAGAAAGGGATCACTGCTTAGTTAATATCCCCCTGGAGAGAGTATCTCTTCTGTGGAGTGCCCAAAATTTTGTCCAAGTGCACATGCCTCTGAATAGAGGGCATTCAAGGTTTAATGACCCTCCATTGTTAGTCCTGTTCCCTGTCCCTTAGAACAGTGGGGGCCAACCTGGCTAACTGGCTTAGGGACAGCACCCAGAGAGTGGTGGTTGATGGGTCATTTTCAACCTGGAAGGAGGTGGGCAGTGGGGTCCCACAGGGTTTGGTCCTTGGGCTGGTTTTATTTAATACCTTCATCAGTGATTTGGATGAGGGTGTGTTGAGCACCCTCTCCAAGTTCACAGATGATACCAAATTTAATGCACCAGAGGGCAGGGGCAAAGTTAATACACCAGAGGGCAGGGAGCAGTTACAGGCTGACCTGGGCAGGTTAGATCAATGGGCGGAAAGTAATAGGATGCAATTCAACAAAGATAAATGTACTCCACCTAGGAAGGAAGAATCCCCAGTACACCTACAGGTTGTGGGAGGTCCTCCTCAGCAGCTCAGAGGCTGAGAGAGATCTTGGAGTCATAGTTGACTCCAAGATGAACATAAGCCAGCAGTGCAACGAGGCCATCGACAAAGCCAGTTGCACCTTATCATGTATTAGCAGATGCATGACCAACAGATCGAGGGAGGTGAGGCTCCCCCTCTATGCGGCACTGGTCAGGCCGCAGTTGGAATACCGTGTCCGGTTTTGGGTGCCGCACTTCAGGAGGGACACGGCGGATCTGGAAAGGTTCAGAGGAGAGCCACTCGCATGATTAGTGGTCTCTGTGAAAGACCCTATGAGGAGAGTTTGAGAGATCTGGATCTCTTCAGCCTATACAAAAGACGGTTGAGGGGGTGACCTTGTGGCCGCCTATACATTTATCAGGGGAGGACAGCAGGGAATTGGGGATGCGCTGTTTTCCAGAGCGCCCCAGGGAGTAACTAGGAATAATAGGTGCAAACTAGTGGAGAGTAGATTTAGGTTAGACATTAGGAAGAAATTTTTCACAATAAGGGTGGCCAGATTCTGGAATGGGCTTTCAAGAGAGGTCACCTAACTTGGAGGTCTTCAAGAGGAGGCTTGACAATCACCTGGCTAGGGTCATCTGACCTCAGTCCTCTTTCCTGCTGGGAGCAGAGGGTCAGACATGATGATCCATTGGGTCCCTTCCAACTCTATAATCTATGAATATTGTGTAGGACCTTGCAGCACACTTAGAAAAAGGTCTCAGGGCACCCCAACGTGCTATGACCCCTCCCCATGCCCCAGTGTTACAGGCATTTGTACACTGCCGTGCTCAGATCAGTCTGATTGCTTGTTACCTGCTTATAGTCTGCTCAGAGGGGGTTTGGAGTGCAAGGGACCTATGGAAAGAAAAGCAGCCTGGGGTGTCCATCCGCTTGGCTGCAAACAGGCTAAAGCAAGTAGACAGACACCAGGGGTGCATTGGTCATAACAGCTTTGTGAGTACCCAGATGCTGACACCAGGGGCCTGGCCTCTGTGATTGCCCAGGCCAGGCAAGCATGGTGAGATGAGCCACTCCTGAGTCTAGCTGGGGGCCATCCTAGTTGCCCATAAAGCTACATCCTGAAGACCCTGGCGCTGCCTTCAGGATGGCCCCAGCCTCATCCAAATTTGTTGCACAATCTCATTACAATTGCCTGGGCCAAGAACTGTCAGGCACAAATGACATGTATTGTATGCTAGAGAGAGTGGTAATGGTTGCAGTGCTCAGTTCACAAGGCACAGCTGTGGCAGGCAGTGTGATGAAGTGATAGCCATGCCCAAGTTGCCATGGTAGGAGGTTTGGCATGGAAGGCAGTGAGCGGGTGGGCGGGGGTCTGTTCTGCCTAGAAAACTCCAGAGGGGAAAGGACCCTCTGTTCAAAGCATAGGACTCCTTGGGTTTTCTCTTTAGCTTGCGTGGCTGGGTCTCTGGAACCAGGTCTCCCTGCCTGTGCTATGGGGCTTCAAAGGTACCCCATAGAGAGCTTGAATTTTCTCTCACCATGTCCATCCAGAGGCCAGATGATTGTGGTCAGCGTCCGGTGAAGTGTGTGATGCCCCCAGATAGTGGGCCAGGGGAAAAATTGAATGTAGCACAGGGCAGGGAGTCTTGTTAATCCCAGGGCTCTGGGCTCTACTGATCAGCGTGTGGGCCCAGGAAGGAATCTCCTTCCTTCCTGTTGCATGGTGGTCAGGAGTTTTGCCCCCTCTTCAGCAGTGCCAGGTGTTAGCTGCAGCCCAAGCTGGGGAGGGCTACCGAGCTGGGCCCTTGCTGTTTCCAGGACCAAACCCATAGTATCGTGGCTAGAGGGTCTTGCTCCTCTGCTGAGGCTCAGCCTAATGCTGCATTGGGATCAGGAAGGCACTCCCCTCCAGCTCAGATGGGCACAGACTGGGGGGTTTGCCATCACCTGCAGCAGGGGCACAGCCTCTGCCTGGGGTCTCAGTGCATTTAATTCTCAGGCACTGGCAGGCACTTGCCGGATCTCATCTCCAGTGTCACCTAGAGCAGCGTTGGGGCTCTCGGTGTCTGTGAGCAACAAGCCTGGTCTCTGTGCATGGGGCTGGGGTAAAGTTTAAACAGGGACATGCCTTAGTGGGGCCTTGGATGGAGCTGATCCTGCTTGGAGCAGGAGTTTAGGCCAGCTGTGATCTTCAGCCAACCGAGCTACTCTGCAATCCTCTCTGCTCTAGGCTTGCAGATGCTCAGGTGCAAGCTAATTCAGTGCCACTGTTGTCAGCCCCCCTCCACTCAGCTAGACCCAGCTTAAAATCCCCAAGGTGCCAGGATACCACCGGTTTGCATTTGAATAAAGGGCTTTGTAGGGCTGGCTTGACACCCCTGGAGAGTGCGGTAGGTGCCAGTGCCAAGCAGGGAAGTGGGGCATGATGGGGGCTCCCACGTGGCTCTCAACTCCTTTACCCCTTCCAGGCTCTGGATGGCGCTGCTGGGAACGTGGCCTCCCCCGTTGCCTCCGTGGGCAAGCTGCTGCCTCCGCTGGATCTCGGCAAAGGCCAGGCCGGCGCAGAGACAGCCCCCGGAGACCCCGCGTCCCACCTGGCGCCTGCAGCAATGCCATCCCTAGGTGAGGCGCATGGCAGTCGTGGGGCGAGGCCCCTGGGCCCAGACAGAGCTGCGCCGGCCTGGTGGGGCATGCGGTGGGGGCACACGGCTGCCTGGCTGCAACCGGTTCTCGTGGCTCAGAGCTCTGCATTGGGGAGCCTTCAGTAGAGTAGGGACCTCCATGTGTACCTCACTAGCTCGCCTGCCTAAGTATCTCTCTGTTCCCCTCTCTAGCCTGTGCTTAGGTTCTGGAATACAGCTAGGTTTACCCAAAAGCACACGTGGCTGATGCCAGCTCCTCTCCCCAGCACAAGCCAGCATAGGCTGTGGGACCACAGCCCACTGTGTCCTACCTAGTTCCAGCCCCAGCCCCAGGGCCACAGCTCTGCCTTTTGACGTGAAGGGAAAGGCTGGGGCGGGCACAGTGGGCAGGCCAGAGCTGCCCACGTCCTGTCTGGTTCTGGTGTTTTCCCAGGATGGCCCAGATCCATGCTCTCCTGACAGCTCTTTCCTCAGTAAGCGCCGGAACCACTGTACCCTGGCTGTGCTCCTCCCTGCCTGGGCTGCCCATGCTCCTTCCCCCATGCTAGCTTGTGCCTGAGCCAGGGGGTACTTGGTGCCCTGGAAGAGGCAGGTTGTAAGCCATGTTGGTCAAGTCAGACTGTAGGCAGCTGCTTTCTAGCTCTAGGGCTTGCAGACCAGATTGGAGCTGTGGGGTCAGGTCATCTGGCCCACAAGGGCCTCTCATTGCAGCTCTCAGACCCAGCACTTAGGGGGGTTAATGCCGCCTGCCCCTGTCCCCTTACCCGCCGCTGCATTCTCCATTCTCGCCTGCCATCCCCTAGGTGCCTTGCTGAGGCTCTGGGACAGGTCTGTTGTATCCCAGAGCTGTGGCTTGGGGTAAGACAGCTGGCTGCCTTGCTGCTGGGCAGGCCCAGTTACTCCCACTGACACTGATGTGCCTGTGGCCACATTGGTGCTGCTTGTATTCTAGCGGCGTCTTGTAAGCACGAGGTGTTGTATGCACACAGGCCACGTCAAGCAGGAGCAGGGGTGAGGGGGTATAAGGGCCAGTTGAGGGGTCTGGGACCTGGTGTGAGGAGCTGTCCCGTGTCGTCCCCCCCCCCCCCCATGGCTTTGGCAGCCTCCCTCCACCCAGGGCAGGCCATGAGAGAAGGAAGGGACCCATTTCCATGGCAGCTGGGGGCTGGGATGGACAGCGCTGCCCGCACAGGAGCCCTATCAGGCTCAAAGGTTTTGTTTTTCACAGCCTGATTGCCCCCAGCAGAGACCCCTCCTGGACAGGTGACCTGGTGCCCCAAGGTATCTCTAATAGTGGGAGCTCCCCTGGCTAGGTTGTCAGCCTCCTGACTGGAACTAACTGGGCCCAGAGGCCTGGCTTGTGGGGGCTGGGAGGGGCAGGCTGGTCTTTGCCTCTCCACTCGAAGGGCATTGCAGGCTTCTGGCACCCGGGGCTGGGTGGGTGCACAAGCTTCTCACCAGATGGCGTTGGTGCCCCCATGGTGCTGCTGGGTGGCGATGAGCCGGCTTTGCCTAGGGTCATGGTGCCCTGGCATAGGGAGCTGGTTACACCCTGGGGAATTATGCAAATATGCATCCACGCAATTTTGCACATAAGAAGCATGACTGCATACTTGCATAATTTAACTGTGACAGGCTCTGTGCCTCCACCTCCAAGATGTTGAAGCAGAGCTGTGTGACTAGACAGTTGGGTAAGTGGAGAGGGGAGCTTCTGCCTGCAAGAAGGGGGTGGTGGATGTGGGGGCATGTGTGGGTGGGTGTGGGGTTTGTGAGTTGGTTATGGGCTGTGCGCCATCGGGCCAGGTTGGCCAGTGTGACTTCCATTAATCCAGCGGGAAGCTGCATATGGAGGCACGGAGCCCGCCCGGCCCAGTGGTGCTTAATTCCATGCCTCCATGTGCAGTTTCCTGCTGGAGGGCTGGAAGCCGCACATGGAGGCCTGGCCCAGCGCAGCTCAGTGGCTCATGGACCAGGAGCCATGTACCATCAGGCCAGGCAAGAAGCCACACATGGAGGCATGGAGTTGTGTGTCACTGGGCCAGGCAGTCTCCTGCTTGCCTCCAGTTGCGAGTACTGTAGTACTGGAAGCCCCAAACGTAGGCACAGAGCCCACCTGGCCCAGTGGCATGCAGCTCCTGGTCCAAGCACCATTGGGCCAGGCCAGCTGGCTCAGTGCCTCCATGTTGGAGGCACAGAGCCTGCCCAGGCTAATGGCATCCAGCTTCTGCCATCAGTGCCATTAGCCTCACATGCTGGCACAGAGCCAGCCTGGTCTGGTTTGAAGGCACATGCCAGTAGGCCAGGCCAGTTCCTCTAGCACATGCAGGCCCTGGGACTCAGCCAGAAGCATGCACTGCTACAGGCTCTGCCCGCCACTGCCAAGGGCCCACTGCCTGCTGCTGCTGAGCCACAGGAAATGTGTGGCTGGGGGGCCCCACACCCAGCTACAAAACGCACACATCCAACCCCATCCCCCCACAAACCCCACATTGTCCCAGATCCACACCCCCCCACCTGTCTACAAACCCCACACACACAGCCATATCCGCAACCCCCACAACTTCATAAATCCAACCCCTACACACCCACACACACCCCATACTCCCCCCCAACCATACAGAATACCTGCATATATTTCTAAAGAAGGTTCACATAGTGGTATATTTAGTTCATTTGTTTTATGGGGGGTTGTTTACAAATTAAAGTAATTAATTTTGCCTAATTTTGAGTTTTCTGGTGCATCATTTTGAACTTTTCTACGCGTAATTCCCTAGGATGTTGGCAAAGGCAGCAGAAGCAGCACCAGGATGGCCACATTAGCTGTCAGGGGAGGAATAGGGCTGCCACAGGCAAAGGACAGGTTGGGTCATGTAGGGCAACTCATGTCCCCATGTGGTCCAGCTGCCAGTGTGGTGCCTGCACCTGGGGCAGGGAGCCAGCAGGGCCAAGGCTGAGCTGTTTCTGGTTCCCTCTCTCTGTAGCGCCCAGCACCAGCCCCATGAAGACGCTGTATGTCATGTCAGATGCCAAGCTGTCTGCACTCACCAAGTCCGTGATGGCTGAGGCCGCCTCCAGCGCCCCATCAGGCTCCGCTAGCTCCCCCACAGGCACCGTCACCTTCACTGCCTCTGCTCTGGCTGGGACCCCCAGCCCGCCCAGTCTGACCCACACCAAGGTAGGCCCGGTCCTGCAAGCCACCTCCAAGACCGTCATCCTCACCTCAACGCTGGCTGCTGTGAAGAGCGATGGGGCCCTGGCCCACACTGGGGACAAGGCTGGCCTGTCCAAAGGTGCCGCTGCAGCCCTCGGCCATGCACTGGGGGCTGTAGAAACACTGGGACGGGTACCCTCTGTGGTGGATGAGGGCAGTACAGTTCTGCACACCCGGGAGACACTGACCAGCAGGCACTTGCTGCCACAGGGTGTGCTGCCCACTGGGGCAGGCACCACCCTCATCGCGCTGAGCGGTAGCCTGGCCAGCCCCTCCATCATCACCACAGCTGGGCCTGTGCATACCCAGAAGCCATAGACACCTTGGCCATGGTTTGCTACCACCCACATCTCTTGAGCCATGGACACTGGGAGGTGAAGGGGGTGGGGGAGGCACCCAGGTGGGCCCCGATGGACATTTCCTTCACTCTGTTTTTCCATTGCTGTTGAATAAACCCGTTTCTTCTCCTCTGGCCCTTGCCTGGTCCCTGCATCACAGGGGAGGGGCATCCAGGCAGCCATGATGGCATGTAGAAATAGCATGGGACATATGCACCAGCAAAGAGGCTTCAGACGCCACTCTTCCTTAGTCTTTGGCTTTATCGGGGAGGGAGGTATGAAGTCAGGGACCCCTCCTTTGGTACATGGAGGCATCAGTGTTCTCCCCTGCTCCACGTTTGGTGACCCAAGTGCCCCCAGAGCAAAAGGAGCTGATGGGGTGGGGGGTGTTGTTCAAGGCCATATGCCTTTGGTGCATTCCTTTTGTCTACTACCAAGTATCTCAAGCTGTTATCATGAGCCCCACAGCTGGACCCCTGCAGAGAGGGAGCCAGACCACTCGTGGATTATCCTAATGTGGGCAACAGGGCTATTTGTAACAACCCTTTCCAGTTCCCATCAGACAGTCTGGTGTTGAGAGAGCACGGGGAGAAATACAGCAGAGGGCGGCGTGAGAACAGACGGACGCCTGTTTGTTCAGCTTCATTGCCCTTCATGTAACAACAGAGAACATATGTGGCATAGGACACATCTAAAAGTAAGAGTAAATAGTCTGGCCAATTGAGCAAACAGGTGGGATGAAGAATGGGCTCATCCATCACAATGTCTGACTCAGCAAAGCCACAGTGGAGAGACCTTGTTCAAATGTCAGCCAGGGGACACACTCTTGAGCCTCATCCATCCCTGCCTCTGGGAGGGCCAAGACACATGGGCCATCATGCTGAAACGCAGCCACTGATCGAGACCAGCATCTCAGTTTAGTGCAGACCCCAGTGGAGACCCCTCTGTCGCCTCTGGATCTGGAGCCCAAGAACCTGATGTTCCCTAAAGCTCCAGGTCTTGCAAAAAGGTTTGTTGTTGAAACATGAGCACAATGGAGATCTGAGATGTCACAGAAGGATTACTGAGATTTGTCTGACCTTCTGACTACTACTCCATGCTGCGTATCCATGTGGGTACCAACGATAATGCCAGGGAGATCTTGAGCAGATCAAGTATGACTACAGGACTCTGGGTGCGAGGGTGAAGGGGGCAGGGGCTCAGGTGGTGTTCTCAATTCTTCTGATCAAGGGGAAGGGTCCTGGCAGGAGCAGATGTATCCTGCAGATCAGTGCATAGCTGCACAGATGGTGTTGCCAGCAGGGATTCAGCTTCTTTGACCATGGGATGATGTTTCAAAAAGAAGGATTGCTAGGAAGAGACAGGACCCACCTGACAAAGAGAGGGAAGAGCATCTTTGCAGACAGACTCACTAACTTAGTAAGGAGGGCTTTAAACTAGGTTTGCAGGGGGATGGAAAACAAAGCCCTGAGGTAAATGGAAAAGCAGGGGAACTCGAGGGGGCATCAGGAGAGGTCTCATTCTTCCTGAGAGAGGGCAATAAGCTAGTCATCTCAGGTGCCTGTACATAAATGCACAGAGCCTGGGAAACAAGCAGGAGGAAATGGAAGTCCTTGCACATTCACAAAACTATGTTGCTACTGGAATAACAGAGACTTGGTGGGAGCTTGCATGACGAGCATGGTCATGGATGGGTGCAAACTGTTCAGGAAGAACAGGCGGGGGAGAAGAGGAGGAGTTGAACTTTATGTAAAAGAGCTGTATGGTTGCTCAGAGCTTCATTATGAAACTGGAGATAGGCCTGTTGAAAGTCTCTGGGTTAAAGTTAAAGGGGAGATCATCAAGGGCGATGTGCTGGTGGGGTTATGAGGCTTTCTTCAGACAACTAGCAGAAGTTTCCAAGTCACAGACGCTGGTTCTCAAGGGGGACTTCAGTCACCCTGATATCTGGTGGGAGGGCAACACAGCAATGCACAGGCAATCCAGGAAGTTTTTGGAGAGTCTTGGGGACAACTTCCTGGTGCAAGTGCTGGAACGGCCAACTATGAGCCATGCTCTTCTTGTCCTGCTGCTCACAAACTTGGATGATTTGGTGGGGAATGTAGTTTAGTAGATGGCAATTTGGGCAGCAGTGACCACGAGATTGAGTTCAGGCTTCTGAGGAAAAGAAGGATGGAGAGCAGCAGAGTAAGGACCATGGACTTCAGAAAAACAGACTTCCACTTGCTTAGAGAACTCATGGGCAGGATGCCCTGGGAAGCCAGTCTGACGGGGAGGGGAGTCCAGGAGAGCTGGCTGTACTTTAAGGACAACTTATTGAGATTTCAGGAACAACCTATCCCGATGCACAGGAAAACTAGCAAGTACAGCAGAAAACCAGCTTGGCTTAGCAGAAAACTCTTCAGTAAACTAAATCACAAAAAGGAAGCTTCTAAGAAGTGGAAACTTGAAGAAATAAGTAAGGGAGCATATAACAGCATTGCTTGGGTATGCAGGGGTGAAGTCAGGAAGGCCAAAACACAATTGGAATTGCAGCTAGCAGGGGATGTGAAGAGGAACAAGAAGGGTTTCTACAAGTATGTCAGTGGCAGGAGGATCAGGGAATGTAAGGGTCCCTTACTGAATGGGGGAGGCAACCTTATGACAGAGGATGCAGAAAAGGCGGAAGTGCTCAATGCCTTTTTTGCCTCTGTCTTCATAGGCAAGGTCAGCTCCCAGACTACTGCATTGGGCAGCACAGTTTAGAGAAGAGTTGAGCAGCCCTTGGTGGTGAAAGAACAGGTTCTGGACTACTTAGAAAAGCTGGATGTGTACAAGTCCATGGGGGCAGATAGGATGTACCTGAGGGTGCTGAGAGAGTTGACTGATGTGATTGCAGAGCCACTGCCCATCATCGTTGAAAGCTCATGGTGATCAGGAGAGGTTCTGGATGATTGAAAAAGAGCAAACATAGTGCCCATATTTAAGAAAGGGAAAAAGGAGGATCCAGGGAACTACAGACCAGTCAGCTTCACCTCAGTCCCTGGAAAAATCATGGAGCAGATTCTCAAGGAATCCATTTCTAAGGACTTGGAGAAGAAAACAGTGATTAGGAACAGTCAGCATGGATTCACCAAGGGCAAGTCATACCTGACCAACCTGACTGCTGTCTACAATGAGATGACTGGCTCTGTGGATGTGGGGAGACCAGTGGATGTGGTGCACCTTGATTTTTAGCAAGGGTTTTGTTACGGTCTTCCTCAGCATTCTTGCAGGCAAGCTAAGGAAGTATAGGCTGGATGAATGGACTGTAAGCATTGGGCTCAGACAGTAGTAATCAATGGCTCCATGTCTAGTTGGCAGCCAGTATCAAGTGGACTGCCCCAAGGGTCGGTCCTGGGGCCAGTTTTGTTCAATGTCTTCATCAATGACCTGGAAGATGGCATAAAGTGCACCCTCAGCCAGTTTGCACATGACGCCAAGCTGGGGGGAGTAGTAGATACACTGGAGGGTAGGGCTAGGATTCAGAGTGACCTAGAAAAATTGGAGGATTGGACCAAAAGGAATGTCTTGAGGTTCAACAAGGCTAAGTGCAAAGTCCTGCACTTAGGACACAACAATCCCATGCACCAGTACAGGCTGGGGGCCGACTGGCTGGCAGCAGCTCTGCAGAAAAGGACCTGGGGGTGACAGTGAGCAATAAGCTAAATACAAGCCAGCAGTGTGCCCTTGTTGCCAAGACCATACTGGGCTGCATTAATAGGAGTGTTGCCAGTAGATCAAGGGAAGTTATTACTCCCCTCTGTTCAGCACTGGTGAGACCACATTGGGAGTACTGTGTTCAGTTTTGGGCTCTCTGCTACAGGAAGGATGTGGACAAATTGGAGAGAGTCCAGCAGAGGCTGACAACAATGGTGATGGGGCTGGGGGACATGACTTGCAAGGAAAGATTGGGGGAACTGGGCTTATTTAGTCTAGAGAAGAGGAGACTAACTGGGGATTTAATAGCAGCCTTCAACTCCCTGAAGGGGGGTTCAAAAGAGAACGGAGCTGGACTCTTCTCAGTGGTGACAGATGACAGAACAAGGAGCAATGGTTTCAAGTTGTAGCAAGGGAATTTTAAGTAGATATTAGGAAGAATTTTCTCACTAGGAGGGTAGTAAAACACTGGAGCAGGTTACCCAGAGAGGTGGGGAACCTCCATCCTTGGAGGTTTTCAAAACCCAGCTAGACAAAGCTTTGGTGGACCTATGGGAATAAGTCCAGGGGAGAGCGACCAAAATGATGAAAGACCTGCAGAGGAGGACTGTTGCTTGGAAGATCTGGGAGAGTCCAGAGAAGAGAGAACCTGAAGTGGTGTTTCATGACGGTCTTCAGACACCTAAGAACCTAAGAACTGCCACGTACTTCATCAGACCTTAGGTCCATCTTGTCCAGGCACCTGTGTCACACACAGCAGAGGGCAGATGCTGAAATGGAGGGTGAGCTGGGTCTGAGCAGTGTTTTTTCCCCAGCTGCTTGTGCCCTACCATGGGTCTGAGTAGAGATTTTCCCTTGTTCCTCTCTCTTGCAGCCTCCATCATTTGAGATCTAGGAAGTTCTGATTCAGAGGCCGTATCCTTAACTCCCACATGCTCCTGATGCCCCTTTTCTCCAAGAATGTATCCTGCCCCTTTGTGAATCTGGCTGAACTCTCAGCTTCCCACACATTTGGGGCAACAAGTTTCACCCCTTAATGCTGTGCTGGGTGGCAAAGAACTGCCTTGTGTTTGCTTTAAACTTAACGACTTACTGGTTTCATGACCCCTTATTCTTGTAGGTGAAAGATGGTCAATAATAAATCCCTACTGTCTTTCTCTTCACCATTTAGTATTTTGAAAACCCTTCCCATGTCCCCCCTCAAGCATCTTCTTTCTACACTGAACAGCCCTGGCTTTGTTAGTCTTTCCTCATATGAAAGCCCCTCTACACTGCTAATCATCCTTGTTGCCCATCTCTGCACCTTCTCTAGTTCTGTCTCCTTTAGGAGGTGCAGGGACCAGAGCTGGGCACGGTCTTCAAGGTGTTGCTGCCCCAGGGATTTACAAAGGGGCATCAAGATACTGTCTGCTTTGTTCACAGTTCCCTTCTTCATCGTCCCTAACATGTTGTTTGCCTTTGTGGCAGCTGCTCTGAAGGATGCTTATAAAGAGGACAGCAATGGACTGTTCTTGGTGGCTGCAGGGGCCAGGGATATGAGTCATGGATTGAAAGAGCAACAAGGGACATTAAGCTGGGAGATTACAAAGAACTTCCTGGGTGTGAGGCTGGTCCAATGTTGGAACAAGCTGCCTAACAAAGTGTGGACTCTCCCTCTTTGGGAGTCTTTACAAGCAGGTTGGACAGACTCTTGGCTGAGATGTTTTGCCATGAAGCTAATCCTACCATGAGTTGAGGCTTAGACTAGATAGGACCTTTGGAGGGCTCTGCCAGCCCAGTAGTGTTGTGACCTTCTGGATCTGTCCCTGTCTATAATCCAGTTAGCAACAGAGCTGAAAGTTGAGCTCTGGGGCCCTTCACAGCTCCAGACACTGAACCATCACTCTGGGCCTGCCATCACCTTCCCTTCTCTGAGCAATGTGTCACTTCTTGGCTACAGCAGAGACATGGGGCTGTGGGGTGAAGCTGTTCTAGGCACACAGGCTTCTCCAGAAGTCCCCTCCCTCCCTGCCACAGGCTCCCTTCTCCATCTCCAGGGTCAGTTTTTGAGAGGCCTTTTCCCAGCAACCAGATCCCACTTGCACCTGCGCAGCGATTCCCTGGCAGGTGCAGCAGAGGGATCAGAAACCTAGAGCCTTGTGAACAAAGAAGGGATTCATGCTAAGCATTGACGTTGGGGATGAAGCAGGGATTTCACCAGCCACTGCTGAAGGGGCTGGTAGTGTAGCCAGGATGCTGTGACTCTCCGATCAGGGATGCTGCTCACGGAAGCTCACAGAGAAGGGCCCAAACTGAAGGAATTGAAGCAAGGGTCTAATTTTGGAGATCACTTCAGACACTGCCATTCTCCCGGTCACCCTCCACTCCTTTTGCAGCCTGTCTAGACTTTGAGCTCTGCAGGGTAGTGGTTGTGAAGGCTGTTCACAGTATCACAGGTCCTGAATCTCAGCGCAGGCAGATTGGCAAGGTCTTCAGGGGGTCATATTCAGTCCAGCCCAGTCAATCCAGCTGCTATCTAGTCATGGGCTTCTGGAGAGGCCAGGTGTGCTAGCTGATGGGCCCTGGGTCCCAACTGAGGCATGCAATGTGAGCTCAGGGTGGCATACCGGGCCCTGTACCCCCCTCATTTGCTGCTCACACATGCCCTGGGTGGGGATTTTGGCAGCAGGTGTATGTGGCAGGTGGGGAATAGGGCTGTGGAAGCATTGCAACTATCAAAACTCCTTACATGGCCCTCAGGCCCAAATAAATGCTCACCCCTGACCTACCTGCTCATAGACACCAGAGCCTCCCAGCATCCCTGCCACATCTGGACTTTGCGCAAGGGTTTGTCAGAGCCTTTTCTTTGCGCCTAACCCCATCCTGTAGCTTTGTGAGAAGATCCTGTTCAGCAGTGGGCCCAGCCTGGTTAGCAAACTTGTGGGTGGGTGCAGCAGTGCAGCCAGGAGAGACTAAATACAAATACCACAGAAACATGCCCCCCTCCCAGAAGGGGCTTAGACACGTCTGCTCACCCCCACGTGGCCGAGAAAGGGACAGGGTCTTGTCCTTCCTCCTGCCTGCACGTCCTACAAATTAAAGCTGCCTTTGCTTCGCCAGCATCCTGAGCTTTCGTCGGCCAAGGCCATTGCTGGACTCTGGAAAGCCAAGATGGTGAGTGGCACCTCCTACTTTCTGCCCCTTTTACCTCTGTTTCTCCCTTTCTCCTGTGCTCCTGGAAGGTTGTCTCCGAGCCAGCATGTGCAGCTGATCTACCTCAACTGACAAACTGTTGAGGATTTACCTCCATGTCCCCAGGCTCTGAGATGAGCAAAGAGCTTTGGGGACAGCAGAGTTCAGGTCTGATGGGATATACCTATATGACCCTCCCCCCTCCTCCTCCTGCCCCAAATGGACAGTGAGGGCTTGTGTGCCATTTGGCGCCTTCCCCCCACCCAGGCAACCAGCCAGTTAACAAGCCTTCTCTGTGTAGGTTGAGTGAGCTTGGGTAAGAGTTTGGTCAGAGCTCCCATAACCAGTGATTCTCAGCCGTGAGATCCTTTGAAGGTTGCTTTATTAGGAGCACTGTTGGGAGTGCCAGCCCCTCCACATGATTCAGAGAAACCCAGACATTTCCCATGGTAATCCAAAGGGTCCAAACCTCCTACCTTGCCTTCGGCATGCTGAGACCTTTGCTCCAGAACAATTGCTCTTTGCCAGGGGTGCTCAACCTTTTGACTCTGTGGGATTGGGTCCTGGGTGTCTAGTAGTGTCCCTACCCAGCCTCCATTCTGGGATCAGGCACTCATTTAGCATACAGGACCTGGGGGTCCCCACAGGTCCAGAAATTTAGCAGTGGGGGCTGTGGTGGGATTTTCCATAGTCAAGAAAAAAGTGAAAGCAAAGAGCTGGGATTTTCTGAGGGGTCCTGGAGTTGCGAGGGGATCCTGAAGCCCAGTGAGGCTGAGACCTGCTGCCGTAGACAAAGTACATAATACCTCTGGCCCAGCAGATCCAATCCAGCCCAGCTTTGGAATGACCCAAAGCCCATGTTGCAAATACAAAACCTTCTGGGATCAAGGTAAGTTTAAAGGGCCTCCTTGTTTCATAGTTTCATAGTCTGTAGGTTCGGAAGGGACCTGAGCAGATCATGTAGTCCGACCCCCTGCCATGGCAGGAAAGAGTACTGGGGTCAAATGACCCCAGCAAGATGTTCATCTTGTTGGTAGAGAGCTTGTGATGGGAAGGGACTGTAGACCCTGGAGTCAAGCCAAAGGAAGACCCTTCCAGTCCAGGATGGAAACGAGCAAGGAAGGGGGCATGGGGCTGCTTGCCTGGTATCCACTCCAGCTATGGCTAGGGGTTTGCATTCTCAGCACTCAACTTGGCATATTTAAAGTGGTGGCAGGGCTCTGGGGAGACAGGATGCCCAGAGAAGCTATGGAAAACCCCAAAAGGATGGAGCTGGTTTGCCCTCTTCCATGGAAATAGCTCAAGGGTCTGGCAGACAGCGTTGGTGACCTTCTGAGCTGTCTTCATGCCTCCTCTTGCAGAAGATCCTGATGATCCTGAGTGTACTCTGTACCACGCTGACTCTCATCCATGCCGGCTGCTTCGTAGTCAAGAATATAGTGGAGCTCCAAACAGGTAAAGCTGTGGGCATCTGTTCTGGGAAACAGTCCCTGTCCCAGTCGGATCGTAGGGTTATCTGATGGCTTTGTTGTCCAATCCCCACACAGCTGACCTGGGGCTGGGGAGTGCTGGACATACCCCCATGGGTGGCAGGACCTGCCTACGCCCCACATCACAGGGGGGAGAACTTGTGGGTCTGAGCTAGAAGGAGCTGGCCCCATCTGTTGCTGTGCTGTCTCCTTGTCCTTTTTTCCCTGACCCATTGGTTGCTCTGCTCTCTGCCTCTTGCCCTGTGCCTCCTTCCCCATCTACCATTGCATTCCCTGCTCCCTTCCTAATCTGCCTTCCTAATCTGCCATGTGCCACATGCAGAGGCCACCTATGCTGCATGCACCACGCATAGTGTGGACTGGCCCAATAGCTTTGTGCTACACACTGAGATCTTGGTAGCATGATGAATGTGAGTGCTGCCTGGCTAAGAGCAGAATATGGATGTCGAAAGCAAGTGGCACTGGACATGGCCATATGGGGCTTGCTACACATGTCCCCCATTGTTTTCTAGATGGAATCATTACTCCCGATAAGTGCCTGGACCCATTTGACAGGAGTGAGCATGCCATCGGGACCTCATGGAACTCCGACTTCTGCATGAGGTGTGAATGCCAAGGGGCCACCATAACCTGCTGCACCAGGTAAGTGTCTGGGGTCCACGTGCCCCTTGGGAATAGCTCTATGGGCCTCTGGAAAGGGCAGGAGCTGCATATGGTGTCCCATGGTCAACATCCAAATGTTACAGCTGGCCTTGACGTACCGGCCTGTGCCATGGGCACTTAGAAGGACACCAGCAGGATAGAGAGGTCATGGCATAAAGGGATCCCAAATTGGAATCAAGCAAAGACCCCTCCAGTCCAGGGTAGAAACAAGCAGAGAAGGCAGTGTGGGGCTGCTTGCCTGGTACCCACTCAGACTATGGCTAGAGGGTCACGCTCTCGGTGCTCAGCTCAGCCCATTTAAAGTGGAGACAGAGCTCTATGGAGGGCATGATGCCCAAAGCAGCTACGGGGAACCGTGGGAGAATAAGCTGGTTTGCTGTCTTCCATGGGGATGGCACAACAGATCTGTTCAAATGGGCCCGCAACTTTGCTCTGAGGGATGAGTAGGGGTCAGCTAAATTGTCCGTCTCATCTGGTATCCATCCTCTGATGGTAGCTGGAACAGATGCTTCAGAGGGAGTGCATATGAAGGGTGTGGATCTGGACATATCCCTATCTATGTGTGGTCCATCTTGGCTGATTAGCTGACAGCAGTTGGTATCAGAGGCTTTAAAGCCATGGTTCTCACTCTTGGTAGACTTGGGGCTCCCCCTCATTAGATTCAACCCCCTCCCTTTGGAAGATGCCAGCACTCAGTAATTAGAGGCAAACTTCCAACCCCTCCTGAGGGCAAATAGCTGCTAAAGGAGGTGTCATTGGCAAGAGCTGGGTAAACCCCTTCCCATCCCTACACATTCAAGGCTTTGGATCCTTACTTGCAATATGACCCTGGGGCTTTTGCTGGTGACCTGTCGCAACTCCTGCATGGCTGGAGTTTCAAGGCCCCCTCTCCTCCTCCAGCATAAAAGCTATCAGATACACCTCTGGGGAGGTGAGGTCAGAGCTGGAGGGTTGGGCTTGTGGTTAGCTCACTTTAAAAAGGTTGGCCAGTGCTGCCCTACATAGAGGGCCAGAAAGCCAACAAAAAGGGGCTGTTTGATGGGCATTGAAAAAGGGGTGTAGGTGGTTGGGTGCATCCTCACATAGAACACAACACACATGTTTCTCCCATTAAAGAGAAATGAGAAGCCTTACTAATATATCAAGGGGCTAGCACTACATTATTCGGCTTGAGATCGCTGCAGAAACACGCGCTGGAAGGTGCACTCATTTGCTAGAGTACATGTAAAGTTTTTAAAAAACACAAACAGCTAGGCAAAAAATAGTCAAAGGATATTCAATCATTCATCCTGGTGTCATTGTAGTTAAATGTTCATCTCTTAGTCAGGTCTATAAAAGCAAATCTAACCTTTTTGAGAGTCTTGAAAGTACCTCTGTTACTTTACTGTCAGTCACTTCTACATCTGAGTTAATACGATGGGTGAGTAAAGGTTTTTAGCTAGAGAAAGTCTGCAGAGCTCAGAAGAGGAGGGATGTGACCAGGGATGGCCAACAGGCAAGAATAGTGGCAGAAGAAATGATAGTTTGAAGAGTGAATGGTCAAGACCATTGAAAAGGAGAGAGGGGCATGAACACCTGTGGAGCAGAGAGAAACAGGAATCAGTGAGATGATGCTGAGCCACTGTTTAGAAAGAAATACCACTGCTCCTCCCAGGCAGTTGGGTTTAAACTTTAAACAACTGCACCCCCCTCCTCCTGGATCTGCCCTGGATAAGGCCTGCTCTGAGTGTGCTTCTTCCTGCAACCAGGTAGAGTCTCTCTAGAGTCGGGGGAAAGGAGGCATCTCCTGGAGGGTTGGTCTTTAGCTTGACCATGTTATGGGACTCCTGGTCTAACAATGAGCCTTTGTTCGCTGGTCTCCCCTCTTGCTCCCTTTCAGGTACAGCAGCAGAATCTCAACCCCCGCTGGTTGTGAAGCAACACTGGATAAGCAGCTGTGCGAGTACAAGATCCACAAAATCAATGACCCAGAGGCTCCCTGTGAAGTGTGAATGAAAGAACCTATCTGAGCGGCTTTCCGCCAGGGGAGACCCAATAAATCTCACATTTGCTCTGCAGAGCCTGCCAGGGTCGTGGCTTTTTCTTGAGTGAACGCTGGTCACCTCCCAGCTTCCTTCTGGGCCAGGGTCAGGTGCAATATCTGGTGCTGGGTCAGGGCTGACTGTAGTTTTGCTAAGAGGTTGGATGGTGGAGTTGGAGAGGATGGGTTGGATAGGGCTGATCCTGTTTCAGGCAGGGGTTGGACTGGGTGTGATCTCTGGAGGTCCCTCTGGCAAAGGACCGAGCTTTTGGGCTATGTTTGTCCCCATGAAACAAAGCCCCATCCAAAAAGAATCACCAAGCAGCCTCCTCCTCCTTACTGTGACATCACTTCCTGTTTGTTCTACATCAGCGGCTCTGCTTGTGATGTCATGCCTCCTTACATCTGACTTCCTAGAGACAAGTGTTGAATTGCTCGCTGGGCGACGTAGAGCAGAGGGGTCACGGGGAAGGTGGCTGGGGGCCCAAGCTCTAGTCTGGCTTCTTGGACCTTACAGTGCCAGCCCCAAAATGTTGCACCTCGTTGTTGTCTCTGCGTATCTCCCATCACCAAACTTCGCTGGTCTCGACCTATTTGCAACAGCTGGCTTCAGAGGTAGCTGGACCTGGTGTGGCTGGTCACAGGGGATGGGTTACGGGCACCCGTCAGCCCTTCTCAGGGGTGTCACATCCCGGATCCTAGCTAGAGGGTCTTGCTAGAGGGTTCAAACTGATGCTGCGTTGGAGTCAGGAAGGTATGGGTCAGATAGGCATGGACTGTAAGAATAGCATGGTAGTGGAGTAGATGCCTAGGGAACGGGTGGCCTCTCCCTCCCTGGACATGTTCAAGGAGAGGTTGGGCAGGCAGAGGTCTGGGATGATATAAGTGCAATGATGCCTGTGCTCTGCTACGGGGCTTTCCCAGACTTTCCTGGTTGCCGCATGGGTCTGGCTGGGAATTAGCATCCCTCCCCCCTGGCCGCCCACCTTGCTACTACATGTGTAAGGGGATTTAAGCCTTCCTCAGCGGCACTGGGTCCTGGCTGCAGCCCATGCTGGGGATGGCAAATGGGCCTGCAGCTGGGAGGGCCCTGCCTAGAGGGTCTTGCCCCTCTGTTCAAGCTCAGTCTGACACTGCATTGGCGGCAGGAAGGAATTTCCCTCCCTGGTCAGACTGCTGTGGACTGGGTGGGGTTTGCCTTCCCCTGTAGCAGGGGGCACGGGCTCTGCCTGGGATCTGTTGACTGTCTATTGATCTTTTACAGCAGCAGGACATTGACTGCTGTGATCTCCCTGCTTTCCCTGTAGCAGGTTGAGCTAATGTCTTTTGTGGTGTCAGGGTGACAGTAGCAGTAGCTTTGCTAAGAAGTTGGATGGTGGGTTTCTCTAGGATGGTTTGGACAGAGCCAATCCTGCCTCAGGCAGGGGTTGGACTAGATGTGACCTCTGGAGCCCACTTCCAGCCCCACTTCTCTGCGCTTCTATGGTTTCCTCTCCCTCTGCAGAGGGGTCACAGCCTCTGCCTGGGGTTTCAATGCATCAGACCCCTTGGCAGCAGCAGGGCACGGCCAGCCTTTGTTCCCCAGCATCACCTGGGGCGGGGCTGGGGCTCTCGGTGTCTTGGGGCCTGGTCACTGGGCATGGGGCTGTTATGTGGTATGAGGAACAGGCCAGGCTAGCATATGTCTGGGAGAGTTTGGATGGGGCTGGCCTTCCCTGCAGCACAGCCACAACTGGCCTCATCTTGGGCAAGGTGAGAGAGCACAGGCTGCAGGAGTGCTGGCTGGCTGAAGGCCCTGAGCTGGCCCTGGTGTCCAGAGGTGGGGCCAGTCCTCAAAGCAGGGTGGGCAGGAGCCAGAGCGCGGTGGAGATGCCTTGGAACCAGGGTCATCATGTTGGCAGCCCCAGGACCTGCATGGGGTCCCCTCTGGGGAGGTACAGCCCTGTGTGGCACCGCATGTTTGCTCTCTCATAGGGGTCACAAGAAGCACGAGGGTGGTGCAGGTGGTGCAGGAGGAAAAGAGCCCCATGTGGAATGAGGTGAGACCTCCCCCTCCTCACATTCATGCTTATGCACACACATACATGCAGGCACACAAGCACACTTAATCACATATGCATACACACAAACACGTGCATATAAATGCCCGTACAGGTACTCGCACGTTCATACACACGTACAAACACGGGTGCACATAAACACATACCCATAAACTCATGCATACGCATGCACATTAACACCCATGCATATGCATGCATAACCATATACACACGTGTACACGCATGTGCACGCACGCGCACACCATGCATACACACACATGCACATGCTTACATGCATGCTACACAAACATAAGTACACCAAAACACACATGCATATATACACACACAAATGCATGTACACACAAACACACATACAGGCACACGTATCTGAGGCCTGGGAATGGCTGCTGAGGCTGTGTTCCAGCAGAGAGACCTCTCCCAGGCCCTGGGACTCTTCAGATGGCCACAAGACTTCTCTTCCTGAGGCCATGCATGGGTGTACCCCACATGCAGCCCTGCCCCTTCCCTTCTGTGGCCTGACGCTTCTCACTAGGCCTCACTCCCCTGACAGCAGAGTGGCCTGATGTGATCAGGGACCACAGCTCTGTGACACATGGCTTCCCTTGCAGACTCTGGCATGGCCGCTGGGGGACCAGCCTCTGGATGCCACTTCTGCCCTGGACATCCGTCTCAGAGAGCTGGATCAGGAGAGGTGTGTGGCTGGAAACTGCATGTGAGGTGGTCATCAGGAGGGGGAGGCCTCTCTTGACCATCCCAGAGCATTTTCTTCCCAGGTAAAGCAGGTGGGTGAGACTGCTGCCTTGCCCATGACAGCCATGTTCCCATCCTCTAGGGACTTAGGCTCCGTCACAGTGCCGCTGGCATTCCTGGCCACCAAACCAAGCCATGTCCTTACCCTGAAGGACCTGCCTCTTCTGGACAACGACAGGCAGCCCATGGGGGTGAGTCTGGGGGTAACCAGACTGGACAAAGGGAGGTTTTTCCATTGGGATTGTTCTTTCGAAGCCACAGGTCCTGGGGGGGTGCGGCGTGGGCTAACCTCAGACAAGCCCTCAGTATCCACCACGTGGCTATCTCACCTGTGAGAGAAGGCAGTGGCCAGGAGCTGAGATAGTGGCCAGGAGCCTCCAGCCCCAGCCCCTAATGTCTGGAGACCCACAAGGCTGCCCCCAGTCCTGTCTAGCATCTCATCCCATTCCTCCCATGTCAGCAATATGGTGGCATCTTGCTCCATCTACCCTTCACCATGTGTCTCTGCCCCCACCATGGCCCAGGACCCAGTGGAGATTGACTCATGGGTGGCAGGGAAGATATCCCAGCTTTAGCCCGAGCAACCGGAGGGAATGTTTCAGGATACGAGAAAAGAACTTGTAGTCAGCAAATGCTTTGCTACCATATTTATTAGTAGAATACTAAGGGAAAGGACAGAAGAGTTTTCCTTCTACCAGATGGGTCAGGATTGAGGTCCTCAATAGCTCTCTGTGTCATGTATGCCACAGGTTGGCCCCCATGTAGTCTGAGGCATCCAGGCTGTGACAGGGCTTTATGGCCTGGAAAGAACTGAGCCCCATGGGGTGTTTGCTGCAGTGGATTTGAGGGAGGGCAGCACTTCCCATGGTGAGCTAATCCCATCTGCTGTTGGCTTTCAGGGCACCATCAGCGTAAATGCCTCCTATATCCCACCAGGACACAAGATATTCAGGGAGCCCGGAAAGCAGGAGGCCAAGTGGGGAGGTAGGTGAGGAGTCCTCACACTGATGTCTTCCACCTTCCCTTGGCCGTGGTGAGTGGCAGGGGGAATTTTCTTCCCTGAAGAGAGGAAGGAGGTTTACTTGGCTGGGCACCACCTCTCCAGATCCTGCCCCCAGGCAAAAGCATAGTTCCCAGATCCCCCAGGGAAAAGGGTAGAAGCCACAAACAAGGGCCTAGAGAGCAGCCCATGGGGGCAGGGCACCACAGGATAGCCCACCTCTCCCATCCATGGCCTGGGCCCAGATGATCACAAGTCAAGGCCCCATCTCAGGCCTGTGAGGTGCGTCCAGCCTGTGCCAGGCCTGCACAGGGCTCCCTTCACCCCTCTATAAGGCACCTGGCAGTGCTCACAGTCCATCCCAGGGGACAGCTCCCCATGGCAGGCCAGGATTCAGGGTATCGGGCAGCCTGCACATGAAGGGTACATAGGATGATGTGTGTTGGGCTTTGTATTCCTGAACATACTACATTAGCCAGCCCCATGGGTCATGGTGAATCAGGGGATGGAGTATGAGTTCCTCTCTGAGCACCATCCAACCCAGACTGGCCCCATCCCCCCCTCTCCATCCTTCTGCAGTCGGGCCAGCTAGGGCTACTGGCATGGATCATCGGAGACCAGGATTTCACAGCCCAATGCCTCGCAGGCAGGAGCTCGGGGACAAGCAGCAGGATTTCCAGGTACCAGGCTGAGGTCTCCAGGGCAGGGTCAGTACAGAGGTGGAAAAGGATCTTGGAGTCATCATCAACTCCAAGATGAACATGGGCCAGCAGTGTGGGGATGCAGTCAGGAAGGCCAACCGTACCTTGTCATGCATCCACAGATGCATCTCGAGCAGGTCCAAGGAGGTGA
>NW_017728933.1:3888407-3895547 GCF_001723895.1 Crocodylus porosus | reverse complement strand
TAACCCCAGTACTCTTTCCTGCCATGGCAGGGGTCAGACTCGATGATCTGCTCAGGTCCCTTCTGACCCTAGAAACTATGAAACTATCTCCTCAGGGAAGGTGGCTAGGGAGGGGTCCAAGTCAATCCTGCCTGCCACAGGCTAGCTAACTACCTTAACTCTGTCTAGAGCCAGAAGTCGTGTGTACAGCCCATTGGCTGGACCGAGCCCACAGAGCAGCTCTAAGCAGCTGGCCAGAAGCATGAGAGCAGCATTGGCTCTGGCTGGGGCTGGGATTTGAGCTGTGGCCCCTGCCCTTACCTCGACAGGTGCGTGTGAAGGTGATTGAAGCCCGCCAGCTCCAGGGGAACAACATCCGGCCAGTGGTGAAGGTTTTTATTGGAGAGCACATGTTCCACACCCGGATCAAGACTGGCAACAGCCCCTATTTCAATGAGGTGCGCATTAGAGTGGGGCTGTCTCGGAGGGAGCTGGAGGCTGAGAGACGGTGCTGTTACAGAGGGCAGGATGGCCCAGGCAGGGGGCTGTGACTGAGGGGTGATGGGAGATGGCATCATCCAGGGATGGATCCAGCCAGGGGTAGTTGTGTCCTCCTTGGATTCCTGCTCCACTAAGCCAGCTGTGTAGCAGCAGCAGGGACATTTCTATGTAGGCAACACTTGACTCCATGGCTAACAGTTATCTACCTGATTCCTTCTAAACTCTTCACTCCATAGGTGGTTAATGACCCTTTCTCCTTTTTTTAATGGTCTCCGTCTTCCCCAGATCAAGCTAGCTTTTCCTTTGCAATTCTCCTGTCTCAGTTCTTCCTAGAAATTTCCTTTGCAATTCTCCTGTCTCAGTTCCTCCTAGAAATTTCCTGGCCCTGCAGACTGTTTTTAACTCTAGCTCAAAACATCCACTCAGAGGTGGAAACCTGAACTCGGGGTAGAAATGACATTCAGGGAAGCATTAGGTGCACTTTCAAGAAGGCTTGATTTGGTTTTCAGAGATCTGTGTTTCATTCTAACAACTGCAGGACTAACAAGCCAACCTCCCTGGGGTATTTTTGCTTAGGTGGTTCTGTACAAATCATATGCAGAGGAATAGCACATTCCCATGAAGATGCATCTGTTTGGGCTCTGGATTTGAGGCTTAATCAGACAGTGCCAGCCCCCTGTCAATAGTTGGCTGCCATGGTCCCCCTGCTTTTCCTGTTGCAAGTTAGGGCATTAGGTCTGTGTTGTCAGGGCTGACAGTAGTCTTACGTAGAGTTAAAATGATGGGATAGTCTGGGATAGTTTGGACAGGATTGATCCTGCCTCAGGCAGGGGTTGGACTAGGTGTGACTGCTGGAGCTCCCTTCCAGCCCCACTTCTGTGTGGTTCTATGTGATAAGGCCCCACACCCCCCTAGATCCACCCACGGCATAATCTCTGCCAGGCTGGTGTCAGGACCAGAGTACAGACAAAGACCTGTGAGCCCGGCTGCCTTGAGTCCTGTCTGACTTCCCACTGCCTGTTTTCCTTCAGGTGTTTCTCCAGAGCTTCCGCAAGACGCCAGCTCGGCTCTTTGACGAGACCATAACCATCCAGGTAGCATCAGGAGCCCTGTCCCAGCTGCCCAGGGTCAGGGTGGTGGTGTGACATGTCCAGCCCTGCCAGGGTCAGGCAAGACAGATGTCACAACTGTTTCCTCACTCCAGCTGATCTGGACCTGGATTCACAGGGGAGTCAGAGCCACGTCTGTACCCAACCACGTGACAGGGATTCTCTCATGTCCACATTGGATGTGGAGTCAGATCTCAAGTTGTGTGGTCTGAAGATCCATGGCTGGGGCCAGGCTGTGTAGGCACGTAGCGTGACACAGGAATCAGCCCTTCATGCCTCCCTGTAATCAGTGGTGGAAAATGGGATGCATCTACAGAAATTGTTGGAGCCTTGTAAAGAAAGCTCCCGTCAGCAAGAGACTTGGTGGGCACACCAGCTGAACAGCTCAGTTTCCTCTGATTGATGCTGGACCATGTTCCTAGTGGATCCATTTTTGTATCCCCATTGGATTTCCAAAGTGGATTTCCAACCTTCTGTTTTGAAGCCTGGTCCCATCTTCTACCACGCACAGCGCGGTGTCACCTGGTGATTTATTTATTGGATCCTCCAAAATAGTCATGAAATTATAAATGATGCAGAGTGGATGCAGGACAGACCTGTGGGGAACCCCATGCAATATCTTCTCCCCCTTCATAGGGTCATAGGAAAGTCTAGGTCACATCTAGTCCAGCCCCTAGCTCAAGGCAGCATCAGCCCTGACTAAGCTGCCCCAGCCAAGGGTCTGTTCAACCTGCACTTGGAAACTTCCAGGGTGGAGACTCCACCAGCTTCTCTAGGCTGTCTCGCAGTGGTATGGCAGGTCATAGGTGGCTCTTCTTGGTGCACAGTGATCCAACCTGCCCTGGTCTCATCTTATGGGAGTTTTACATCGACTGCATTTTCTTAGGAGGGTGTCATTCAGAGATGTGTGTCAGGAGGGAGGTTTCCCCCCTTCTTTTGTGGTGTTGGCTGCAGCCCAGGCTGTGGAAAACAACTGGGCTGGGCCAGTGCTCCTGCTAAGACTCAAATTCAGAGGGTCCCAGCTAGAAAGTCTTGCCCTTTTGTTCAGGGTCAGCCTGATGCTGCATTGGGGTCCGGAGAGAATTCGCTCCCCTGGCCCAATGGGCATGGACTGGGAGGTTTTGTATGGACTAGCAGGGCACGGTGTCAGCGGGCACTGCCAGCCCTCATCACCCACCATCACCTGGGGCAGGGCTGGAGGCTCTCGGTATCTCTGGGCCTGGTTGCTGTGCACGGGGTTGGGATGTGGCATTAGGAACAGGTCAGGCTGGGACACGTCGGAGGGGTTGGATGAAGCTGGTCCTTCCTGGAGAAGCCATTTTGCCAGGGTGAATTCTGATTGGGTAGTGTTTAGATGGGCATTGGCAAACCCCAGCCCTCCAGACCAGCTGCATCTGCCCCATCGCGTCAAGGATTATGGGTAATAGACCCCCCTGCTCTTCATTGTGTGGGGGCCAGGGATAAAGACCAGCCCCTGGGAGCATCGGTAGTGAACCAGGCGTGGCTTTGATTGGCAGGTGCTGAACTCCCGGGCGATGCGCGCCAACTCCATCATCGGCATGTTCAAAGTGAGTTGAGGCCTTGGCCTTGGTCTCCCCCTTCCCTGCCCCCACTGCCCAGCGCCCCATGGAGAGGGAATTCATCCTGGCTGCCGGAGGCTGTTGAAGGCAGAAAGTCTTCAAGCCCTGGCCTAGTGCTGGCTTTGCCGTGACAAGGCCCTGCACTGCAAAATGCCAGCCAGCCTGTCTAGGGCAGTCAGCAGAAAGGGTTAACTCTGGACTCCGGCCCACTGTCAAGCTTTGCCACAAGAGATGCTGGCAGCCATCTTGCAGCTCAGCATCTCCGTGCTTCCATTCCTGTGAAGGAAATGGCCTTATCTCCCCTGATTTTGGGGAGCCGATCTCTTTTTTCCTAAGAAAAGTGTGTGTAGTAGCATGGGAATAGGGTGAGTTGCTGTTGGTTCCCAACTTAGCTGAGGTCTCTGAAGCGATTTAGTTGCCTGTTCTCTCCCAGGTGGGGAGATCTACTCCTGGGCCTAGTCCTAATGCAGGCCACTAACGATGTGTGGCTCCTGTGGCTCATTAAGAGGCTGCCAATCAAAGCAGCCTGGTGCAAGGTGACAAACCCAGGGGGCGGAGCCATCTCAGAGACCTCAGTCATGCGCTCAAATCGCAGGTCAAGGTGTCAAGAGTTCTGGATACTGTCCTAATCTGTGCCCCTCTCTGTTCTGCAGCTCGAGGTTGGACATGTGTACAGCTCCCCTGGTAGGTGAACAGGGGCTGGGTGGCTCCTGTACCCTGGCTACAGAGGCGAAGATGGTCTTATTTCCACCCCCTGTAACCCCATCCAGCCCACGAGCAAGGAGTCATACCACTTTCCAGACTGGCCACATGCCCCTCACATCATCAGCCTCCACTTACCTCCCTGGGGCAGTGCCCCTCATGCCTCTTCCCTACCATCACTCCAAGCAGGCGCTGTCTCCCTGCCATGTGGTCTGGTAATCCAGGCAGCAGTCTCCTTGCTCACCTGGGCCATGAGAGTGAACTCCAGCCAGGCCCAATGCCCTTCGGGGAGCATGGGTGGGTCATCCTAGGTGCTAATTTTGACCTTTTCTTTCTGCCCCCTGAACCAGGCCATGCTCTCAACTGCAAATGGCTGAGCCTCTACCACCCTGATCACCTTGGCACGGGCTTGAGGGGCTACCTCCAGGTCAGCATCTGTGTGTTGGGAGCTGGGGACCCTGCACCGGTAAGTGCTGCTGGGTGCCACTAAAAGGTATCCCCTGGTTCCAGACTAAGGGGGGCTGGTGAGCTTGTGGCAGGGCCTCCCTTGTGCCATGATTGCCTCAACCACCACCTGCCTCATGCCTCGCGTGGAGGTGGCCCCTGCTCCCTGCTCCCTGTCCTGCCCCATGGCATGAGCCCAGTGCCTTTTGAACTTCTCTGCAGGGCCCAGACAAGCCTGCCAAGGGCGAGGATGGGGAGGACGCTGTGCTCGAGTCACCTGGGGTGCCTGTGTGCATGGCCACCTTCCAGCTCTGCATCTACAGGGCTGAAGATTTGCCTCAGCGTAAGAGCCGCAGGGGAGCTTGTCTGTCCCTTAGGCATGTGCCAGTGCCCGCCTGAGACACGTGTGTTCTCTGGGGCCTGTCTGGGACATGCGTGTCCACTGGGGCCTGCCTGGGATGCACATATCTCCCGCTGCCAATGTCTGCTTGGAGCACTTGTATTCCCTGGTGCTGATGCCTGCCTGGAACGTGTGTTTTCTGGTACTGGTGATCACCTGGGGCACACATGTTCTTTGGTACTGGTGCCTACCTGGGACACGTGTGTCCTCTGGTACCAAGGACCACCTGGGATGTGCGTGTCCTCTGGTTGCTAGGGACCATCTCAGGCTGGTGCTGCGCCTCTCAGGCCCCAGCCAAGGGAGGGGTCCCCACTCATTCAGACTGTGTACCTGTACCCTCAGCAGAGTACATTGGGCAGAGCCCGTCGCAGCCTCTGCTCCCTGAACAGCCCCAGGACAGTGGTGTTGCTGGCCTCTGCGTGGAAGTCAGCTTTGCAGGGAAAATGGTAGGTGAAGCGGAGCTTCAGGCCAGCGGGGTGTCCGTCAGGGACATGCATGTCCTGTGCCCATGCCCAACTGCCAGCACCTGCTTGGGGCATGCATGTATTCCAATACCTGCCTGGCACATGTTTGTCCTCTGTTGCACTGATTTTCCAGGACATGTGTGCTCTGGTGCTGGTGCCTATCTGGGGGACACATTCTCTGGTGCAGTGCATGTCCTCTGGTGCTGGTGACACCTGGGACACGTGTGTTCTCTGGTACTAATGCCTACCTGAGATACACATGTCGTCTCATGCTACTGACCACCTGGGACACATGTTCGGTAGTGCCGCACCTACCTGGCACATACATGTCCTCTGGTGCCAATGACCACCAGACATGCATTAACTTTGGTGACGGTGACTGTCCAGGACACGTGTCCTCCAGTGGTGGCACCCACTTGGGACGTGTGTCTACCAGTGCTGGTATACAAGGCCATGTCTGGCTTGCTGGGGCCCAGGTAGGGAGGAGCAGGGCTTCCACATGTATCCCAGCTCTGCTGGTCTCCTCAGCTCCGGACAAGGTCAATGCCAAGACAGGACAACCCCGTGTGGAACATGGCTCTCTTCCTTCCTGTCCAGGTGAGCCAGGCCTTGTGCCAGATATCTCCTCCAGCCCCCAGCCTGCCCCACTTCTCACCACCCCCTTCTCCCTGCAGCTGCCATCTGTGTGCGACACGATCAAGCTGGCTGTGCTGAGCGAGTAGGTTGGGCCACGTGGGGAGCTAGGAAGGGCCTTGAGGGGTTAATCGGGGCACATGCATGGTGCTGCTTGGCTGCCTGCCTGGCTGTCTGAGGGTTGTGGGGGGTGGAGGGGGCATGCCACCCTCCCAGCTCCCCTGAACATCAGCCAGTCTTGAGGGAGTGTAGAGCTGGGACTCAGCATCACAATTCCCTGATACAGTTAGCTCCAGGGCAGCCCCCACCCAGCCCTGGCACCCCCTGGAGCAGGCAATGAGCAGCTCAGAGCTGGGCCCCCTTCTCACTTGCTGTCTCATCCATCCTTGCAGGGACCAGCCGGAGGCCCTGGGCACTGCAGCCATCAGACTCTCGCAGGTGTCTTCGGCGGGGACAGAGGCAGAAGGTAAGGGCAGGTGGGGGCAAGGCTGGGGCTCTCTCTCATGTCGGGGGTGGGTCTCTGGGCTGAGGCCCTTGCTGCTTTCAGCCACTGTCTTGCTTCCAGGGGACTTTGCTGGATTCCTGCCCTGCTTTGGGCCCAGCTTCCTGACCCTCAACAAGTGCCTCGGAGACCTCCCCAACCAGCCGGACACACAGGAGGCACACAAGGCTGGGAGTGTGAGTTAGGGGCCTTGACCCAGAGTGGAGAGGGCCAGCACCCTGGTAGGGGTCTGCTCGGAACAGCCAGGCCCCCCACCCCCACCCAGCACTCATGCTCCCTGCTGTTTCCCAGGAGGATGCCGTGACCTACTGTGGCCGGATCCTGGTGGAACTGAGCACTAGCATGGAGGCCCCACCTATCCAGGAGATGCAGGAGATCCCTGACGATGCTGTGGCCCGTCTGGAGGTAACTGCCTTGAGAGGCGGGAGCTGGGGGTCTGTGCTGCCTTGGCACTCCAGCCCATCTGAGCATGGCCCATGGGCTTCATCCTCTCTAGCGCTATCTGCCCAGGCGGAAGTACGGGCTGGGCGCCATCTTCTACTCAGCCACCATGCTGCCCCAGCTCACGGGGCTGCTGCGCCTTCAGGTCAGCATGGGGCACTACGGGGACAACGCCGAGCACAGCTGCAAGCCTGTGCCTTCCTCCACCCCGTACAGCCAGGCCGTCTATGATGGTAGGCACTGGGCGCAGGGGACAGGCGCTGTCAAACACAGCTTCCTTAAGGCTCCTGGTTAACCCAGAGTGAAAGTGGATTAAGCCAGTAACTGGACAGTGGTTATAGTGTTTAGATCTGTGGCCCCTAGTAGGGGTTGAAGCAGAGAAGCC
>NW_017728933.1:3876791-3888307 GCF_001723895.1 Crocodylus porosus | reverse complement strand
GCTGGTCCTGAGCCTGTACCTTTTCCCATCTTCCCTGGCAGGGAACCATTACCACTACCTGCCCTGGTACGACACCAAGCCTGCGGCAGCTGTCACCTCCTTCTGGGAGAACGTGGGGTACCGCCTGGATGCCCTTAATGCTCTGCAGGCCACGCATGACAGGCTGGTAGGTGCCAGAGCCATGGGGCAGGGAAGGTATGTGCCATGGGGTTTCCCCCCATGGGAGGCAGTGCCCACAGGAATGCTTTACCCACTGGGGCAGGGGCACGTGCTTTCCCTGCCAGGCCCTACCCATGGCTCCTGCCTTTCAGGGGTGCACACAGAGTTGTACACCTGCCTGAGGGGATCAGGCTGGACCTGAGACCACACACAGGGCCCAACAGGCTGCCAGCAGGACTGATGTTAACCGCATACAGGGTTGCTGGCCCCAGAGGAGCTGAGCTAGCCAGCATGGGCCTGTCCCAGCACCGCCCAATAAAACCAATGGGATAGAAACCGTGGGTTTCTGCCCCCCGCTGGGGGTGCAAGAGCCTGGGAGACACTGTTAAGAGTGTCCTCTTCCCCCAGAAGCAGAACCTGGAGGCCCTATGCACCGTGAAAACCCCTGACAGCCCTGCTTGGACCCACGCCTCCAAGAAACTTCTGGAGGAGCTGCTGGAGGACTGCAGGTGAGCGCAGCCCTGAGCTGGGGCAAGGCTCTATAGTGTAGACAAAACCCTGGTACCTCTGGCCAGGCCTCTGGACCCTCTGCGAGAGGGTCCAGGCACCGGCAAGGCAAGGAAACACCCAGGGGTGGATCTACCCTCATGTGTTCTCCCTGCCATGCATATTTATCTCCAGTTAAAGAGAACAGAGGTTTCTTGCTGTGCCAGGGGGTCTGGCACTCTGTTATCTGGTCAAAGATCAAAACCCAACACAGCTGGGTTGGTCGGCATGCTAGTTGGCTAGCAGTTCATGGATCCCTAGGATGTCCTACTAATTGGTTGGAGGATAGATTAGGTTAGGATATAAAAACACAGTGGACTGGGTAAAATCAGTCAACCTACTTTTCTGTGGTTAAAGAGAAGCTCGTTATGCTCTTACTGATACTCTCAGGGCCTAGCACCAGGGTATTCCACTTGAGGTCAAAGCAAAAACAGATCTTTAAGCCTTCCTCAGAGGCATTCAGTGTTGGCTGCAGCCCCCTGGTTGGGGATGGTGACTTGGCTGCGTTAGTGCTTCTGCTGGGACTCATACCCAGCGTAGAGATCTCGCCCCTCTGCTTAGCCTCAGACCAGTGCTGCACTTGCAGTCAGAAAGGTATTTTTCCAGCTGGTCAGACTGGTGTGGACTGAGGAGGGAGGGCGGGGGAAAGGTTTGCCTTCCTCTGTAGCAGGGATACAACTCTATCTGGGATCTCCTGAGCATCTATTAACAACCTTGGCAGCAGCATGTTGGCTGCCATAGATTTAATAGATTTCATAGATTTTTATGGTTGGAAGCAACTTCAGTAGATCATTGAGTCCAATCCCCTGCCCTGGGCAGGAAAGAGCGTTGGGGCCAGATGCTTGTCCAGTCTCTTCTTAAAGACCTCCAGGGGAGAGCACTACCTCCCTCGGGAGCCCATTCCAGATTCTGGTAACCCTTACCGTGAAGAAGTTCTTCCTGATGTCCAATCTAAATCTGCTGTCAGTTTGTGGCCATTGGTTCTAGTTACCCCAAGGGAGCGCCCTGGTAAACAGAGCATCTTCCATTCCTTGCTGCCCCCTCCGCCAAGAATTTGTAGACGGCCTCTCACCTCTCAGCCTTCTCTAGCAGAGGCTGAAGAGATCCAGGTTCCTCAGTCTCTCCTCATAGGGCCATACAAATAGCCCTCCTCTGGACCTTCTCAGGGTTACCCATGTCCCTCTTGAAGTGTGGCGCCCAGAACTGGATGCAGTACTCCAGCTGCAGCCTGACCAGCGCTGCATAGAGGGGGAGGATCACCTCCTTAGACTTGTTTGTGATGCATCTGCTAATGCACGGTAAAGTGCGGTTAGCTCTACTTATCACCTTGTCACATTGACAACTCATGTTCATCCTGTAGTCTGCTATGACTCCTAGATCCCTTTCGGCCACTGTGCGACTTAGAGGGTCATCTCCCAATCTGTAAGTGTTGGCGATTCTTTCTCCCTAGGCGCAGAACTTTGCCCTTATCTTTGTTAAACTGCATCCTCTTCTGTTCTGCCCACTTTTCCAACCTGTCCAAATCTGCCTGAATCCGTTCCCTGCCTACCCATGTGTTTACTTTGCCCTATAATTTGGTGTCATCCGTGAATTTGGACAGAGTGCTCTCCATGCCCTCATCCAAGTCACTGATGAAGATATTGAACTGTACTGGTCCAAGGACTGAACCTGCCATATTTTTCCAAGTTCATACCAACATGTCCACCACCACTCTCTGGGTGCATCCCATAAGCCAATTCACCACCCACCTGACTGTGTAATCATCTACATCATGGCCACTTAGTTTATTTATAAGAATGGGATGAAGACACTGTATTGAAAGCCTTTAAAAAATCCAAGTAAATGACATCTACCTCGGCTCCTGCATCTAAGCATTTTGTGACCCGATCATAAAAAGAAACAAGGTTAGTCAGGAAGGATCTACCTGCTATGAACCTGTGCTGGTTGCCCTTCAGCATTATTTTTCCTGCTGGACTCCTACAAATGTGTTTCTTAATACTTTTTTCAAAGGTTTTCCCAAGGACAGAGGTGAGACTAACTGGCCTGTAGTTACCCGGATCCTTCCTTCCTCCCTTTCTTGAATATAAGAACCACACTGGCCCTTTTTCAGTCGTCTGGGGCCTGTCCTGAGCACCACAAGCGTTCAGACAATCTTGCCAGTGGTTCTGCTATGACACTGGCTAATTTTCTCAGCAACCTAGGATGAAGATCATCTAGGCCTGATGACTTAAACATGTCCACCCATGGTTTCCCTGCTTTCCCTGTGGCAGGTTTGGGTGTGATGTCTGGTGTTGTCAGGGCTCATGGTAGTTTTGCTAAGAGGTTGGACAATTGGATATGTCTGGGATGGTTTGGACAGAGCTTATCCTGCCTCAAGCTGGGGGTTGGACTAGATGTGATCTCCAGACATCCCTTCCAGCCCTCATTCTCTATGGTATAACTATTGGCATGTACACTGATTTGCTAGGTTAGCATAAAACAAACAAAAGAAAAACCAAGTGGAACTAGGGAAAAACCAGCCTGAACAGCCCAAAGATGTGTCATGAGTCCTATAATCATTAGAATTAAGCCTAGGTCTCTTGCTCAGTTTTGTAGAGCAAAATCTAGTCTTCTTGAGAGTCTAGTCAGGGCTTTCACTACTTCCCTACAGAGTCATTGCTACCCCTGAGATAATATGACCATACGAGATAATGGAGGTAAGGGGTTTTTTTTTGTTTTTTAGCTAGGGCTAGCAACAGACTGCAAGGCTGTGAAATAGGAGGCATTATCAAGAATGTCTGATAGACTGTAGAAGAAAGGATAGTCTCAGTAGACAACAAGACCATTAAAAAGGAGAGAGGGGTGTTAAGGCCAATGGAGTGAAGAGATTATTAGCAGGAAGTAGAGCCATGAAATCAAATCCAGGGAGGTCCCGACTACCTCCCATAGGCCAGCCTAGGAGCTCTGTGCCTGCATACAGGCAGAATACGGAGAATAGGCAGTGCCCCCATGGGGGCTTGCTCTGGGTGTGCCTTGACCCATGGGGCTGTGGGGTAACACCTTGATCTCAGAGCCTGTGCTAAGCCAGGGTCCCCTTCTCCAGGGTAGTGGGAGCCCTAACCCACCCCTGGCTCTGTGTTTCTGCAGGAAGCCGCTGCCTGACTTGGAGGGGCGGGTGACAGCCACTATCCTAGACCACCGACTGCGGGAGCAGCGGGTTTGGCTCCTCCGGCGGGTGGCCCGATGCGCTGAGAAACTGCACGCGGAAGCGCTGGTGGCCCAAGCTCAGGACTGGCTGCAGCAGCTGGCTGCCGTTGCCCATGAGGTACATCCAGGCCCACTGCAGCCCTGGGGGTTGGGGAGTCTCAGCTGCCTGCTGATGCTCTCCCCACCCTCTGACACCAGCCCCAGGCCAGCATCCCTGATGTGATGATCTGGCTGCTGTGTGGCGAGCAGCGCGTGGCCTATGCCCGGGTGCCAGCTCATGCTGTCTTGTTCTCCAAGGCCGGGCCCCGCACCTGTGGCCGGCTTTGTGGGAAGACCCACACCCTCTTCCTGAAGGTATGAGGCACCCTTGAATACCTCCGACAGCACCCCTGCCCCCCCCTTCCCCCCCGGGCACTCCAGGCCCTGGTGGGCACTGCCCTGTGCTGAAGGGGTCCCAGAGCTGAGGTCTGCTCCCGCTACTCTCCTCAGAACCCTCAAGGTGCTGGGCAGGATGAGGCCGGGCAGGGGCAGCTGCGGGTACGGCTGTGGCTGGGGCTGGTGACTAACAGCGAAGCCTTCAAGCGGTGCTGTGAGGGGCGGGTCCAGGTCTATGCTGAGACGGTGAGAGAGGCATAAAGCCAGCCTGCACCCAGGCATGGCCTGACAGGCAGCAGGCAAGGGTGGGGCACGGTGGGACCTCATGCAAAGCAGCTTGCTCGGCGCATGGCCCACACCGTGCAGCTCACCATGGCACCGTGGCCAGGACTGCTCTGGCTCATGCCTGGGGATTTAGGCCTGGGTCTGATGTGCCACTTCTCTGCAGTATGAGAACCAGGTGAAGGAGCTGGGCAAATGGGGGCCAGGGGAGCCACCAGATGCCCTCTGGTACTCCGACATCACTGGCAGGCAGGGGCTGCCCATGGACCGGTTCCAGCTGCCCCGGGGCTGGCGCTGGGCAGGGGTCTGGGCTGTGGAGCCACAGCGCAGGTGAGGTCAGGAATCTCCCCCTGCCCTCACCTGGGAATGGGGAGAAGGAGGTGGCCAAGCTGCAGCTGGCACCCCTGACACTGCCCCCTTCTTCAGGCTGCTCCTGGACGTGGACACCAACCGCAGCGAGGTGCTGGAGGAGGTTTACGAGCAGGAGAACCGGCTGCTGGGGCAGGACTGGGCACCTGCCCCTGTGCCCCACACCAATGCTGTGAGCAGGGGCCACTGGGCTGGGGATCCCATCATCCCAGGGTGTCAGCCCTCCTCACCAGCTGGAGCCCACTCCATCCGGGGACACTAGAGGCATCGGCCTCCTCTGTAGGGCACGATTCCTGTTTTGTGAGGGCCCGTCACAAAAACCAAACCCACGTTGTCATCTCCTTTCGCAGGCTGGGGTGCCCGTGCCCCCGAAGGAGGAGGTACCATGCCCACGGGGCTGGAATGTGGAGGACGACTGGCATGTGGAGGTGAACCGCGCCGTGGATGATGCTGGTGAATGGCCTTGGCTTTGCCCCCTCACAGGCCGCGAGGATCAGGGCCCCTCTCAGCCCAGCCCCACAGGCTTATGGGGGGCTTGAGGGAGGTGGTGGAAGGTTAGCTCAGTGCCAGATGGTCATGGTTGTCTCCTTCCAGGCTGGGAGTATACCATGGGGTCCCTGCCACTGACGTGGGCCGCGGCCGAGAAAACGTACCACACACAGCGGCGCAGGCGCTGGCTGAGGCGGCGCCAGAGGGAGCTGAGTCCCCGGCGCCAGGCATGGGAGATAGCCTCCTTCCTGCAGCTGGTAACAGGGTGGATGGGTGGTGGGGATCCAGCCCCTCTGCCTCCAGCATCCTTGGTGGTAGATGGAGGCAGGCGGCTGGATGGCTGGGGGCTTCGCCTGGGTGAGCCCATCTGATCCTGTTCTGCCCACAGCATGTTTCTGAGGAAGCTACGGCCTTGGAGAATGAGGATTATGGCTGGGAATACTCTGCGGAGCCAGATGGGAAGTTCCACCTGCACGCCCAAAGCAATGATGAGTATCGCCGGCGCTGCTGGCACCGCCGGCTGGTCCCAGCCCGGGCCTCTCGTGTGGCCTCCATCTTTCTCCTTGAGGGCTCCCTGGTGAGTGCTAGGGGACCTCTGCTCCTCCTGCCGCCATGGCTAGCTCTGCATGAGCACCCACAGTGCATCTCTCTGCCCAGGGTGCAAAGCCGACAGGCAAAGCTGTGGAGACGGGCGGCAGCGAAGTCGGGACACCACAGAGCCCTTCGCAGACCCTGCTGAAGCTCCACACACCCCTCATTGTCTGCATCTTCCCCCGTGAGTCCCTACGCAGGGCATGGCTGGGGCTGGGGGGGGTAGGGGAGCACTGGGAAGGGGTGAGAACCACAAACACTCTCCCCCGCCTCCCCCCACAGGCCCCACATACTACCAACTGCGCTGCTACATCTACCAAGCCAGGGACCTACTCCCAGGCAGTGGCAAGACTGCAGCAGGTAGGTAGCACCCCTGTATCTCCCCCACAGACCCGATGCCCTTACACCTGTGGCCTTGGGGTGGCCTATTGTGATGCCCCTTGATAAATCCTTGGGGCAGCCTCACTTTGAAGACTGTCCTGGTCTGGCCCCCTCAAGCATCTCTTCTGGAATGAAGAGGCCTGGCCTCTTCAGTTTCTCCTCATGGGAAGCCCCTCCATGCCCCTGGTCATCCTGGTTGACCTTCTCTGCACCTTCTCTAGTTCTTCTGGATCGTTTTGGAGGTGTGGGGACCAGAGTTGGGCAGAGTCTTTGAGATGGGGCCTCCCCAGGGATTTATAAAGGGGTATCAGGACACTTTCCATTCTGTTCACAACTCCCTTCTCCATCATTCTTGACATGTTGTTTGCCTCCGTGATGGCTGCTTAGCCTTGCGTTGATGCATGTAGCCACCTGCCCATCATGACTTCCAGACCTTTTTGCTGCATCATAACAGCTAACACAGAGCCCATCCGAGTGTAGGTCGAGCTGAGGCTAGTCTTGCCCAGGTGCATCCCTTGACACTGATCTCCACTCAATTTCATTTGCCCCGTTGTTCATTTGGACTTGTGTAGACTGCCCATTTACATTTTGATTTTTATCTTGGAGCCGGTTTCTAATCCATGCATGGACATTCCCTGCAATCCCCTGACTCTCTCTCTTTGTTAAGAGCCTCTGATGGGGGACCTTGTCCAAGGCTTTCTGGAAGTCCCAATAGACCATGTCGGCTGGATTGCCCTGATCCACCTGCTGCTTGACACCCTCAGAGAGCTCTGGGGAAGCAGGATTGCCCTCTGACAGTGCCAGGCTGATTCTTCCCCAGCAAGTTGTGTTCATCCACATGCTGAACAGTTCTTTCTTTTCTTCTTGTTTCTTTCTACCTGTTTCCCTCCATGGAAGTCAGGGTCACTGCCCTGGGTCCCTTCTAGAGCCTTTTCTAAATAGGGGAGTCACATCCACAACCTCCAGGCTTCTGGTATCAAGGCTGTTTCTAGTGCCCGGTTGCACTAGGACAGTTAGGAGCTCGGCAATTTCCAATCTGAGCTGGTTCAGGACCCTGGGGAGAGAGGCTGATCCAGTCTTTGGCAGATCCAGTGTGTGCCCTGGAGCATACAGGTCCCTCCACTTGCTGCTGCCAACTGATGGGGTTCCCTCTCCACCCCAGACCCCTTTGCCCATGTGGCCTTTCTGCATGTAAGCCAGCACACATGGACAGTGCCGGGCACCCTTCACCCAGCCTGGGACCAGACGTTGCTCTTCCACCGCTTGCTGATCTATGGAGACCCCAAGGCCTTGGCCCGAGACCCCCCCATGGTGGTGCTGCAGATCTTTGACCAGAATGTAGGCGTAAGTGCGGCTGTCAGGGCAGGGGCTCAGGTCCGCAGTTCCATGGCCTCATGGTTCCTCCTTCCAGGGCCGGGATGAATTCCTGGGCAGGAACATGTGCCAGCCCACCGTGTGCCTGCAGCCCAGTGTCCGACGCCCGCCCCGGCTGCGGTGGTTCCCCATCACTTGCAGGCAGCAGCAGGCTGGGGAGCTGCTGGCTGCCTTTGAGTTGCTGCTAGAGACAGAGGTGAGCGAGGGGGCTGCAGGCTGGGATTGAGGGGCACTGGCTGGGCCTGTTCCTGCTGCCCCCCAGCTCTGCCTCCTTACAGGATGGGGCGCTGGGCCGGCTGCCACCCCCACCATGGCGGAACGGGCATCATATCACACCTGCTGAAGTCCGGCCTGCCGTGCGCCCAATGGCCATCGAGGTGAGTGGGGCCTGGGGGGCTGGCGCAGGGGGAGGTTGGGAGGGGCTGCAATGCCTAGCAGCCCCCTGACCTATATGCTGGATGCTGCAGGTCCTGGCGTGGGGGCTGCGGGGCCTGGCCAGTTTCAAGTTGCTGCCCGTGGGCTGCCCAGCACTGACCGTGGAGTGTGGGGGGGCCTCAATCACCACGGCCCCCATCCGCGACCTGCAGCACCACCCCAACTTCCCCCAGAACGTCCTGCTGCTGCGTGTGGTGAGCTGTCTGTCTGTCTGGACTGGCCTCAGCTATCTGTCCAGGACCCCCATGCCTCATCTGTCTGTCTGTCTCTAACCCCACGCCAGGCCTTGTTCGTCTGTCCCTCACCCTGTGCCACACCCTGTCTATCTGTGTATCTGTCCCTGGGCCCATGCCAGTTCTAGTCCATCTGTCTGGCTGTAACCCCACGTCAGGCCTTGTCCATCCGTCCCTCTGTGAACTTGTGCCAGGCCTTGTCTGTCTGTCTTTCTGTCCATGGCCCCATGCCAGGTCCTATCTTTCTGTCCATCCATCCCTCTATCCCTGGCCCTATGCCAGGCTTTGTCTGTCCATCCAGGGACCTCATCTGGCCCATGCTGGGCCTTGTCTGTGTGCTTGTCCTGGGCCCGAGACCAGGCCTTGTCTCTCTGTCCCTCGCCCTGCCCCCTCCCCAGGTGCTGCCTGTGGATGATGACTATGCGCCCGCGCTGGAGCTCAAGGTCATCGACCACCGGGACTTTGGCTACCAGCCCGTGGTGGGGCAGAACTGCCTCCCGGACCTGCACCCTTTCCTCTGCCAGCCCCAGCCCGGGGGTCTGCACCTCCACCTGCCCCCCCGAGGTAACCCCCCAACCTGCCAGTGCCCCTCACTCGCAATCTGCAGCCACCTATACTTTTAACCCTGTATTCATCCCACCATATAGGCACAAGCAAGGGCTGGATCGCCAAGGTGAGTGTCCCCAGCCCCACATCACGGTGCCCCCAAAGCTCCCCTGCCAAGGGAGCCAAGCAAGCCACCCCATTGCCTTCTCTGGGGTTCAGCAGGGCATGAGGGGGCTACTCCATTGCTTAGGGGGCTGCTGATTTCCTGAAGTGATGCATCCTCTCCCCCTTCCCCCTGCAACAGGTGCTGAGCCGTGTGGCCAAGCGGACGTGGGGTCGCTGGGTGTTGAGGCCAGAGCAGGTTGGCAGAGCTCCTGGAGGGCCATGGGCATGATGGGCACTGACCCATGACCTCTGACCCCTGATCCCCACCAGGCTGATGAGGAGGAGGAGGAGGCTGAGGCCGACTGGTGGAGCCGATTCTATGCAGCCACGGGTGACCTGACCAAGAGTGGGGAGGCTGTTGCAGCACTGGACCCCCTCCAGGTGGGTACAGAGCAGGTACCAGGGTGTCTGCC
The DNA here is from genome assembly GCF_001723895.1 of Crocodylus porosus. Classification (NCBI taxonomy): domain Eukaryota; kingdom Metazoa; phylum Chordata; order Crocodylia; family Crocodylidae; genus Crocodylus; species Crocodylus porosus. The sequence goes on along the minus strand of NW_017728933.1, from coordinate 3,878,763 downwards.
TCGCCCCGAGGGGGAGTGTCCACACCAGCCCTGCCCCTGCCTCCATGGAGGGAGCTGCCAGCACAGCGAGGGCCCCATGTCTGTCCCGCTGCACCCCAGAGTGGCCTCATTCCGGCCACAGCTTCAGGGCTGTGGATGCCTGACCTAGCCATACATGTCCTGTCCTCCCTCCCCTCCCCCTGTGGCAGGTATACAACTGTGAGCTGGAGGCTGTGAAGGAGTTTGAGGGGCTGCAAGATTTCTGCCAGACCTTCCCGCTGTACCGGGGCCGCGCAGAGCCTGGTGATGACCCCTTGGTGGTGGGAGAGTTCAAGGTGAGAGGGCTGGGGTCATTGGCTGCTCTGTGCTCTGCTCCCTGCCACGTGCTTCCTACCCATCAGCTAGTCTGCTTTCTGCTTCCTTCCCTGTGCCCCCTGCCCCATCCACTGCTCTGTTTTCTGCTTCCTGCCTTGTGCCACTTGCCCCATCATCTACTCTGCTGTCTACTCCCTGCCCCACCCAGCTGCCGCTCTGCTTGCAGGGCCTCTTCCGCATCTACCCGCTGCCCGAAGACCCTGGAGCACCACTGCCCCCACGCCAGTTCCAGGAGCTGCCCCCGAGCCAGCCCCAGGAGTGCCTGGTGCGGGTCTATGTGGTGCGAGCCTTCAACCTGCCCCCCAAGGACCGCAACGGCCTGGTAATACACAGGGGCTCTTGCATGGGGACCCTTCCAGGGTGGGTTCTTGCACAGGGCCTGTCGCATGAGGGTACGCAACATGGGGTGGAGTGGAAAAGGGCCCTGGGCCCCCCTCAACCTATCCATGACCCCTAGTGCCTGTCTCCCACAGTGCGACCCCTACATCCGTGTCACTCTGGGCCAGATGAAGCTGGGGGATCGGGACGACTATGTGGCCAACACCCTGGAGCCCGTCTTTGGAAGGTGGGGTTTGGGGTTGTGGGGTCTGGGAGATCTGACGGCTCACGCAGGCTCCTAGCCCAAACGCAGGACCCCCATCGAACCCAGGAGGTGCACAGCCCCACCGGGGGGCCGCCCTGTTGGACCCGTGCTGGCCACGGGCGACAACCTGGTGCGGAGGCTGCGGGTGCGCGATCACCTGGGCGACAGCGATCATCGCCTGCTGGGATTCACCATCCAGCGCAAGGCGGCAGAGGCCAGCAGCAAGGCAGCAGCCCTGGGCTTCAGGAGGGCGGACTTCAATGAGCTAAGGAGAATAGTTGGGGAGCCACTGAGGTCCCGGAGGGGAGGGGAGCCGGGTGTCCAGGGAGAGTGGTCGCTCCTTAAGGAGACGATCCTCCAAGCCCAAAGGGAGGTAATCCCAACACGGATCAAAGGGGGCAGGAGGGCACGAAAGCCCCCATGGCTCACCAAAAGCATCCAGGAACGTCTCCTAGCTAAAAGGGAGGTGCAGACCCAGTGGCAGAGGGGCCATCCCCAGGGAGGACTACGCTGCGGTTGCTCGGGGATGCGGGAGGGTCAGGAAGGCCAAGGTGGAGATGGGACTGGGACTAGCTTCCTGGGTCAAGGACAAAAAGAAGTGCTTTTTTAAATACATAGGGGATAAAAAGGAGGTACCGGGTAACGTGGGGCCCCTGCAGGACATGCTAGGAAATTTGGTCGTCACAACAGACAACAAAGCTAACCTATTTAACAATTTCTTTGCCTCCATTTTCCTGAGCAGGGACCAGAACATTCCACCCCCCCGCTGGCCCCCTCCAGGCCCCAGGGGAGGCACACCCAGGCCCAGGGTCAGGGAGGATCTAGTTAGGGAACTTCTGGCGGGATGGGATGTATTCAAGTCAGCCGGTCCAGATGATCTCCACCCCCGAGTGCTAAGGGAATTAGCTGCGGTCATTGCGGGCCCCCTGGCACGGCTGTACGAGCACTCGTGGTGCTCTGGTGTGGTGCCAGAGGACTGGAAGAGGGCCAACGTGGTTCCCGTCTTCAAAATGGGGAAGAAGAAGGACCCGGGAA
>NW_017728933.1:3868796-3876691 GCF_001723895.1 Crocodylus porosus | reverse complement strand
CCACCCCACCTCCAAACCCACACCCCTCTGCTCCCACCCAGCCCACTCGGTGCCTCTCACGCCCAACCTGTAGCATCCCCCCAACTAATGTCCCCCACTCCTGACCTGCAGCCCCCTGTCCTCCCAGTCCTGACAATGCCCCTCACAAGGCAGGGAACAGAAAGCTGAGCAGCCGATGGGACAGAAAAGGGGCGGGGGCATGAGCCTGCCCCAGGGCTATCTAATTCCTCCACCCCTGGTCTCCACAGCTCAGGCCTGGGGCAGTGGCGGGATCAGATGCCCCCAACACAGGTCTTGGAGGAGCTGTGCCGAGCACGGGGTCTGGTGCTGCCTGAGTTCAGTGAGGACAGCCGCCAGGTTGGCTTCCTGGGCCGCAGCTTCCTGCTAGCCGACTTTGGTGAGTGCTGGGGTGGAGGAGCTGGGATTTGAGAGGGGGGTTCCAGCCTGAGGGCCCTGGTTCCACATGCCCTGTTGCCACAGAGCGAGCAGCACCAGCACCAGCCCTTCAGTACCTGGGTCCCCCCCGTGAGCGCCTGGCGCTGCACCTGCTACACACCTGTGGGCTGGTGCCCGAGCATGTGGAGACACGGCCCCTCTACAGCCCCACCCAGCCTGGTATCCCCCAGGTAGGCCTGGGTGGGGGGGCAGCCAGAGCTGGCGCAACAGGTGTGGGGCCGGGGTGGGGGTCGACGAAGACGGGGGTGTGGATGGTTTGCTGGGTGCCCCTTGCTCCTGACCCACAGCTCCTAGCCTTGCTGGTGCCCCTCACTTCTGACTTGCTGGTGCCCCCCCAGGGCAAGCTGCAGATGTGGGTGGACATCTTCCCTGAGAGCTTGGGTCCTCCCGGCCCCCATGTTGACATCACCCCCCGAAAGCCCAAGCAGTGAGTGGAGCAGGCCCTGTCCCATGGCAGATTGACCAAGGTGTCTGGGAAGGCAGGGGTGGGGGGCAGAAACCCACGACAGCAGAGCCCCCTGGGGGGTTTCTCTTCTGCAAGGGCCCTGCTGAGCCCAGAAGGGAAGGTCTGGGTGCCCCCCTCACTCATTGCCCTGGCCTCACTCACTTTCCTCCCCACCCTGCCCCAGGTATGAGCTGCGCTGCATTGTGTGGAACACGTGTGATGTGGAACTGGAGGAAACAAATATCATGGGGGATCACATGAGCGACATCTATGTTAAGGGGTACAGTGCCCCTCACTCCTGACTCTCAGCTCCCTGCCCTTTCTAATGTTGCTGGGGCCCCTCACTCCCAACCTGCAGCCCTCTGCCTACTCTCACTCTCGACCCATGACTGTGCCCCTTGCAGCTGGCTGGATGGACAGGAAGATGTGCGGCAGCGAACAGATGTGCACTACCGCTCGCTGGAGGGCGAGGGCAGCTTCAACTGGCGCTTCATCTTCACGCTGGACTACCTGCCACTGGAGGGTGTCTGTGTGCTGCCCTGCAAGGTGAGAAGCTGTTGGAGCAGCACCCCTGGGTGTGGGGAGGGGGATTGGCATCCAGTGGGGGCTGTGAGGGGGTCCAGCTACACTCACCCCCATCCCTGGGCTAGGAGCACCTGTGGAGCCTGGACGAGACAGTGCTTAAGCTGCCGCCCAAGCTGGTGCTGCAGGTCTGGGACAATGACACGTTCTCGGCTGACGACTTCCTGGGTGAGGCCTCCCCCCTGCTCCCTGCAGCCACAGGAACCCTGTGTGGGCCACAAGTTGGGAGTGAGGGGTATTGGCAGACCGGGGAGGGCTGCAGGTCAGGACTGGGGGCTGATCCCTGTGGCCATTGACTGCCCATGGCTGGGAGGGGAGGCTGCCACCCCTATAGCCATGAGCACCCCTAGCCCACATCCTCCTACCCACCACAGGGGCCCTGGAGCTGCCACTGACCCAGGTGCCGCGCCCAGCCAAGCGCTCCCGTGACTGCACCCTGCGGCCCCCACGGGACCCTGGCACCAACCTTTTCCACCAGCGCAGCTTGCACGGGTGGTGGCCCTGTGCCAGCTACGACAAGGCTGGGCACCCACACCTGGCGGTAAGTGGGTGGGGTGGGGCTCCCAGCACCCCTGTGCCTCAGTGTCCCCCTCTGGTGCCTTCATTTCCCAGGGCAAGCTGGAGCTGACACTAGAGCTGCTGACAGCCAAGGAGGCAGAGGAGCGGCCAGCTGGCCGGGGTCGAGAGGAGCCCAACATGTACCCCACACTGCAGCCACCAGTGTGAGTACCAGCAGCGTCCCCAACTCCTGCCAGCACAAGACTGGGGATCCCCCTCACCCTGGCCCAACTGATGCCATCCTATTGCCAAACCTCTCCTCCTCCTGAGCAGGCGCCCAGAGACCTCATTCCTGTGGTTCACAGCACCACTGAAGACCCTGCGGCACATTGTGTGGCGCCGGAACCGTTGGCGGGTGCTGGGGGGCCTGGCCCTACTGCTACTTGCCCTGCTGCTCACCTCCTTTGTCTATGCTTCCCCGGTGAGTCATGGGCTGAGCTGGGGCCTGCAGTGCCCATGGAAGGGGGCAGGCCACAGCTAGGTGCCATCGTGCCTGTGGTGGGCACTATGGCTGGGTGCCACAACTGTGTTTTCCTGCAGCGCTACCTGGCCATGAAGCTCATCAACCCCTTCCGGAGTGCCCGCTCCTTTGGCAGCCTCAACCCAGTGCTGGGGAGTAGTGGCCACCGCTGATGTCTTTGTAGTGGCGGCAGCGCCTCCTGTCCCTCGCCATGCTCAGCCCTGGCTGATGGAAGCCTAGAATTGCTTTCAGGATTGTTGCAGCAGCCACCTAAGCCTCTATAAAGGCCCAGTGCGGACACTGTATGTCATGCGTTTTGGTATCCTGGAGCTGGGGTGACTTGTTTCCGGACATGCAGGGAATGCCAGGCTGGAGGTGGGACCAGTGTGTTTCCTCCTGTCTCCTCCATGGGCAAGAGACGTGGAGGTGGGCACTGCATCCATGAGGTGCAACAGCCACAATCCTGCCGGATTAACCTAACGCTAGCGTCCTTGCCCGCTGAGGGCTAGGGTCCAGCGGTGTCTCCGTCACCCACACATGGTGAGCATGGGCGCTTAACAAAGCCAGACTGAGGCAGGTTTGTGGGGCACTGGTTGGTTTACTCCCAAGCCCCCCCACAATATACAGAGGCCTAGAACCGAAAGGGCTGAGCTATTGCCCTGCTGTGTCCCTCCCCACCTCCCCCACCTCATAAAGGATATGAAGAGAGGCCACATGGATGTAAGTGGGGGCAGCTTCCCACCTCACTCTGATAGCAGGCCCCCCTCCGGCAGCTGGGGCCATGGTGAGAGTCTCCATCCACTGAGACTCTCACCCTCCAGGCCTTGAGGTAGCATCACCTGTCGCTCCCTTCAGCACTCTGAGGCAGGAGCTGCTGAGCCAGGCTTTAGGGGCAGCTGTGAGGCTCCAACAGCAGTGCCAAAGGCAGGAGGCCAAGGCAGCTGCCCCAGACAGCAGAATATTGGTCCCAGTAGTTCACAGAGCTGGGACTGGCACCCAGAGGGATTTGTGGGGGAGGGGTGTCTTGGTGCAACTGGGAGGGCCCTGGCCATGTCCTAGACCTAGGGCCAAAGTTTGAGGCACTGATGGCAGGCGCTCAGGGACAGGGGAAGCAGCAGCTCTGGGCACAAGGCAGAGACCCAGGAGCATTGGGATTCTTGTGCAGGGGCTAGGGGTGTGCTGGCAGCACTTGAGCCCCTATGCTGGCCACGGCTCAGTAGAAGTGCTTGCGGCTCTGCTCCTGCCACTTGTTGTAGATGATGACGCCAATGACAACAGCAAAGACAGCGGCCACCAGGGAGAAGAAGACGATGAGGAAGAGGGCCAGGCCACTCATGGGCTCCAGTGGCGCATCCACTGCAAGAGGCAGGCGATGGCATGAGCCTGGTGCTGCTTGCTGCCCGCCCCCCGGGCTCCTTGATCCCATGCCAGCCCCGCAGAGAGGCCTGACTGGGCCCTAAGCCCCAGGTGCTGGGCATGTGGCCGCAGTCTGCTTCCCTCACTCACAGCCGGGGAGCTTCATGTTGTCCACGACAGGCAGGAAGACCTCACGGTCCCACTTCTCCTCTTCAGGCGTGCGCTCCACTGTGAGCTGGTAGAGCTTCAGTGAGATAATGTCGTGGTTATCTGTGGGCACAGGAGGGCATGTGGGCACTGTACCAAGCTGTAGGGAGGCCCCCAGGCATGGGGAACCCATGTGTGAGGGACCCAGGCACCCAAGGGGCTCTCACAAGCCAACACCACCTTGCTCTGGTGGAAACATCTTGGGTTCCAGTAAGCGCCATGTGCCACGGCATTGCCTAACAGCTTGCCGGACTGCTAGGAAGGGGAGCCCTTGATCCCAGAGCACCTCATCCCTGCGGAGCCTGGCACTGGGAACGGGATTCTATACCTGAGAGGTCCCCAGTGACAGAGGAGGTGCCAAAATAGTAGCCCCGTGGCAAGCGCACGCCTGGTATGTCAACACAGTCTCGCCACTCGTGCTTTCCATCGATGTCTATCATGACCTGGAGGACAAATGGACAAACCGGCTCTCAGGTTGGGCCATGCCACGCATCCCACCCTAGACCACTGCTGCCCCCCCCCGCTCCATGCTCACTGTGAGACGCCGTTTGACGTAACGGATGACAAGGAAGGTGTCATGGTCCAGGTTGCGCACCATAGCAGTGCAGCCGCCCAGCTCCGTGGGACGTCCGTCGCGGTCATGGTCATAGCTCAGGGACCCATTATTCACCATGGCAGAGATGTAGGGGAACACACGCTGCAGTGGGAGGAGGAAAGACCTGAGCAATCACCCGCACTTCACTGCCAGTTGCAGGGAGCAGGGCTTCTGGGCACAGCTCTGAACTGAGGCTGCTAGGCTGGAAGCCATGGCTATCATGGCTGTAGCCTCCCACCAGCTAAATAGAACCCCCCAGGAGATGCCCCTCAGCTCTGTTAATGGCCACCCACCCCAGACACATGCTGCCAAGAGCCCCCATAGCACATTTGGCCTGGTGTGAGATCTGGGGAAGCCTGGCTGCAGGGATATGCAGGCCATGGCAGCCTCTAGGTCTGTATATCACCAGCCATGGGCTGCAGTCTTTCCCCTCCACCACATGGCCATGGGAAGGTGCTGCAAACTCGCCCCTCCTCCAACCATGAAAACCAGGGAAGCCACAGCCACACACAGGAGAGGCTGAGCACTGGTGTAGCCCTGGCAGCTGCCCCCCGGTGAGCGGGTACCTGGTTTCCAGGGGTATAGCGCCTCTTCTGAGCCTGAGTCCCCAGGGGGAGTGCAAAGCAAAAGAGGTACAGAAGCGAGACAGTCACAAACCTCAGACCCTCCAAGAGAGGCCATCTCAGGAAAAGCAGAGCCAAGGAAAGCTGCCCCAGCCCTGAGACCCCACCCTTCCTTGGGGGTCCCTTCCAGCCCAGCCCATGGAGCCAGGCAGGAACCTGAGAGGCTGGATCAGACTCTGGCTGGGCTGGGAGAAGGGTTCCCAGTTCTCCAGAGTTGCTGATCTGTGTGCTGAGGTCAGAGGCAGCCAGACCCCAGGTCAGAGAGACAAGGGATCCTGCCACACACTCCTGGACAAGGGCCTTCCCGGAACCAAGTGACACCTTTGGAGCAAAAAGCGGCCAGAAAGATCCCCCTTAGCTCATGGATTCCCTTCCCTACTGATGCCCCAGAGAGATCCAGACTGGAGGACAGGCCCAGGCTAAAGCAGAGCTCAATGCATAATGGCATTCAGAGGCCCAGGAGGAGATCTGAGGTGCTGACACAGGCAGTGGGGGTCCAGGATGTGCCTTCAGAGTTGAGGGCTCTGTGCTGCAGACTGGGCTCTACTGCTTCCCTCTTCCCAGCTTGGCAGCATCCCCTGCCCTCAAGGGGACAGCACTCACTCTTCTCCCCCAGCTAGCAGCCATGTCTATGTCTGTTGCTCTTGCTCTGAACATAGAAGGGGCCATGGGTGGCCACCACACATGGACAAGGCACCAGAGGAGGCAGTGGGAGAGAGAAACTCAGGAGAGAGGCAAAGGGCCCCACAAGTGCCAACAGCCATGAGCCAGCCAGGTGGTCTTCCAGTATCCCTCACCTCCTGCTGCTTCTCCTCATTGGGATATGTGTCCACAAACACGCCCAGCCCCAGGAAGTTATCCTTGCTCCCGAAGACGGGTCCTGGAAGAGGGGGGAGGGAGAGAGAGATTGTTGGCCATCTGCCACCCTATGTCATTCTGGACAGGGCGCTGAAGTCACACCCCCAGGGTAAACCAAGTCACAAGCCCTATCAGGAGCCACAACTCAGTTCATCCACCTAACATGCAGAGAAGCCTCCACTCGGGAGTGCTGGGCATTCAAAGGCCCATCAGACCATGTGGCTGAGGTCAGTGACCCAACCTGTACTGCTTCAGAGAGAAGCTGTACCCTGGAGGCATGTAACCCCACCAGCTCCTGGCAGTGCTCTGAGCATCTGGAGCAGAGTGGCCACAGGGGCCCAAAACTGCAGGGCCAAGGGAAGCAGTGGACTCTCCATCACTGGAGAGATTCAAGGCTGCATTGGGGTCTCGCCTGCATGGACTGGGAGGGCTTTGCCTTCCTCTGTAGAAGGGGCATGCCTTCTGCCTGGGATCATTCATCATCTATTAACCACCTTTTACAGGACAGTGGCTGCCCTGGTCCCCCTGTTTTCCCTGCAGTGGAGTCAGGACCAATGTATGGTGTGGTACCAGAACTGAGGACTGTTTTGCAGAGTTTAGATGATGGATGTGTCTGGGATGGTTTGGACGGGGCTGCCTCAGGCAGGGGGTTGGCCCAGCTGTGACCTCCACAGGTCCCTTCCCACCCCACTTCTCTTGTGAGACTACGATTGCCTCCCCATGTTTCACCACCACCTTCCTCAAAGCCACTCCCTGGGCTAGCACCTGTTTGCATGCGGTCCTTGGTGTACCAGAGGGCGAACCCATCGCCATTGAGGTTCTTCTTGCCCTGGCCATGGATCTTGAAGTGGACCTGCATCTCCCAGTCCCGCAGGTAGCAGGGCTGTGAAGCGGAGAGCATAGGCATGGTCAGAGGCACGTGGGTACCACAGGTCCAATGCTCCCTGGCTCCAAGGCAGGTCCCTTGGGCATCACGACCAGGCAGCCTGCACCTTTACACCCTAGTGTCTGGTTTCCTCACAAAGTAATTATCCCCCAGAAGAGCTCATTAGGAGCCAGGAGTCCATTAGATCAAGGAAACAAAGGGAATGCGAAGGGGCGGTCCTATTCTTCCCTGCTCTGCATGCCAGCCAGAGTCCAGGCTGGGGCTGACAGCCAGCACCTTCATCCCACGCTGCAGCACTCACCACGCGGTTCCAGACGGCGCCCTGCCGGCTCTGCTGGTCAGGTGTCAGGCGGATGAACTGGGTCATGACCATGGCGTTGCCCAGCAGGTCCCAGAGCGCGGAGCTGGATGAGCCCACGCCTGGGGGCAGGGAGGGAAGCATCTGCACCCACCGTGGCCTCGGGGGCAGTGCCTGGCTCCCCCCAGCCCCACTCCCACCCCCAGCACTGCGGGCCCAGCCCCCACCCTGTGTCCATCTAGCTGTCCCCAAGGGCCCTCAGCTCCGCCCCCACACCCTCAGTTCCAGCTTGGGGGCTGCAAGCCCCGCCCCTTTACCCTCAGTTCCAACCTGGGACCCCTAAGCCCCACCCCCGTGATCCCCAGCTCCGCCCTCAAGTTCCCCGTTCTCCCCGGGGGGCCGTAAGCTCCGCCCCGCCCCCACCCTGGTAGGGCTTCGTGAGCGAGTGCTCGCGCTTGAAGTGCTCCTCGGTTTGCTCGGCCCGCGCCAGCGCCAGCGCCGCCAGCAACAGCAGCGGCAGCGGCAGCGGCAGCGGCAGGGCCGGGACCGGGGCCAAGCGCAGCCCCGCACA
>NW_017728933.1:3859154-3867960 GCF_001723895.1 Crocodylus porosus | reverse complement strand
GCAGGCCCCGGGCCTGGCGGCGGGCGCGGGCGTGCAGGTGGCCGAGGGCAGCCACGTGGCGCTGCGCCTCTTCGGCCTGGGGCTGCCCGCGCACACCTGGGAGCTGGTGGCCTTCGCCGAGGTGCTGGGCAGCGCCAACGCCTCGGGAGCTGCCAATGCCACGTGCGCAGCACCCTCGCCCGACGTGGAGGTGGAGCGGGGCACCTGGGATGCGGGCGACGCCTCGGCCGTGCTGCGCCTGCGGGTGCGGGCGCTGCGCAAGCGGGAGCGGGCCAAGGCCTACACGCTGTGCACGCGGGTTGCGCCGGGGCAGCCGTGGCGGCACCATGCGGGTGCTGAGGGCCGCCTGGTGGTGGTGGAGGAAAAGCGGTCTCTGCTGCCCACATGGCTGCAGGCGGCGCTGCTGGCAGCGCTGCTGGCGCTGTCGGGCATGTTCAGTGGGCTCAACCTGGGCCTGATGGCGCTGGACCCCATGGAGCTGCGCATCGTGCAGAACTGTGGCACGGAGACGGAGCGCCGCCACGCCCGCCGCATCGAGCCCGTCCGCCGCCACGGCAACTACCTGCTCTGCTCGCTGCTTCTGGGCAATGTGCTGGTCAACACCACCCTCACCATCCTGCTGGACGACCTCATCGGCTCTGGGCTGGGCGCCGTGGCCGCCTCCACCGTGGGCATTGTCATCTTTGGCGAGATTGTGCCACAGGCCCTGTGCTCACGGCACGGCCTGGCTGTGGGTGCCAACACTGTTGTCCTCACCAAGTTCTTCATGCTACTCACCTTCCCGCTCTCCTACCCCATCAGCAAAGTGCTGGACTGCTTGCTGGGCCAGGAGATTGGCACCGTCTATAACCGGGAGAAGCTGGTGGAGATGCTGAAGGTGACAGAGCCTTACAACGATCTGGTGAAAGAGGAGCTCAACATGATCCAGGGGGCCCTGGAGCTGCGCACCAAGACGGTGGAGGACGTCATGACGCCGCTGCATGACTGCTTCATGATCCCTGCTGAGGCTGTGCTGGACTTCAACACCATGTCAGAGATCATGGAGAGTGGCTACACCCGCATCCCAGTCTACGAGGACGAGCGCTCCAACATCGTGGACATCCTCTACGTCAAGGACCTGGCCTTCGTGGACCCTGACGATGGCACACCACTCAAAACCATCACCAAGTTCTACAACCACCCTGTGCATTTCGTCTTCCATGACACCAAGCTCGATGCCATGCTGGAGGAGTTCAAGAAGGGTAAGCGTGCTGCACTGTGCCAGGGCAAGCAGGCGGGCAGGCAGGGAGAAGGTTTGTGAGGGGGTGTCCTGGCCTGGGGTCACTGGGGTCAGGCCTGGGCTGAGCTAAGCTGCGTCAGGCCGGGTCTGGGTTACCAGGGTATGGTCTGGCCTGAGCTTAAGCTGAGTGTGGCCCAGCCTGGGGTAATTGGTGTCACTGGAGTTGGGTAACTAGAGTCAGGCCTGTTCTGAGCTACCCTGGGCCTGGCCTGGTCTATGATAAAGTGCATCTATCTGGACTAGTCTGGCCGGGCCTGGGGTAACTGGACTCTGGCCAGCGGGGTTTTCCCTCCCTCTAGATGTCTGGCAACTCCTGGGCAGACCCCCACTCCCTGCTGGGGCTCTAATGTGGCAGGGACCTGGCACCTGCCCAGGGCCAGGGCAGCTCTGGCTCCTTAGACCCCCGAGTGTCTCTGCTGGGTGCACCTGTCAGTTCCTGGGCTGGGAGGGGGGAATCTCCCTGGGCAAGGTCTACGCCACTCCGGCCCATCCTTTGGCTCCAGCCAGGCCTGGGTCCAGCCCCCTGAGGGTCCATGCCTTAGCCTCTCCTGCATCCCCTAGCACACCCGAAAGTGAAAGTGCAGCCAGGAGAGATGGGACTGACTTCCCTCAGCCCGGAAGTAAAAGGAGCTAGAAGGGGTGGGGGGCAGGGAGCTGTTATTGGATTAATTTGAGGGACACACGCGGGCACGCACGCACACACACACCTGATTTTCCCCCTAACCAGACAGTTGCTGTGCTTTGATTTGAGCCTGGGGTGGGCACCCTGGGGGCTGTGGGGTGGGGCAGGTACTCAGCCCAAACCTGCTGGGGATCAGCGATGCCCCAGCCTGTGCAGACTACGTGATATGGCATGGCCCTGGCTTAACCCAATCCCTGGACTGACACCCCCTGCCCCTCCCCAAGGAAGCCATGGGTGCCAACCATGCCCAGATTTTGGGGTTCTCTCTCCAGGGCCTGTTTCCCGGCTGGTTGGGGTCAGGCCAAGGCTGGCTTCTTTCAGGGGCATGCTGTTCTCCTGGCTCAGCTCCACACTTGCCTACTCTAGGCAACATGCTTGTGAGAGCAGCCAGGTCCAAAGGTCCTGGTGCACCCAGAAGGGCGGGCACCTGGGAGCACCCCCCCCTTAGTGCGGGCACAGCCAGGGAGCAGCCTCCACCCCAGGGCAGTTGGGGAATGTCCCTTTCTTCCATCAGTTTCCCTCTTCCCAACTGCAAGGGCCAGAGCATACCTGGGTGTGGGAGGGGCACAAAAAGGGGAGGGGGGTGGCAGCTGGCGTGGTTCTGCCCATGGTGAGCTCACTTGCTATGAATAGCCCCACAGTGTGACTTAAGCTGCAATTATGGGCGTCTGGGTGGCTAGGGGGTTGGTGGGGGGAGGGCATCCGCCCCAGCCTGGCAGGGCTCCCAAAGCAGTTTGGAACAGGAAGTGGAGCAGAGGGGGCTGATGGGTTCCTTAGTGCCTATGGGAGTGGAGGCAGGGGGCTTTGCCTTGTCTTGCAGGGGGGAAGTCAGTGCAGTGCCCTGCAAGACCCCCAGTTAGAGGTCAGTCTCTCCCATCAGCCACAGGAGGAAGCCTGGGGGTGGCTGCATGGCTGGCCCTGATCTGTATGGGGAGGAGACAGGGGAGGATCTACCAGCTCCACCTGGGGGCACCAGCTGGCCTGGGAAGGTGGGGAGGGTGGGTCTTTACTGCTCCCCCTCCCAGCCAACTTACCCCACATGTGACCCTGCATCTGCTGCCTGTGTGAGGATTTTCTCTGGTCTGGGCCTAATCCCAGTTTAGAGGCCTGGCTGCCAGCCATTTTTGCTGGGATTACTGCTGCGTGCCCCCACCCCCAGCTGGGTTGGCTGTGGGCACAGGTGCCTTGGTGGTCTGGGGGGGCATTGGACAACCTTGAGCTCCCAGCTGGTGCTAGACCCCCACCTCAACCTCTGTGCTGGTCGTGGCAGCTCATGCACCCCAAAAGTGGGTTGCATGGTGGCAGCCAGAGGTGTGGCAGCTGGGCGTGGGGCCCATGGAGTTTTGGGTAGGGGCCCAGACTCCTGGGTTCTGCAGTTCTGGCCCCAGGGGCGGTGCTGGTCGTGGGAGGATGGAGAGACTCCAGACGCTGAGTTTCCTTGGTTGCTAATGAAGTGATTGCCCTGAACCCGCTTATTAGAGGGCCTGAGGGGGGTGGGGGTGGGGGTGAGAGAGAGTGATGGGGAGAGTGCAGGCAAGCACTGTCTGTGTGCGTGCTTTGTTTGTGCATGGGTGGGCATGTGCCTTGTGCGTGCACACTGTGTGCGTGTGTGCCTTCTGCATGCATGCACAGGTGTATGTGCACACATGCACTCTGTGCATGTGTGCATTCACTGCGTGCATTTGTGAGCACGCACTCTGGGGGTGGGGAGATGCGCTCTGTGTGTGTGCATGTACAGGCAGACTGTGTGTTTTCACATGTAGGCCTGTGGTCTGTGCCCTTGTGTATGTGGGTGCATGTATTCTACGTGCGTTTTTGTGCACCTTTGTGGGTGAGGAGGCTCCCTCTGTCTCCACATCCCACCGGCTCTCTGTGGGTTAGTGTGTGGGGGTGGGTGAGGGGTGCCCCCCCCACCCATGTCACCTGACTCACACCCATGCCTACATTGCCCACGCAGGCAAGTCGCATCTGGCCATCGTGCAGAAGGTGAACAACGAGGGCGAAGGCGACCCTTTCTACGAGGTGCTGGGGTTGGTGACGCTTGAGGACGTCATTGAGGAGATCATCAAGTCTGAGATCCTTGACGAGTCCGACATGTACAGTTAGGTCCCCCCCATGTCCCCACAGCCCCTAGCACAGCCTCCAAGACGCCCAGGGCCCCACAGTTCCCTCCTGGGTTCCACCAACCCTCCCCTAGCCCCCATGGTTTCCCCTAGCTCTCTCTGGGTCCTCAGCCCCACACATTCTTCCCTATATCTGCTATGCTTCTTGACCCCACAGACTTGCCACCCTCACCATGGCCCCTCTCCCTCTTGGGGCCCCTGCCCCTCCCCACAACAACCCTGCAAGCCTATGTGCCATCCCACAACTCCCTCTGTAGCCACCCCTCTTTCCTGCCTGAGCCTGGGGGAACATGAAGGTGACTCCCCATCCCTCACATGCATGTTTGTGTGTGTGTCCCGCAGCAGACAACCGGAGCAGAAAGCGAGTGGGCCCGGCCCGTGCCAAGCGTGACTTCTCAGCCTTCAAGGACCCTGACAATGAGCTGAAGGTGAAGGTGTCACCCCAGCTGCTTCTGGCTGCTCACCGCTTCCTCGCCACCGGTATGTGCCTCCCTTGTGCCCCTGGCCAGGCTGGTGGGCACTGCCTCCCCAGAGACCTCCGGCCCTGGGAACAGCTGGGCAAGGGGGTTACAGGTGTCCTGTCAGGCCCCAGATATCACCACAGAAATCCAACAGTCTTGTGCAGGTTCCTTCCATGCTATGCATATCTCCAGGCTTGGCTACCTGCCATCTGCACATGCATGTCCTAGCCTGGCTACCCAAAACATGCACACACATGGCACAGCCCTGCTCCCTGGGACATGCACACCCATGACCTGACCCTGCTAACTGGGATGTTCACATGCTTGGCTTTACCCTGCTAACACATATGTGACCCAGCCGTGCTGCCTGAGACATGCACACATGTCCCAGCCCCACAAAAATGGGGGACCAATGCACATGCTACCTGGGGGTCACACACATGTACACATGTGCCCTGGCCCCACTGAACTGGGTGACTTAGACACGTGCACATCCCAGCCCCGTTAACCAAGAGTCATGCTCACACGTGTCCCAGTCTGGCTCTGTGCTTCGTCACATGAGTCCCCAGCCCTGGGAACAACCACGTTGGTGCTGCCCACAGCAATTACAGGCCAGCGCCAACCAACCCTGCCATTAGCTAGCGGCTGCAGCTGCCATGGGCTGTCCCCATTCTGCCTGGGCATGCTGCAGCTTCCCCAGCCCTTCTCACCACCTCCTCAGCAATTCTCTCCACCCCTAGGTAGCAGAGGCAGGAGCCTGGACTCCTGGGTTCTGGCCCTAGCCAGGTCCCGGGTTGGGACAAGTCAATTCCTCCTCCCAGCTGGGTACCCCAGTGCCAGCCTGGTACTGCCCCTCCCACCCCCCAGCTCAGGGCTGGGAGCATGGCTGCATCGGACCCTGTACATACTTACACATGCATGTCCTGCCTGGTGCCAGGTCCCTGAAGCTCTGGGCCAGGAACATAACCATGCCAAATGCTGTACACACACACATCCCTGCCTTGCTCCCATGGAGTCCCTGATCTGTCCCTCTCCTCCCTCCAGAGGTGCCATTGTTCACACCCAATCTGATGTCGGAGAAGATCCTGCTGCGGCTGCTCAAGCACCCGGATGTCATCCAGGAGCTGCGTTTCGACGAGGCTGACCGCCGCAGCCCACGCCACTTTCTTTATGTCCGTGGCCGCCCTGCTGACTGTTTCACCCTCATCCTGCAGGTCCGCATGGCCTGGGGCAGGGGAAGTTAGGGGCACTGGCAGGGCTTGCGGGTGGTGAGGGGAGATGAGACAGGTCTGTGGGTGAGGAATGAGGGGCACCGGCAAGGTGGGGAGGGCAGGGGGCTGTGGGTTGGGAGTGAGGAGTGCTGGGGGGGCAATGCTGCCAGGCTGTGGCTTCCCCCAGTGTGGTTGGTCATAGTGGGTGGGGGGGGGTGGTGGGCAGAGCTGTGCCATGGGGGTTGACCTGTCTTGGTCCTGCAGGGGAAGGTGGAGGTGGAGGCTGGCAAGGAGAATATGAAGTTCGAGACAGGCGCCTTCTCCTTCTATGGTGTCATGGCCCTCAGCCCCCCACCCAACACAGGTAAGCCCCCCTGGCCCCTGCCTCCCCAGCCCTGCCAGTGCCCATCATTCTCAACCTGCAGCGTGCATTTAGATGGGTGCCATCTAGCAGTCAGGTTGAGTTTTGCAGGCGCCAGTGTGTGGAACCCAGGTGCCCAGGTGGTTGCCCCCTCTGACCTGCTTCTCCTTCCAGCTCCCTGCCTCCCACCCCCACTCCAATCTGGGTATCTCTGGCCCCCCCCTTGCCCCTGTTGGTGCTGCTCTGACCTTCCTGGAGCAGTCACCAGAGGGCACCATTGCCTCTATCTACCTCCCACCTTGCCCATGGCAGCTCTGCTGCACCTGGGGGCACTTGGTTTATGGACGCATGGGTGGGCAGTGGGAATGCAGCAAGCGGGGCCAGGCCTCAGCTTTGACTCCTCTGGAGGGCCATGGGGGTCTGGTCTGACCCCCACTACCCCCCTGAGGTGTGAAGTGCTCCAGGCTGACTTGGCGGTTGACCCAGGCCAGGGGGGCAGGAACCCTACTCACCCGCCTCCTGCTCCTCGCAGATCTGCGTTCCCCATCCCACGGCAGCAGCCTGAATCGCTCGGCCTCACTCAGCTACCCTGAACGCTCGGACTCTCTGCCCTCACCTCTGGGGGGCAGCAGCAACCAGCTCAGTGTTGCCTCCACGCCCCAGTACGTTCCTGACTTCAGCGTCCGTGCCCTCACTGACCTCCAGTTCGTAAAGGTGAGGCCAGGCTAGGCTTGTGGAGGGGGGGGGGGCACTGGGCCAGGCTAGGGGGTGGGTGCATGACCCCCAGGGGGCATTGTTGTAGGAGGGACAATAGGGGGCCTCAGCTAGGGCAGCCAAAGCTGGCTGCAGTCTCTTAGGGGGCAGCAAGGGGTGATGTCCTGGGGAACAGGAGACACTAGGCCCAGCCAGGATGGGGGGAACTGTCCCCAGGGGGACATTAGGGGACACTAGACCCAGGCTGGGGGCTGGTGCTCTCCCCAGGGGCACCGGGGGTGGTTTCTGGCATCTGCAGTAGAGGGTGCTGGGCAGGGGTCTCACAGTCACGTCCCCACCTCCAGATCACACGGCAGCAGTACCAAAATGGGCTCTTGGCCTCGCGCCTCGACAGCTGCCCCCAGTCCCCAGAGAGCGGCAGCCCTCCGCGACCAGAGCCCAGGGGGCTGGAGCTTTCAGGGGGGCTGGCTGACGAGACCACAGGCCTCCTGCATGACCGGAACTGCCTCAGCCGCTGCAGCACCCATGGACCCCTGGAGAACTCGGTCTGACCCCGGCCATGGGGCCACGGCACCCCCGGCCATAGGGGCTGTGAGGGCATGTGGGTACTCAGGGAGCCGGAAGGCATGGGTTTGCGAGATGGGGGGCCTAGTGTGGGCTGCGAGGGTTTGTGATGTGTCCTCGTGAGTCTAGGCTCTGCCATGGAGCCCCCCGACATGGTGTAGCTGGCCAGGAGCAGGCCGTGGCTGATAGGATGTCATGACCAAAGAAGATTCCCTGTCTCCCAGTGGATTCTGGGGCCAGGGTGCCACATGGTGCCAGGCAGGCCTTGGGCACTCTGGCTGTATCTGCCAGGTGATCTGTAGCTGGGGTGAGGTTTCATCAGCTTTGCACATGGGTGGCACTGGCCTGGCCTGGATTGGCCCCCAAGCCCACATGGTAGCCAAGCTGGGGGAAGTTGGCACACATCAGTCTCTGCAAACCAGCTGCATTCACATGGTGAGAGTGAGGAGTGGTGTGCTCTCCGCAGCCAGCCATGATACCATCCCTTGGCTATCTTGGTGCCAATGTGTGTCCAGCTGTGGCCAGAAAGGCCGAGACTGTCCCCCCCCCTCCCCCAACAATGACGACGACACTGGTTCAGAGCCAGGTGTGGATCCATGGCCTGGTTGCTGCCTTGGTTTCCCTGTGGAAGTTTCCCAGGGAGACACCACTGCCCCTGTCCCCACAGGCATCATGTGGCTTTGCCAATTCCTTCACAGGCCCCTAATCTGGCAGTACTCGCTCAGGCCAACCCCCCACCCCAGTGCCCACTGCCTGGGGATTGTCCTTGAAGCTGATGGGTCACGTGCCATGGGACTGAATCTGCTGCCTCAGTTGTCTACGTGGGGAAACTAAGGAGTGACACCAGCCTATGTGTTCTGGTGGGGGGAGGGGGTGAGTTTCAACCATCAAATCAAAGGTCCTGGTTGGCTAAGACTCTGGAACCAAACCATGAACACACTCTATGCAATGGGTCCTTCCACCCGCACCACTCCCCTGAGGCCCATCCCCTGTTGGCCTCCGCATGGCCATTATATGGACCAGGGAGCAATGGACGAGGGTCTGCGGGTGTTCTGCTGTCTGGGACACTATGGACTATGGTCCCAAGCATCACAATATATGGACTAAGATGTTGTGCTCTAGGACCCAGGGCCTGGCTCTGTATAGAGTGGGGCCTGGTGTTAAATGGACTGAGGGCATCGTGCTATATGAGCCAGGGCATTGCACTACATAGACTAGGGGTGGGGGTGTTCCATGACCCAGGCATGCTGTTACATGGGCTGGGTCTGGCATTCTGTGGACCAGGCATTATGTTGTATGGACTGGGCGGTACATTATGTGGACCGGGCCTTACTTTATATGGACCCAGGGGGTGCTCCCCCATGCACATAGCTTGTCCAATGATGATGGGGTGGGGCCTGTCTCACTCCCT
>NW_017728933.1:3857480-3859054 GCF_001723895.1 Crocodylus porosus | reverse complement strand
ACACACACACACCCCCAGCCTGGCCTGGCTCAGCTCAGGAAGGCCCATGGGCAGGGGGAAAGAGGAAGGGGCAAAAGCCCCTCCATGCTGGCCCCCATACGCCACCCCCATCAGCAGTATGCTCTGGGGGGGGGCAACAGGTCTAGGCCAGGGGCCGTGTGTGTGTGTCCCATGTGTCCCTCCCCCCCCAAGCCCTGTAATCCTTGCGATGTGAAATGCAGGCTATTTTTCTGGATCGGGTAATAAATATCTCCAGACAAAGTTTTGCACCAGCCCTTGTTTCCTAGCCCCAGGGGTGGGGCCACAGGCAGGGTCAGGGCACGCACAGGCCATGTGTTGCCTCAACCCCCTGCTCCCTGGAGCCATGGCAGAAATCACTGGCTTTGGGTGCAGGATGGTGGTCTGGGTGCCAGAGGTTGGTCTGGCATCTTGCATGGCATGGAGTGTCCTAGCCCTGCCCTCCCACATTACATGGCTTCCTCATGCTGCCCTTCTTCCCTGGTTCTCCCTGCTTCAGCTCCTGGGCCCCACAAGGGGGTCCTCCAGCCCCAGGGCAGACAGCAGGGCAGGGGGCCCATCTCCCCCATCTGTTTCTTGCAGCCCTCCTGCCACCCCCATGGGCACCCCCAGAACTGCAGCCCAGAGGTAGGGGGCACCTGTCATGGCAGGGAGATGGATGGACAGATGGACAAAAGACCAGGATGGAGCCACCAGGCCGCAGGACAGAGCACACACCACACACAGTGCTGGACTCAGCAGAGCTTTCACTGACAGTGTATGGGGGTACAGCAGTGCCAGACCCCCATAGCGACAACCAATACAGCTGCTGCAGCTTCACTCCTTCAGCAGGTCGGGCCCCTGCGCCCACAACCAATATGGGTGCATTAGCAGGCCAGGCCCCCTTGTGCCCACAAGCAACATGGCTTCTGTCGAGCACAGTAGGCCTGGTGCCCACAAGCAACATGGCTGCTGCAGCTTCACCGCCCCTCACACCTCTGCAGAGCCAGGCCCAGGCCTCCGTCCGGAGGGGCCGTGGGCCTGGTCCCGGCTGCAGGGCACGGGCCGCGGGTCGCGCTGTCTGAGGCATCCACGGCGGGGCCCAGGCCCAGATGGGCCTCACGGTGCCAGCAGATGCTGCAGGGCTGCGCGGGGCGGCGCCAAGTCGCGGGGCGTCCTGGAGCGGGCGTCGCGGGCGCTCCGCAGGTCCGGGCTGTGCTGCAGCAGCAGGGCGCACAGCTCCTCGTGGCCTTGCGCCGCGGCCTGCAACGGCACGGGGGGCCGGGTCACGGGGGCCCAGGAGCACCAGGGTCATGGGCGCCGGGGGGCCCCGGTCACGGGGCGGGGGTCAGCACGGGTCACAGGGCACCCGCACCACCGGGGTCATGGACGTGGGGGGTCCGGGAGTGCCAGGGTCCCGGGGCGGGAAGCGCCGGGGTCACAGGTCGCGGCGAGCCCCGCGCACCTTGTGCAGGCTGCTCATGCCGTCGGCGTCGGCGCGGGCGGGGTCGGCGCCGTGGCTCAGCAGCAGCCGCGCCACGGCCAGGTGCCCGCAGGAGCTGGCGCGGTGCAGGGCC
>NW_017728933.1:3851321-3857380 GCF_001723895.1 Crocodylus porosus | reverse complement strand
TCCGCGCCCTTGTCCAGCAGCGCCCGCACGCGGCCCAGGTCCCCGTCCAGCGCCGCCCCCCACAGCCCTACGGAGACAGCGGGGCAGCTCCAGGCGCCGCTCGGCCGCGGCCACCGGCATCACCCGCCCCCCCGGCACCCCGCCGGCCCAGCACCCCGCGCCCCCGGACCCCGCTGGAAGTCCATCTCGGCCAGGCTCTGGCAGGCGACGGGCGCGGAGCAGGAGCAGGGACAGGCGCAGCCGTGGGCGCCGGGGCCGGGCGCCGCCATGCCTGGGCCGGGCACTGAGCGCCCCGCCGCCTGCCGCTGGGCCAATCACAGCGCGGGGGCGGGGCCAATGCAAAGGCCTAGTCCGGTCTCTTCTAGTCACGTGCCTACAAGTGGGCGGGGCGTGATAGACAGCCCCCTGGATGTTAAAGAGGCAGAAGGGTATTGCCAAGGCGAGGAAATGTTGCGTTTAGACGAGCGTTGAGGATTAGCTGAGCTGTGGTGGAGCTGTCTGTGGGCCATGCAAGGGTACAGATGGCACCAGAGAAAGTGGGATGGGATGGGGGCACTGCTTAGACTACCTTGAGCATGATGGAGCAAAGCCAACACCTGAACTAGCGCCTAGGAACTTGCCAGCTCTGCACAAGGGGCTCTTTCCTATATGCTCCAGACTCCTTCCTTTCAGTTCAGGAGGCCATGGATAGCTACAGAGACATGCATGCCAATATGTATACAGCACACCACTAATCCAGGCCAGGAGGTGGTTGCCAGCTTCACAGGCAGTATCCTCAGTACCTGCTCACATCTAGTAGGCCAGCCATGACAACAGAACAGCACCTATCGGCAGATTCCTGGTGTGGCTCCCCCTTATCAGGGGTTTTGTAGCAGAAATGGAGGAATTAAGCTCACTGATTCTGTTGCTCTCAACAATTGTGTTGTCAGCACGGTGTTGCCAAAAGCTGCCTGTCAACTGTACTGCAACCGTGCACAAAAATCATGATCATCTCTCCTCTCTTACTACAGCCACCACAGCTGTTTCTATCTCTGGGTCAGAAGATAAAACTAGCAGCTGATTTATAACAGGAGTTACCAGCTGCGGTGCTTCATCCAGGCGCTCCCACGCCCTGGCCAGTGCTTATGGGGGGGCACTGGCACTCCTGCCTGCCCTCCCTGCCCATCGCCTAAGCAGGGAGCACAGCCTGTCAAGGTGCATGAGCACTTTTGGGGTGCATGTTCACCCCCTATGTGTCGCCACTGGGAGTTACCAAACTTTGCTACTGGGGGCCATGCTTCTGATCTCCACTGCAAGTCCTGCAACTTGCAGTGAGTTTCTGTTGGGCTCACAGAATAGCTTGCATCCCATTTGGAGTTATGACCCCCTAGTTTAGGAGCTGCAGACCTCTAACCAGAGTAAATTGCTCCCTGTGGAGATAGCGGTGAAACACATCATCTCCTCACTCGGATGTGGAGGTTCTCAATCCTTGTGATCCCAGCTCCATTCTGCAGAAGCAAGAGGTCCAGGAACAAAGACTCTGGGTCTTTCAGGCTGATCTACCACCTCTGCCATTGCTGCTCCTGGTCCATCACCAACCAACTTTATAGGCTGAGATGCATGTAGTGTATGAGGGCCCTTTCAGACTGCAGCAGCCTCGTGGTCTTATCCAAAGCTATGGTTGACCAACACAAGCATAACAGCTCATTTATGGGATGCTGACGTTATCACTGTGTTAGTCAAGCACTTCTGGTAATAGCTAACTAGCCCCAGACAGTAATGTGATGGTGACACATTTTGTGGTTTAAGTAGCTTCAGGAGATCTTCAGCTTTTTTTTATCATTTGTGCAAAATGTGGCTGACAGTGGCATGGCCCCAAGTTGCAAGGAAACCATTGAGAAATACATGGTATTTCCTCTTTTATTTTTTAGTCCAAGACCCCACTTGGACACCACTGCATATAGTATTACTGTGAGGTTCTCAAGGTGTTTTTCACCAATATCTACCATGACTGGTATTTGTGCACCTTCTCTTCTCCTAATCCACAGGCCTACCACTAATCTTGAAGAGGTAGGAAAAATCCCTGTTTTCACTGCTGGCTCCATACCAATGCTCCGTTTGCTCCAGTTAACTTTGGATGCAGTTCCAGTGCCCTTTAAATGCTGAAGCTCTGCCCTGCTTTTTGGATCTGTAGCAAAAGGTGCTGGATGCTGCCATCACCAAGTATTCCTCTCTCCAGCCTTTTCCACCCACCGAGTCCCCTTCAATCATTCCCTGCCACCAACTCCAAGAGACTATCCCCACCCCACTGCGCCCCAGCTATGTCAGTCTCCAGCCTGTGGCAGTGACAACCTGATATTCCTCCCCCTCAGTCGAGTACAGGTGGCACCATCAGAAACCCAAGAAGCCTCCCAGCTGGAAGAAAACAGAAAGGATCAGGCTGGAGCCAGAGCCTGAGCTGGAGCCAAAGAAGCCAAGTATGTGGGCAGGCGAGAAGGGAAGGGCTGAGGGAAGCAAGCTGCAAGGCCAACAGGGTGCAGGGCAGAGGGTCCTGTGGTGTACTTCTTGGTTCCTAGCCTCTGAGGGATGTGTCACAACAGAGTGCCCTTGTGCAGTGACTAGCCTTTCTCCTGCAAGGCCCCTGCTTTGGAGCGAAAGGGGTGTTTGGAGCAGCTCTCAGGTGCTGGGGCCAGGAGAGAGGAGGTATGTATGTTCCCGAAGTGGCTGCAGGGCTCCCAGCACTGGGGCACTTCATGCACTGTAATGCTATGGATAAGATCAGTGGGTAGAGAAAGCAGGTGTGGAGGGGTAAATGATACCTAGGTAGACTGATGTGTATAGAGGTGGCTAGATGATGGGTGTCAAGAGGGACAGATGGATGGACAGAGGAGATGTATAGAAATGGGTGAGGGTTGATACAGTGGTGGGTCTGGGGACTGATGGATGGATAGAGACAATGAATGGATAGATAGGTGTGAACAGGAGTGGGTGGATGGCAGTGTTTCTCAACCCATAGATCATGACCCAAAAGTGGGTCACGAGACTATATGAAAGGGTCAGAAACAAAAGTTTAAAATGGATTTCTTAAAGGAGAAAAATGTGGGAAACCATGGCTTTTCTTTTGCAGGCTAGCAGAGGTCCAGCCTGCCAGGGGCTGTTTGGGGGCCTCCCTGCCCCACCCCACACAGTGAGGGGCTGCAGATCAGGGCAGGTGGTTGGGAGTGAGGGGCACTGGGTTGGGAACTGGCCGCTGATGTTTACAAATGGGTCCTGGTACAAAAAAGGCTGAGAACCACTAGTCTAGGGGAAGGATGGATAGAGAGACATTGAGCTGGGTGGGTGGGTGGATGGATGGATGGATAGATAGAGTGGAATGTAGGAATGCATGCATGGATGGCTAGAAAGAAGTATAGGGATGGATGATGGATAGATGAATGTGTGTGGGGGTAGATGGTGGGTGTTGATGGATGGATGGATAAGGAAAGGGGATGCATAAGGATGCAGAGATAGCTTCTCTCCTGGCCTGTCCATGGCATAGTGAGGCAACTGCAGCCTTGGTGGGCAGGGCAGGGCTCTAGTGGGTCTGTGGGGGGTTCCCTGATGGGGCTCCTGGCCACAGCCCAACCCTGGGGCTCTCTTATCCCAACCTGAGCTGCTTGCTTGGGCCACCAGGTCACTAGTGGGGCAACTGCCTCACTCCCCAAGCCCACCAACCTGTCCCATCTCACCCTACAGGGAAGCCGGTGGAGCCGCCCATGCCACCTGCGGAGACCGACAATGCGGAGGGGCTAGAGCAGCTGGACTGATGACAGTGGGTATCAGCTGCTGTGGATCAGCGAGGCCTGGTCGGAAGCGCTGTGTGATGGGCTGTACTAGTCAATGCAGAGGTCTTACATGCTCCCTTCCCCTTAGAAGCCACAGAGGTCCCCTACTTAGAGGGCTGTGAATCCTGCCGGTGCCCTGGGCCTCATCCAGAAGCAACCTTCTAGGCCATAAGTGACACAGCAGGCATCCCCAGGAGTGGTAGGGTCATTTCCTGGGAAACCAGCTGCCAGGGATTCACCTCACCGGACTAGCCCATGATACTTAACCTGCTCCCTGCCCCCTCAGCAGCCTGGATGCATCTGGCTGGTGGAGGGACTGGTGCGAAAAGGAGCTGAGGCCTGGGAAGGCCCCAGGCCCTGCAGCCTGAGGTGTTTCAGTTGCATCACATATCGTGGAGGTGGAGACCGAGTGTTGTGGGGGACTCACATCTCTGACCAGGAGCTTACAGTGGCTGCTCTAAGTGTCCCTTTGTCCTGCTCCACTCTACCAACCCCTGCTTTCGAGCCAGGAGTCCTAGGAGAGGGCGTGAAGGGGATGGACTAGCCAGGGGGTTCCTGGATGTATTGGTGATTGGTGTGAATGTAGCTCCTGGCCCTAGGGATGCATATAATGGCTGCCTAAGGCCTCCCTGGCTACTGCTGGCCTTGCTGGGTGTGATGGAGAAGGCATCTTGCATTGTGCCTCTTGATCACTCAAGCCACCCCCACCCACCTGCCCCGGCCTCACCAGAGCTGCAAGCTCCAGCAAGCCACCCAAGAAAACCAACCCTGCTGCTCTGCAAAGTTTCCCAGCTGCCTGTGGTTGAGTTGTCATCCTCAAGAGGGGCCTTGGTGACTTGCACAGGCTGGGTGGAGGGGACTGTGGGCTCCAAGAGTGAGAATTGGCTTGTTAGCTGGTCATATCCCTGTCAGCCAGCATCAACACCCCCTGCTTCTGTGACAGACAGGCCCATGTGTGATGGTCTCACTCTCTCCTTTGTGCATCCTGGCCCCAGGAGCAGGGCACACAGAGGTTAGGAGAGCAGCCTCTTCCATGCCAGGCTGGCCCCCTGAGCAGCTCTTGTGGTCTGTTCTCACCCCAGGGTTTTATTCTTGTCTGTGATGAGCTCCCCAGCAGAGAGGTGTGAGCCCGACCAGGAAGGAAGGGGAGGGGAAAGCCTCATGAGCTTCAAACACACCATTTTAGGGGCTCTCTGCTTTTCAGAGGCTCTGACTGGCCCAGCTGGACCCCCCTCCTGCCTTCCACCAGGGGTTATAAAGGCAGCAAAGCAGGGTGCCCCTCCAGTGGCGGGGCAGAGACGCACCAATGGCTTTGGCACTGATCCTCCCCTTGGTCCTTGCTGTGGCCACAGGTAAGAAGTGAGGGTAGGGAGGCGGAGAGGGGCTGCTTTTCTGTCTCCCCCAGGGACATGTCCCCAGTGTCAGGCCATTGTGGGGAGCCAGGCAGGTGCTACAAGGGGCTTGAGCTGGGCTGAGAACTGAAGTGTGCCCCTGCTGCTCTTTTGGGAAGAGAGAAGGGCACGAGTACTGCAGCCCTCCTCAAACAGGCATCGGGCACGACCAGTCCCGGAGCCTTCTGCCAGGCTGGGCAGTGGGGTCACAACTGTGGCTTGATACAGAACCATAACGTGCCTCGGGGCCGGCCAGGCCAGGGCTCAGCATTCACACCAGGGAGGGACTCCAGTCCCTTCCACTCCTCCGGCCTGCGCCAGACCAATGCGGTGCCCGTTTGGGGCTGCACCAGTGGTTCTCATCCAGGGCACCCAGGCACCCAGGGTGCAGAGAGTTCCTTTAAGGGTGCCTTGTAGTACAGACAAATCCCGGAGGTTTCCAGTTGCATCCAGAGCGTCAATGTGGTGGGACCGAACGCGTGACTGGGCAGTGAATATCAAGAGCTATAGGCTGTACAGGAGGGATAGGACAGGGAGGAAAGATGGGGGTGTGGCGCTCTAGATTAAGGAGGAATACACATCCTCGTTAATTAGCAAGGAGTCAGGGGAGGGGCACTCTGAAGTGCTTTGGGTTAGAATACGAGGCAGTGGAGGGGCAAGAGACTTAACGGTGGGGGTCTACTACAGACCTCCCAACCAGGGGAAGAGCTAGACCAGGAACTCAAGTCAGCTCACAGAGGCAGTTAGGTCAAAGGACACCGGGGTCATCATGGGGGACCTGAACTTTCCAGACACCTGCTGGGAGGAGCAGTCGCCAGGTCTGACCGCTCACGCAGGCTCCTAGCCCAAACGCAGGACCCCCATC
>NW_017728933.1:3845639-3851310 GCF_001723895.1 Crocodylus porosus | reverse complement strand
TACCACATCCTTAGCCTTCACTACCTCTGTGAGCTGACCCAAGAATTCCTGGTCAAGCTCTTCTCCCTGGTTGGGAGGTCTGTAGTAGACCCCCACCGTTAAGTCTCTTTCCCCTCGACTGCCTTGTACTCTAACCCAAAGCACTTCAGGGTGCCCCTCCCCTGACTCTTTGCTAATTAACGAGGATGTGTATTCCTCCTTAATATAGAGTGCTACGCCCCCACCTCTCTTTCCTATCCTGTCCCTCCTGTACAGCCTATAGCCCTTGACATTCGCCGCCCAATCATGCATTGCGTCCCACCACGTTTCCGTAATCCCCAATATGTCTGAGCTGGTGTCAGCCATCAGGAGGGTGAGTTCCTCCTGCTTGATTTATTCTTTGATGCTCAGAAGCTCATCCTCTGTCCAGCTTTACCTGTCCTCCCCTACAAGTCCGTGGAGGCAAGCATCCCACTTTCCCAGCCATGTGAGCCAGACAGAAATGCGTCTAGTAGAGAAGTATTCAGAACGCGGAGACTGTGGAAATCGCAGGCTGGGTTCTGTTCTTTATCACTGCCTCAGTGACCTGGTACGGATGGAGTGGAGAGAGAAAGGGGTTGTGTGGAGGTTGGTTAATTATTTCCCTGTGTGCCCTGGCCCCTTTATACTGTCCTGGCATGGGAAAAGGACTTATCCAGGCGTTTAAAGCTGCTTTTACTCAGCCAACAAAAATGGGCTGAGTAGAATTGAGAATTCAGCCTATTGGTACAAATAGAGCATTATAATTCACACACCTATTGCAAGGATGCGTGTTTGCATGACAGTTGCTTATTATGTGCTATCCCGGGATTAAAAATGACTGGAAGGATGCAAGTTCTGGGTCTATGCTATAACTGCTAGAATGTGGATCTGATAAGATATTTATGGTATTGCACATCCCTAACTCCCCTAGGCCTGGCTGAAAAATCTCAGCCTGGTGCTCATAGCAGCTTGGTACTTGACAAAGAAACAGGAAAGATGATACACCTCATGAATTTAACAGTGCTTCTCTTGATTCTGCTAGCCAGCTGTGATCTGGCAAGTCCTTGGATGGAGAGAGGCAGCCAGCGGGGGATACCATAAAACAGCACTTCTGATGTGCCAGCCTCCAGATGTCTCCTTGAACAGCACATGTGGATCCAACCTGGTGGGAGGCTGATTGATCTCCATCCCAGCTGCAGTGATGTAGATTGTTCAAGCAGATGCTTGGGCAAATGTGGATGCGAGGTATGGTGACTAGGTCAGAAAGGTGCTCCTCTCAACCTGTTTACTGATCTATCATGAGAGGCAAAGCAGTGGGAGAGGACCACGTAGAGATGGACTTGGTAAGATGAGAGGACAAATGATTGTTTCCTGCATCTCTTAACTGAACTCACAGCTGTGCCTTGTCCTAGACTTTATATATCACTTCTTGCTGCTGTTCTACCCCGTAGAGGCAAAATAAAAGTTAGTGGGGAGTTTGTTTGGTAATTACATGTGTTAGCGGTGGGAGATTTGTTACCCAAGCCACTTGACGAGTGTGGACAAAGCACTTGGAAACCAAAGCTGGGTAAGGGCTCTCTGTCCTTTTGATTGCATTAGATGGACTAGATGAGAGAGAACCATTGTTCAGAACTGTACTTCTGGGGTCAACCCTGCCTTTGTTACGTGAAATAGGGGTCACAAAATGAAACTAGTAGGCAAGAAGTTTAAAACTGGCACAAGGATGTTCTTTTTCACCCCGCATGGAATTCCAAAGGAAGTTGAGATTAGGTATTAGGAAGACTTTTCTCACTAGGAGGGTAGTAAAGCACTGGAACAGGTTACCCAGAGAGGTGGTAGACTCTCCATCCTTGGAGGTTTTAAAGACCTGGCTAGACAAAGCCTTGGCTGGGATGACCTAGTTGGGGCTGGTCCTGCTTTGAGCAGGGGTTGGACTAAATGTGACTTCCTGATGTCCCTTCCAACCCTTTTCTGTGATTCTGAGTCATTGCCATGAGGCGTGGTGGAAGTTGAGACTTTAGCTAGATACAAAAAGGGGTTGGACACATTCTCGGAGGAAAGGGGTATCGGTAGCTATTAAGTACAGAGTTAGAAGTACAGCCTCTGAATTGGAACTTCTTAGACCCTAAATGCTGGAGGCTGCGCGTTAGAGGAACAGTGGGGAAAAAAACCCTGATCGGACCCAGTCCACTTTCTCTTTCACCATCTGCTCTGCCACTGGGACACACAATATTGGGCAGGATGGGCCTGGCAGCTTTTAGGTTCTTGTGTTGTAGAATTTAGCGATGTGAAACTGATGTGGAAGTCAGGGAGCATAGGTTCTGCTACTCCAGCCTTTGAGACTAGTTGGATGACATATGGATGGACTGTGGCCCGAAGCATGTGGCAGACTGAATGTGGGCAGACTTCTTCCCTCACCTATAGTCTGTGCAGCTCAGGAGACAGCCCTGTTCTAAGTGTTTGCAGAATCTAGGTCTTTGCTGAAAGAGGATATTCTTCGATAGACTAATTTACTGCTGGGGCATGCAAACAACCCCCTGCTGCATAAAGGGCTAGAGACGTGGAACAGGTGGCAACAAGGATGAGGGGAATAGAAGCAGAAGACGCATTCAGACTGGCTTTGTATAGTGACTGGAGCTGTCAAGGCTTGGCTCTGTGCAAGTGAAAGAGGCTGCTTGTTCCTGCCTGTAGTGGGTGAGACAAACATGCAAACAGTTGAGGGGTTGCCAGTGCATACCCCTTGGAAGGTAGTCTATCGGGGAAACCCGTCTCTTGTAATAATACCCTTGAATTTACAAGGCCTGCCGGGCATGGTAGCAGAAGTCGGAGAGACATAATTCACAGTGAACAATGCATGCATCTCGTGTGATACCACTAGCAAGCTGACCTGGTGGCGGGTATAAGGTTTCACTATTGTTTTTGGTCAAGAGGTGGGAAGAAAATCCATCAAGGTTTCTAACAGGTTGGGCCCTGCTTCAGCAAAGCACTTATGCACACTCTTCCCTCAGAACATGTGCTT
The DNA here is from genome assembly GCF_001723895.1 of Crocodylus porosus. NCBI lineage: Eukaryota > Metazoa > Chordata > Crocodylia > Crocodylidae > Crocodylus > Crocodylus porosus. Next base: position 3,848,291 of record NW_017728933.1, on the reverse strand, counting down.
GCCTCCTACTGCAGTGATTAATGGGGCACACGTAGGCCCAGCTCCCTGGCTGAGTGGGGAAGGCACTAATGGCATGTATGTGGCTTAAGCCAGGTCTTGGAGCTGGTATTATTGGCAGCAGTTTTTAAAGAATCCCTGTGGGGTGGACTAAAGAGCATGTTGCCATTAACACTCATAGAGTACCTTATGGATATGGAGGTGTAGTTGCCAGAGAGCGGTGAAACTGAGGCAGAGAGGTTTCAAGTGTCCTCTAGAAAGGGATGGCGAGAAGTGAGTGCACATACCTTGAGATGCATCAGGAGCATTAGTCTGGATTTCCCTCATTCTCTTTGGAGAGCTTCCCAGAGGTTGCATGGATGGAGGTGATGAGTATTGTGGTTCCCAGCTGTCCTTTGCTGAGCTGAGGTCTGGACCAATGGATAAGGCAGCAAACTGGAAGCTGTGCTTTGCTGCTGCCTCTGCCACAAATCTTATGTGGGACCTTAGTCATGTCACCCTGTTTCTCTGCCTCATTTCCACTCCAGCCGGTACTGGCCTTGTCTGCTAAGATTGCAGGCTCTTAGTCTCATAATAACTCTTTGAGGATGTAGCGCGCAGTACAACACTGCTGAATCTTTATTAAAGACCCCTTTTCCCCCATGGTCTCCCTAGCCACAAGGAAGAGAGGGAGATGTTTTTAAAATGGCTTTTGCTGACCAGAGGTCCCTGGCAGGGAATATCTCCTGTCCTAAACGGATCGGTTCTTCCTTCCTACATGGAGTCTCCCAGGCAAAATGGAATCGATGAGATATGAATTTTTCACAGTAAGGAAGAGGGAAACAAGGGAGGCGGAGCACCAGACCTGTGGAGAAAAGGCACCATAGAAGATCTCTTTCCTTTTGGGGTGCTGCTTCTTAGCTGGTCAAGTGTCTTGCCAGCAAGGCATTGTCAGGCCTGGCTGCCAGTTTTGTACTTAATCCAATAAACTGCCCTGGCTTTACTATGACTGAAGTCCCTCCGTCTATTATTTCGGTCCCTCGAACCTGCATTCAAGCCCTCCGAGACGTAAGGGCCTCTCGTTGTGTCTTTGCTGGCTGTCTTGTGCCACTGCCAAATTAACCAATTAGCACAGTTCCCCCATCTGTTGACGAGCCTGGCTCAACTCGCACCGAAGCCTGCGTGCCGGAGGAGGCAGGGACCCCAGACACTTGTGGCTTTGTAGGCAGCTGCTTGCGGGGGACGGGAGAACAGGGAACTTGCTGCTTGCAGCCAAGTCCGTCGGAGCCCTGAATTCCTCGCCCGTGTTTTGCTTTTCGTTGTGCTGGGAGGGGGAGCCAGATGGAAGGAGCCGGCCTTTCTTTAGGGCTTGATCGGTGCTGGAGTGGCCTGGCCCAGGTGGCTGGATTCGGTCTCCGGGCAGTCTGTGGTAGGACTCCCAGCACCTGGCTGTGTCAGGTGCTGTGCTGGCGGGTCACAAAGAACCTCACGCAACGGGCAGCCCTAGACGGAGGAAGGGAGCGCAGGGTGATGGCAAGACAGTGTAGCCAGTGCCTGGCACGGCATGCCAGCTGCCCAGCTCTCGTGGAGTTGTTTTTTTCTGAAAGGCTCCCACTCTTGGCAGTGGGCAGGCACTGGCTGGCCTCATTGGAAAAGACCCCACCTTGACAGCTCTAGGTGCATCCCGGACCCTGCAGTACCCAAGGTGCTGTCAAGGCCCATCCATGGGCTCTAATGATGATGGATTACACTAAGTGCCACTTCCCTTCATCCCTGGGGTTCCTCGGCTGAGGTAGCTCCCTCCTGCTGGGGCCCCCTCCTGATGTTTCAGTTGGGGCATCTCTGTGGCCCTAGAGAGTAAAATGCAGGCAGTGCAGCAGTGGAGGCATGCGCATTGCCTGGGAGCAAGAGGGACAGGGCAAGAGCAAATGCGTGGAGTGTGGGGTCCAGTCACTCCAGGATGGATGGGAAAGCAGTGCAAGTGCAAGCCCTGGCACCAGCAAAGACCCTTTGGTAACAAACCAGTGGGATCTCAAGCCCAGGGAGATCTACAGGGAGAAAGCAGCAGGGTCTGCTGCTGGGATGTGGAAGAAGTGAATGGGTCCAGAAGAGAGCCACCCGTGTGACCAGGGACTTGCAAGGCACGCCATATGAGAAAGGCTGAGCAACCTGGGCCTCTGTAGTGTGAAGAAGAGAAGGTGGAGAGGGGACGTGATAGCGGCTTACAGCTATATCAGAGGAGTGTACGGAGAGCTCGGTGAACAACTCTTCGCTAGGGCATCCCAGGGAAGACCAGGACCGATGGATACAAACTCCTGGAAGGCCGCTTCAGGCTTAATACCAGAAACTCCTTCCCAGTCAGGGTGTCCAGACAGTGGGATAAACTCCCTCCAAAGGTGGTGCGGTCACCTACCCTGGACGGTTTCAAGAGGAGACTGGACAGTCGCCTTGCTGGGGTCCCCCAGCCCGTTGTCTTCCTGCCTAGAGCCGGGGGCTGGGCCCGGTGAGCTGCAAGGTCCCTTCCAGCCCCTAACATCTGTGAGTCTGAGCCCAGAGAGACCCTACAATAACACAGCGCCAGCGCCCCAGCCTTATGAAGACCCCGTAAAAGTGAACCAGCGGGCTCTGAGGGCCGCGGAGCCCCTACAGGGACAAGGCCGCAGCGGCGCCGGCCCG
>NW_017728933.1:3808850-3845518 GCF_001723895.1 Crocodylus porosus | reverse complement strand
ATGGCAGGGGGAGCCGGGAGGACAGAGCCCGGGGGCGGGTGCCCACGTGTCCGTGCCTGCGGGGTCGGATGCGGGCGGCAGGTGCCCACGTGTCCCATGCCTGGGGCGTGGGGGAGCCCACGTGCGTGTGCCTGGTGGGTATGATCCCGGCGTGGGGGTGCCCAGGTGTACATGCCTTGGCGAGTATGACTGTGGGGGGAGGGCACTCCCGGGGGGAGCCCATGTGTACCCGTCGGGGGGTATGACCCTGGAGTGGGGGTGACATGCCTGGTGGCAGGGGTGATCCCAGGAGGGAGCCTGTGTGTACATGCCTGCGGGGGCGATTGCAGGGGGAGCTTGTGTGTACACTGGGGGAGGGGGGGTGCAATTCTAGGGGGAGCTTTTGTGTACATGCCTGGGGCTCTGACCTGGGGTGGGGGTGCCCGTGTGTACATGCCTGGGGGTGGCTCTAGGGGGGAGCTTTTATGTACATGGGGCGGGGGTACACACCTGGGGGGAGATCCCGGGGAGACTGCAAAGCAAAGTGCTTCCCCCCTCCCTCTTCCTCCTGCTGCTTCCTCTTCCTCCTCCTCCTCCTCCTCCTCCCCCTCCCGCTGCTGTTGCCGCCGCCTGGAAACTTTCCCCATTGTCCCTCCCCGCACCCCCCCACGGGGACCCCAAGGCGGCGGAGGCCCGGGGTGGGTCGGGGGTGTGCGCGGGGCCCCCGGCTGCAGCCAGCGGGGAGGGCGCGGGCAGCAGGGCAGGAGCCTGCAGAACAAAGGAGCAGCGGAGCAGCCCTGCCCTGCCCCTGCCCTCTGCATCCCCTCTCCTGGGGGCCGGGTTCCCCCTTCCCCTCCGATCCACGCGCCGGGCTGCACCTCTGCCTGCGGGTAACAGCTCTTTGTGTCTGGGGGCTTGGCGGGGGCTGGGGGGCAGAGGGGAAATCCACTCGCTCTCCCTTGATCCCTTGTGGAAGGTGGTTTGGGGGGGAGAGAAGCAGCCTGGGGCTCTGGCAAACAAAGCTCTGCACTTCCAAGCAGCAGCTGGTAAAGTGGAGAGAATTAAAAGTTTGTCTCTGGTCCCAAACAGCAACCAACCAAGCAACTTTCCCTGCCTAGTTTCTACCCCCTCTCGTAGCCACCCCGATTTGCTCCATGCCTGCACATCCCTCCTGCAGAGACACCCCAAAACCTGGCTCCTGGCTTGTGGGTTGGTGGCAGGGAGCTTGTTTTAAGGTGAAAGGGATGTTCCTCCAGAGCCGTTTCCTAGAGACAAAGCTCTTTTTTTTCTTTTCAGGTGGGTTTTGTTTTTCTCCTTGAAGGCTCGCATGTAAAGCCGGCTCCGTGGGCACTCGCCTTCGCGGGGGGCTGGCGTGGACGTAACTCGACCCTGAAAGTCTCTGACACCCCAATTGAGGGTTTTTTTATGGAAGTCACGTTGTGTAGGTGATTCCTTTGGCAGTGGGGTGGGGGTGCAACTGCTGTGGTGCTGTGACTCTGCTGCATCTTTGATGTGTTTTTTTCCCCTTCCAGAAGACACCTCCTCAGCTCCTATTTTGTCTGGGTCTCCCCTCTTCCTTGAGGCTGTGAGGTTCGGCCATCTGGAGACCTCTGGAGCTTTGACAGTCGCGTTTCACCCTAAAAAACAAAACTCCTGCTTGGATCCAGCATGATTCCCTGGCAGGGGACCCTCAGCGGCTGTGAGATGGAAGAGATCGCAGGGTGGGAGCGAGTCCTGCTGGGAAGAGAGAGAAGTTGGGGCATGTGAGGCTTGATGAGCGAGCTGCCGAGAGGGTCCAGCGGAGCTGAACACGGCAACGCAATCGCGGTTTTAGCTGTCATTTTTTATCCCCTGGTTTTAGCCTGGGCAGGGGGGGAGCCGTCTCCCCTCCAGCAAAGCGTTGCCCAGTCCCTTGGCCTCTGTTGGGAAAAAAGTTCAGCCTCAATAAAAGAAACTCTCCTGCGCTGGGTCCAGTTAGCAGCCATGAAGAAACTCCAGTTGTCACCTGAGCTGAGCAAGGCGGAGGACTCCTGCCGCTTGCCCGACGGCGCTTGTGGGATGCCGGGCAGACCCAAAGGTGGCTCACCAGCCCCGGACAAAGGGGGCAGGGGTCCCGGGCTGGATGCCGCAGCCCAGCTGCCCAAGAAGCGGAAGCGCTGTGGGGTCTGTGTGCCCTGCTTGAGGAAGGGCAACTGCGGCGCCTGCTACCACTGCCTGAACCGGAGAACCAGCCACCAGGTCTGCAAGATGAGGAAGTGCGAGACGCTCAAGAAGAAGAAGTCGGTGCTTCTCAAGGAGGTAGGGGTCCTGCTGGGAGTACAGGGAGGGCCTGATGGGCATGCATGGTCCAGAATGATACCACAGGCTCAGGTTTCTTCACAGGTTGCTGTCTCCATGGGTCGCTACCCCCTGTGTCAGCTCTCCTTCTCTGGGAGCGGGTGTGCGTGGGTGGAGCTCTCCAGCACGGGGTATCTGTGGAGGTGAAGGGGCACGTGAGGAAATGCCTTAGGATGGGATGCGACTATCCAGTCCAGTCTGGCCCATTGAACATCCCACTGTCAGGCCCTTGATGTGTCACCTGCAGGGCTGGGAGAATGTGCGGGGGTTGTGCCGCCTTCTGCCGCGGGGGTCATGGCCTGCTTCCTTGGATATCTCAAATGCATTTTAATGCCCCTTGCACGGGGGGGACACTGGCGGCCCTTCTCCTCCTGCCTTAATGTGGCAGTTTTGAGTGCTTTTGGTATCTTTGTTACAGGGGTGTAGGTTGTAGCTGTGTTGGACTAAGGACATAGGCAGACAAGGTTCTTTGGGTGAATCTGATATCTTTTTTTAGACCAACTTAAATAGTTGGAAAAAAATTTTTTGCAAGCTTTTGGGTTTAAAACCCCTTCATCAGGCAGAGGAAGTTTCCGCAGTTGGTGTGTGCTCTTTCTGGATGGAAGGAATAGTGAAGAAGCCAAAGGCCGGGGTGGGATGCATACAAGACAGGCAGTCAGTGAAGATAGAGATTGAGGAGTCAGTGGTTGAGAGACAGGCTGGGTCGGGGTGGGGAAAGAAAAGGGGGATGAATGTAACAGTTAAATAGTGGAGAGGTACCTGGGGAGTCAGATGTCAGGCAGGTTATAGTGTGTCATCAATTCAATGTCTATATTTAGTCTATGATTTTCAGTATCCAGGAGGCTGATGAAGTGGAGTTCATAGGCTCGTCTCTGGGAAGTGTTTTGTAAGTTTCCTTTGAGGGTCTGGACTGAGAGATTGGAGAGAGCGGTTGTCTTGTGAGACATGTGCCCCCACAGGTAACTGGGTATTCCTGTCTTTGGTAGATTTCCGATGTGCGTTCATTCTGGTGCACAGTTGTTGTTTGGTCTTCCCTACATATTTTCCATCAGGGCATTTGGTGCATTGGATGAGATATATTACACCTGTGGAGGTGCAGCTTTAAGTATCTTGGTATCTTTGGCCAGCATGCCTTGTTGTTGTGTGACGTGGTCGATGGCATACTTTTTGGAGTAGGGTTTGGACTTGTGTCGGGTGCCTTGTACAGGGCTGAGCCTGCTTCAGGGAGGTGGTTGGACCAGATGTGACGTCCAGAGGTTGCTTCCCAGCCCTGCTTTTCAGTGCTTCGTGGAGCGGAGCCCTTTGGGTTGTAGTGGGCATAAATGGGGCCGCGTCCATTCTGTCTGGGTGGGAAAGTCAGAGAGTCTGTGCCATATTGTGGGGGTAAGTGAAAGAGGGCTGAGGGCTTTGTGCCTCCCCAGTGAGGCGTTTGAAGGGTTGAGTGAGGCTCATGTCCTTCCCATGTCACTTTGTGGAGTGTTAGATGGGCCTCAGACTCATCCGAACATGGATGATGCCAGCTTCTGTGTCAGCATCTTCTCTTTCCCACAGGGTGCTTTGCCTTGGCCTAGGTGAAGGGAGCACAGGTTTGCAGAGGGTGTGAAAGCTTCAGCTTCCTGTGACATGATGGAGCCCTTTTGCAGGACTTCAGCAGTGTTCAGAGCACTTTGCTGCACCTGGGGTGAATGCTACCATGTGCAGTAGTTAGGGGAGAAGCTAGAGAGCCTCTGTCAGCCCTTATGCTTCAGAGCATTTGCTGATTTTGTACTGGGGTCAGAAGGAATTTTTTTTGCCCTCCCTGCTGCAGCATCGTGTTGGATGTCCTTTTGGGGGGTGCAGGAATGCAGGGATTGCCTGAGTGCATCAGATCTGGGGTCCAGCTTGTTCAGTATCCTGGTTGCGGGTCATCCCCTCTCCTGAGGGGAAGGTACAAGAAGCTTTGCAGGAGGCATTGGTGGTGCGAGTGAGATTCTGGATGCGATGCCGTTCTGGGGTGTGCACAGATGGTCACACTGTACTAAGCCTTAAGGTGCTGTTTGGGGGGAATTCCTGTGTCATCTCTTCTGTGGCAACTGTGTGTGTGTAGTGGGAACTGGAAGGAAAAGGTACTGTAGTTTTGGCTGCCACTTATCCCAGGATGGGAACAGACATATGATGGTATGACTGAGGTATCAGGAAGTTCCCACCCCCTTTAGCTAGGTATATTTAATTCATCTCTCCATCCGCTTGGCACATTTGCATGGCAGATACACAAAGCTGATCCAGCTGCTTATCTCCTTGGGGAAACCTCCACGTCCAACTTAATTGCTGCAGAGACAGTTGCGTGTGGAGGTTATGACCTTGCGGGGTGAGGGGCGAGGCGTTGAGGAAGTGAAGCGTGCCCTTAACACGACGGTTCTGTTCACAAGCCTGGGATGATAAAGGACAAAGCAGTGACCCGTCTCTCCCGATCTAGTGTGCTCCAAATGGCATGGGCTCCCTTTAGAAATATCCCCTCAGGGCCAAGAACGTGGCAGGTCTGGGAGCCAACGCAGTGTTGCGATGTATCCAAATCCTCACTGGGTATCTGGACTCTGTGAAACAGGTTTCTGTTTGTTTTGGGGGTTATTTTAGGGAGGAAGCATATTCCCTAAACCTCAATTCATTTCTGGCTGTGGTAGGATCAGGACCTCCTCAGGTAGCTCTTGTCCCCTGCCTCCCCCCCTTCAGAATTAATCAGGACGTAAGGAGTGAGTGTGCAGACACTGGGGGGAAGGTGGGTGAGTGTGAGCACAGGAGTGGGTAGTGATGCACAGGCAAACTGCACGTGCATCCTGGCGGTGGCAAACCACTTACAAGAAATCTGGCAGGGGGTGCTAACTGCACTCCCTGGGGAGATGTTTCCTAGCCTCCTGGCAGCTGCTTTACATACTTAATAGTCCTGTGTGTCACGGTGGTTCATATACTTTTCATAGCAGGGACCACAACTTAATATCCATACGGTCCTGTGGGGACTTTCCTTTCCAATTTGCTAACACCCCGACTCCCGGTACCTTCCCATCTGCTGTCGAATATCTCTGTGGAGTCTGAAATCTTTAGATAGGAAAGTAGCATGGTGGGTGGCAGGGCATGAACATCCTCAGGGCTGCTCTTGGTGCAGTTTAGCATCTGCAATTGAAATGTAGGGTCAGCCCCATGCAACAGTTTTCAGATCCCCTATGGAAGCCGCTGACATGGCATTATCCATGTCTTCCCTCGGAGATCAGTACTGGCTAGGTGTATTGTCACACTGTCCTGTGTAGGTAGGACTTGCTGGAGTTGGAAGCAGGCATTTTTAAAATATTTATATATATATATTTTTTATTTTATTTATGTGCTATTTATACTGCTCTTCCCAACAAAGGCTCAGGGTGGTTTGCAATAAGATGTCACTTAAAATAACTTACCAAACAGGAGAGCAAGAAGAAAACAAAACAACTTGAAGGGGAACTGGAATGACAACATAAACCAGAGACCCCCTAAATGATATCTCAGCCTAGCTTTGTTTGCTGCACCAGTAGGAAAGGCCTGACAGCACTTCCCAGGGATGGGCAGGCTCCGGCTGTGGTGGCCCTCGAACAGCCGAGCCACCCTCCCATCGTGAGCCCAACAAGTGCTAGGAAAAGAAGTCAGGTTGGTGTGAGTGCCTCTGTGCTACGGGCTTCTGCTGCTCCAGTGCTGTTCATTGTGAATTGTGCTTCTTTGTACCATAGGGTGGACGTACATAAGAACTGCCACTTATTGGCCCAGTCTCCGGTGTCGTACAGTGGCGGAGAGCGGATGCCAAAAGGGAGAGTGAACCAGGTCTGACCAGGCCTTTTCCCTCAGTTTCTCTCTCACTTGTAGCCTTCAGCATTTAAGGTTTAGGATATTCTGATTCAGAGGCCGCGTCCCTCACTGCCACGGTCAGTAGTTGTCGATGCCCTTTTCCTCCCAGAACACGCCCTGTCGCTTTGTGGATCTGGCTAAGCTGTCAGCTTCCGCCGCATCTGGTGGCAGCAAATCCTACCCCTGAACGGGTGAAAAAGACCTGCCTTGTGTTTGTTTGAAACTTTCTACCTACTGATTTCATTTCTTGACCCTCTAGTTTTTGTACTGTGGGATAGAGTAAATAATACACCCCTACTGACTTTATTTTGGTACATAGACTCTCTCTTGACTTTTTCTTATCATGTCCCCCTTCAAGTGCCTCTTTTCTAGCCTTAACATTAGGTGAGTTGGTTTGAAATTTGGCAGCTTCTAGTCAAGAAGTAGCGCTGGGACAATTCCAGCTGAAAGACCTTTCCTTGATGCAGAGCGAGGATGGGACTGACAACATCCAGCTTGTGTCTACTACTGCCCATTCCTGCGCAGAACTCAGTGTAGGGGAATGGAGAAGCAGGCTTTGTTCAGTAGGAAAGATACTATCTGTACAGCATCTCTGAGTATGAGCTGGGAACAAGTTTCAGCATTATATAGGACAAGGATCGCAGCACTTCTTTATCTTTTGTCTGCAATTTCTGGTTTTACCGGCCAGGGTGGTTGTTACCTCCCAGTTAAAAGGGTTGCATGTATCCTTCTTAAAGATACAGAGGGGGCATGAAGTCAAGACAAATGCTTTTCCTTTTTTGCAGTGTGCAGACTTGAAGCCCTTTTTATTCTCTGCACACTGCTGTCTGCAACTCAAGCCGCGAGTTTGCTGTGTTGCTCTTCGATTTAAAAGTTTTTGCATTTGTATAATGCTGTGCTTTAGCAAGTGTGATTGTTTTCTTCTAGCCAACATCGTTGCACTGGCATAACTGCTAATGCGGATGCACTTACAGTGGCATCACAGTGTATGCCAGCAGAGCTTATTCCCCTGCCTGGTCAGGCATAAGCTGTTCCCAGATAAGTCCATTCATACAAGCATAACTACTCCTGCAGTGAAAGAGTGGAATCACTATAGACCAGTATAATTATAGCATGAAAACGCGTGTGTCTAGACAAGGCCTTAAATTTGGATTCAAGGACCAGATTTGTGGCTTTGTGTGATTAGCTTGCATGTGAGAAGCGCTGCTGTTTGCATACAGTGATTTTTTTTCAGGGTGGTGGCCGAAGGGAGGGCACTCAAAGGGTGCCTGATGTTTGGGATGTGCCGTGCAATGACTACAAAATATTGGACCCCGTCCTAGTCTCTCAGGCTGCCTGATGCCTTCTCTTCCTCTGGCCCCCTCCTCCCACTTATCTTTCATCTGAGACCTTGTTATTATGTGCCATCATGTGACATGGCAATGAAGTGGGGTGGTGGGGGAGTTGTTTCTTTAGATCACATCTCCAGACTTCCAGTTGGAAGCACTAAGAAAGGATTTGGGAGGATGCCATCAAATGTTCTCTGCATGGCCTCTCAAAAGGGGAGGAAGTGTGACAATACAATAAGCCACAGGGCATCGTTCAGTATGATCCTAACCTCCCCATCATATTGGATTGAATCTTGCAAGGGAAAGGTGTTCAGCTATTGCTGCTTCATGTTCATCATCCAGGTGGTCAAGCCCTGTTGCTCCTGAAGAAGTCCTCCCTCTCCCAATCCTCATGCTTCAGGACACCCTTACTCTCAAGGGTCTGGAGGAACTTTTCCACAAGTCAGCCCATACCAGCCTACTCCATGTTTCCAGGGACCTTGTTCTGAAGCAGCCGATGCTGGCTATTGCCTGTTCTGGGCTGTACTGCAGCTTTGATCCTGTGTGTTGGTTCCTGTGTTCTTGCCGTCAGCCTGACTCGGCAGCCTTGGCTCATGCAAGCTGTTTTATTGAGAAGTTGCCAGGTTTGTTTGCGACGGGGCTGGTCGACAGGATTGGAAGGAGAAGGTCTTCTCCGAGCAGGCCAAGGTCGTGGGGACCAGACTTTGCAACTGAACCTTCTTGGGTCTGGATTCCTAAGAGCTCCTCGGGTGGTTTCAGCCCCAAAGGGTTGCTTTGCTCTGCTTTATTTTGAAATGCAAGCACCTCTTTTTTAAACTCTAGGTCCCTGGCTACTCGAGGGGCCTGGGATGGCCAGTGGATCTTTTGGGGTATCTGGAGAGAGGAGAGATTTTATTGTTCTCTTGGCTTACCTTGATCCCCAAATCTCTCTCCTAGCAAATGGCTCACTTACTCTCACTCCTTTCACATCCTTCTTTTGCTCCAGCAGAAGACAGGTGCCTTCTCAGTGCACTGCCGCTACACTCATAGCTCCTGTGTTTCCTGCCTGGCAGCTGCGTGAAACTAAACTGGCGAGAGGGTTCAATTGGCATCAAGCCGGTCGGAAACCTGTTGCTCTCAAAGAAAGCAGCGCGGCGCCGGCCCCCAGAGGAATCCCCTGGCTGTTCTGCAGCAGACTTAACTCCTGGGGCATGTGCACGGCAGGGGTGTTCCCTACACGAACTGATCTGAAATGATGAATGAAATAGAAAGGCAAGTGATTTCGGGTGGGGGTAGGCGTGCAGTGATTATGGTGTCCTGTGGCTTTGTGAGTGCTGCAGCCTTGATTCACTCAGGGGAAATGCTAGGGTCTGTGTCATACGTGAGGCCCAAGGCTCGGCTCTTCTCCTCCCGAGAGCTGTGGTCAAAACTTTCAGAGGTGACTAGGGTTTCTTTCCCTGGCGTGCCCAACTTAGCACTTCTTAAAGGGGCCTGAGGTGATTTCCATCAGCTGCTTTCTGAACGCAGGAGCTCTTCAGCTGTGGCTGATGAAGGCCTCTAAAATTGTCCTTGCAAATCGTCCCCCATGAATCCACCAGGCCTTGGAGTCTGACTCTGGAGACTTGACTGCAGAAACCACGTCACCCCCTGTCGGACTTCCCGGCAGCTTGACCCGAGTCACAGTGACGTTCTGCTTTCTTCCTTTGCTGTGTGATCCCACTCGTGAAAGCCCCTGTGGCCTGCAGCACTCCCCCACCCAGCCCTGTCCCTTTGCTGCTGTTTGTGCCACTGCACATCTCCTTGCTTTGCCCCTTCTCTGCTTTCCCCTCCCATTCCTGGCATGTCGAATTGACCAGCCTGGCCTAGAGCAGCAGCTGTGTTGTGATACCTGTTGCAGGAGAGCTTCCCGTGTGGCCCCTCTCTTCCAAAGCAAGTCGCCTGATTTGGCATTCATCCCTTTGCATTAGAAAAGGAGCAATTGGTGGTGAATAAAAGCTCCCGTTTGCCTTGGGATTGAGGGCCTGTGCAGGTGAGTTGTAGGACAAGGAGCGAGGCAATCCTCTTCCTGGACCATAAGGGCCCTTGTGTGCAGAAACCCCCCTACGAGGTGCTGAGGTTTGTCCCCCCCACTGGGTTTAGCCCCCTGTGCCCGTCGCAGGCTGCACGTGTGAGATGAGCAGGGCTGGGGACTTACACAGCTGGAGGGAAGCAGGGACGAGCTGGCCGCTGGCCGCACGTGTTTGTGGAAGCAGGCGGGAGGCCTCTCGTAGTGCTGGTGGGAGCCCTGCATGTCACGGGGAGGGCCTGCTGTTTTCTAGCTAGTAGCCCCACACCCGCCACGTGCCTTCGAGTGACAGGCGACTTCCTGTCAGTTAATGACTAATTTTCCAGTTTCTGTCGGTGAAGGCAGGCAGTCGGCCGGGGTGGAAGAGCCGGCTGCTAGGCCAGTCACACTGAGATGGGGAAAGGCCAACTTCTTGTTTTTGTCGGGGCCACCACTTATTGCCTCATTCCACTTTAAACCATCCAGCCAGGCCTGCCTCCTTCTTTGCAGCTGAGGGTGAGGTTGAGACCTTGGTTCAGCCCCTGGCACTGAAACCCCGGTGTCCCTGGTTCCTGTCGGGGGTCCAGTCAGTTGGGGCACCCTGCTTGGAGGGGCATGCCTTCACATTCAGAGGTAATCCCCTGCTGGGACGTGGATCCAAGGGCAGGAGTCTGGGGCGGGGGAGGAATCCTGCTGCTCTTTCATCTCCTTCCCCTTCTCTGTCTGCAGTCACGGGCCTGGATGTCTTTTACCTTGGGGGTTCGTGTGTCATGTCTTGACTCCAACAGTGGGCATGTGGTGCTGAAACAAGTCTTGTGGGCAGGCTCTGGCTATTGAAAGCAGTACAGGTTGCCCCTGGCAAGGAGCTCCAGCTTTGCAGACCCTTGCAAGGGTGCTAGGGTTTGCGTGGTGGCTCAGGGGCTGGGTGGGCAGGTGCCGGGAGCCAGTCGCCTGCTCCAGGTGGCTGTTTTGCATGTGCTCAGACCATTTCCATGACTCTCCAGCTTAAGAGGATGCCCCCTGGGGAAGGGGGTGGTGGAATTACTCAAATCCTGTAGCCTAGAAGCAATTGTTGAGCCACTGGGAGAGGAATGCTCTCCCTTCCCCCACTCGCCGGGCAGGTGGGGGAAGGGCAGAGGTCCACGTGGAACAGATGCAGATTGGGGATTTATGCTTCCCTGGGGCCCTGCTGCTGGGTTCCTCTCCCCTCCCCACACAGACCCCAGAGGAAGCTGAGCGTCCTGCTCCCTGCCTCAGCTGTGTGGTCGGATCTGCCAGCGGGCTCTGGTTCTCCGCCGGGTGGGCAGGCTCTGATCCAAGAGGCTCCTTCCCTCTCCTTGTGGCTTCTGGATTTGGTTCTGGCTCAGCCTAACCCTAATCCTCTGCTCCACGTCCCAGTGTCATAGGGAGAAAGCACTGTGGCTTGCTTCTCCTCCTATGCTCCTTTTAAATCAGGATTGTCAGAGACCTGCTCCCTGCCCTCTTGGCCTGAACGCATCCTACCTTGTCTAGTCTCTGAAGCTAAACTACCTGGGGCCTGGCTGGTACTTGGAGTTGCTCCCTGGGAATCACAGGTGCTGGAGACAGCCCTGAACCATTTGTAGGTGAAGGGAGTGACGTGTGAGTGAGAGATGCAATCAGGAGCCAGGCGGGAAGACCTGGGAGCTGTGAGACCCCAAATCTGTTTCCAGAACCGTGGGGCCCCTGAGCATGTCACAGCTCCTTTGCTGCTTCCGTGTCCTGGTCCCCTTGTCCGCTCAGGCGACGGTCTCTGCCTTGGAGAGCTGGCAGTGTGTGGCTGCAGTGCTGGGCACCGGGCACGGCAGGTACTAAGCTCAGACTGTGATGGGCAGCACTGGGGATAGCCACTTCGCTGCTTTTGGTTTGTAACCCTTGGATTTATTGGCTGAGGGGGGCTTGGAGAGGCACTATGGTCTGATTGACCTAGGACCCAGGTCCTGGTCCCTCACGGGCACCAGGATGAATCTGGACTTGTTTGATGAGCTGCATGGAGTGACTCCAGATGGATGCTGGAGTAGCTGAGAGCAGGGCCGGTCCTAAGCTCCCCATCCAAGGGCCCAGCTCTGATCACCAGTTGTCTGAGGAGCAGAGCCAGCTTCTCCCCTGGGTCGGTCAGTGTCTCTGGGACTGTGCACGCCTCTCTGGGCTGCATTATCCCAGCATGGCGGGTCTTGGGTTACTTGCTGGAGGCCCAGGAGGGAGGGTGGCTCATGCCCTCTTAGGCACCCAGTCTCCCGCCCTGTTGCCTGAGGTTTTGGGCTTGGAAGAGTCGTGGAGCACAGGGCCTGGCCAAGCCACAAACATGCTGGGGGCCTCACCTCACAGCTTCCAGCTAATCCTCGGCTCCCCAGCTTGCTTCTCTGTAGATACAGGCCATGGGGCTGGCTAGAGCAGTGTCCTGGCTGGGCATGCCTGGCTGTCCTGAAGGGGCTCAGATCCAGGCTGTGAGCATCTGAGCATCTCAGTGATACCAGCCACGGGGCTGAAGCTGGGTCTGTTGAGGGTACTAGGGTGGGTCTCTGGGCATGCTGGGCACCTTGGTGCCTCTGCAAGTCCAGTCTCTTCACCAAGGCTTGGAAAAACTTCTTTCTTGTTACAGCAGTGAGGTGGAGGAATAGTTCCCTAGGGCGGCCTGGACTCTTTAGCACCGAGGGCTCAAGAAGAATTTGGACAGTGGCTGGTAGGGGATGATCTAGGCATAGCGGTGCCTGTGCTCTGCTATGGGAATTTCCCAGGTTGCTGGGCTTTGCTGGCAGACCCATGGGGCTAGGAGGGAATCCTGCTCCCCCTCCCACTCTCTGCTACGTGTGTCAGGGTTTGTTTTTTTTTTAAACTTTTCTCAGCAGCATCGGGTGTTGGCTGCAGCCCAGGCTGGGGATTGTGACTGTGCTGGACCAGTGCTCCTTCTGGGACCTGAAGCTGGAGGTACCGGCTAAAGGGTCTTGCCCCTCTGCTCAGGGTCAGACCAATTGCTTTATTTTGGGGTCAGGAAGGAATTTTACCTCCCGGTCAGTTTGGTACAGGCTGGGGGGCTCTGTAGCAGGGGCACGGTCTCTGCTTGGGCTCTCTTGAGCATCTGTTAGAAACCTTTTACAGCAGCAGGACATTAGTTGCTGTGGTCCCCCTGTTTTCCCTGTGGCAGGGCTGGGGGAGATGTCTGGTGTTGTGTTAGCATTGCCAGTAGGTTTACTAAGAAGTTGGCAGTAGATTTGTCTAGGATGGTTTAGATAGGACTGATGCTGCCTCAGGCATGGGCTTGTACTAGATGTCATGTCTGGAGGTCCCTTCCAGCCCCACTTCTCTGTAATTTCTGTGATCTTCTGTTCCAGGGCCCCACACTGAAAGCCCAAAGGCTCAGCTCTACTTCCTCCCCACCCTGCTACCGACTGCCTGTGCAGACTTGGGCAAAACCCTTTGCTCCCTGGGGAACTCCATTTGCCGGAGTGGGGTGGTGGGACTGCTTCCACAGCTCCTCTGTGCGTGGAGACTCTCTCTGGAACAAGAAGGACCCGTTCCAGTTAAGCAGCGTTTGTTCTGTGCACAGGGCGGGAAGCAGGCGCCTGTGTCAGACCTAGGGGTAATTTGGGATCAGCCTCAAAGCTCCTTCAGGAACCTGGGATGGATGGTGTCCTAAGGGGGAATAATCTGGCTCTCGAACATGACAGGTGTTGGTTTCTCAATAGCCCTGATGTAGGTGGAGAAAGGATGGGGACTGCAGGGCTCAGGAGGATGGAGTTATTCTTCCAGCAGCCTGCGTAGGGTTGGTTTTTAACCTCCCTCTCGGGCATTTGAGTTGTTTGGTGTGGGGCCATGTAAGCCCGTATGTCTGGCTGGAGCAGATTGGGAGAAGGGTGAGTGGGGACAGGCCAGGGCTTCTCTGTGGGTCCTGCAGCAAAAGCAGGACTTCGGGAGCTGTTCTCCGGGGACCCCGGAGATGTGCCACGGCCCTGGACTTTGTGGGATAGGCTGGGTCTGGAGTGAGCACAGCTTTGATCCCACGGCTTCCTCCGCCTGCAGGGGTGAGTGCACCTGCGCTGCTGTGTCCTGTCTGGCTCCGTGAGTCCTCTGGGTCCCTTCTTCAGCTGCCTGTAAGGCTTTTCCATCCCCCAGCACTAGCCATTCTCAGTGGAGACCAGGGGACAGTTTCGGGGCTCGTTGTGAGCAGGTCCCTGTTTCAGCTGTGCTGAAACCTCAGGGTATGGCTGGGGGGGGTGGGGGAAATCCTGTAACTTCAGGCCAGCATCCACAGCATTGTTCCCCTCCTCACTTCTGCTTCTGGCAGTCAGGAAGGGGAGGGCTGGGGCGTGAGTGGAGAAAAGCAGCCTCACCCATTTGCCAAGGCTTGGCAACCTTTGAGGCCACTCAGCAACTCCCCACCCTCTGTGGGAAAAACGTGAGTCCCGGCTGCCGCCTGCAGTTGGTGACCACCCCCCTCCCTGGCGGAGGGGTGACGGGCCAGGTGCGCTCGGGCAGCGCCTGCCCCTGGACAGATGGGCTCTGCGGGAGCCCACTCTTCCTGCCACCAGCGCCAGGCTTAGATAGGAGACCCCTTGGCGAGGCTGCCAGTGAATCTCAGAGGTAGTCGGGGGCAGCTGTGGGCAGAGGGGCAGAGCATGGCTGGCAGAGCCCCCACGGCTCCGCACACGGTGGCACCAGTCGGGCCCTGCCTGGGCTGGGACACAGCTCATTAGCCTCGGACAGGCCTGTTATTTCCTCCAGGCTGCCATCCCCTTTGCTTGCTTCTCTCTCTGCTTCAGGGCCCATCACAGGCACCAGGCTTCTTCCTGCATTTCTTCTCTTTGCTAACTCTCAGCTCAGGCGCCTTTGAGCCTTTCCAATTCCCCCAGGCCATCCATTCCCAGAGAATTTGGTGTCTGCAGTCAAGTCCTTCTCCTCCACCCTGCAGCTGGAAGCTGGTGTCCGTCCTTCTGCCCAAGAGGGCATGTGAGCCCCACTGCGAAAGCTCATGGTCACCTCCACCTCTCAGGTACTCCATGTTGTCCCTAAAAACCCCTGGATGCTCTTCCTTTGCTGGTGGAAAGCAGCTGACTCCAGGCTGGGACGGGGCTGCCTGTTAGCGCTGCACATAACTCCCTTGTTCCTCCCTTTTCTTTCTGCTTTTGCAGTCCTTCCTCTCGGGGCCAACTGGCAGGGGTGGAAGGTGGGAGAGAGGCTGCTGGTCCCATTGGAAAACGCGGGATGGGGGTCTTGATAAGCGGGATGTGGAATCCACCAAGATCCCAGCGGGTGACTACGGAGGGAGCTGCAGATGGCACTTAGCACTTTGCAGACCTAATGCCTGCAGTCCTTCATGGCCGCTGATGGGTTGAGAAGTGTGATCCTCATTTTGCAGGCAGTGCAATGATTGCCATCCAGGTAGGTGGTCTGGCCCTGGAGATAACTTCCAGTACACCTCTGTGGAAAACCCTGAGCTTTGAAGGACATGGGGGAGGGGGTTGTGATTTGGGACTGAGGTCTGTGTAAAGACAGCACCCGCCTCAGCAGCCCTCCTATCCTTGTTGAAGTGTCCAGCTATGTCCTGACCCAGGAGAAAAGGGCTGAATTGCTAAGAGGCTAATGCCAGGCCTGCCTTTGGTGAGCTCCATCAGCAGGGCAGCCAGAGGCTGAGCTGTAGCAGTGATGTCCTGGCAGGGGCATCGTGGCTGCTAGTGGGCACGTGGCAGTTTGGCCACCATGTCCTGCCCTTACAGCCTTGCCTCAGGCAGCGTGTTGCCTGCACCTCTCCCCAGAGCCACGAGCGTGATTTACAGAGCTCCAGAAAGGCTGGTGTCAGGGAGGACATGACCGGTCCACCTCACACCTCTTTCTCTGGGCATAAGACAGGCTGTGGGTGTGTGGGGTTTGGTGGGGTGAGAAGTAGGGCTCAGCTTATATGAAGCTAATTTTCCCTTAAACCCTGTCTTGGTTTGCGAGGAGGGAGAAATTTGGCAATGCAGAAATGACTGTGGGTTTTTGGCTGCGTGAAGGTGGGGGAAAGGCTTTGGGGCTGGCACAGATCCGTCCTTGGTCCCAGAGTCTTTCAGTCTTTTCAAGGGTTGAAGCTTCCTGGCCCCGTGGGGAGGTCTGCCCTGCCTCTCCCAACTCCACCAGCTTTACCAGCCCCACTGACAAACTTGGAGGCACTTTCTCAGCTGCTTTTGTCTGCAGGCTCTGGCATCTGTCCGTCCCTGTCCGTGACTCCTGTTGGTTTGAATCTGTGGGCCTAATTATCCTGTTGCCATCCCGCTCTGTGTTCAGGCTCCCTGATCTGTATAGACATGCATATAAGGCTGCCGTAACCCTTCACATCCTGCTTACCGCCGGGGACTGGATCGCCTCAAAGACCTGCCTTGTGCAGGGCCCAATCCTGCCCTTCCAGAGAGTGCATCTGTATGCCATTGAGTAGGTCCAGCTCCCCAGTGCCAACCCCCAAAATAAAGGGGTGAGGCTACTTTGGGGGCATTCTTGGACCTTGGTCTCTGGCCTGTGTGCGAGCTGTCAGGAGGGGGTCCCTTGGTGTGCATCTCCCTGACAGTGCTGGGTTTGGCATGTGGCAGCAAGTGGACTTGCCGGACTTTGTCTCTTGGGACACGCTGTGCATCTCCTCCTGTGCAGTCCTGCTATGCCGGTGTCCCTTGATTCAGTTCCATGGTGCCTGGAGGGCAGCAGGGCCCGGCTCATTTCAGGGCCCCGTGGTGTTTGGTGTTGCCCAAACTCACGAGAAGCACCAGTTCCTGCTGCAAGGAGCTTACAGGTGGTGATGGGAGGGAGAATTTGTCAGACCGGGGACACAGACACCCATGCAAACCCTAGTGCAGAAAGACCCACTCCTGCCAGTGTTATAGCCCCGCACCTGGTTTGGTTCCTGATGCTGAAGGGGCAGGGAGGGAGATGCTGTCTGTGCAGAGTGGTAGCACTTTCCCCACGCGGGTGCTTGACAGAGAACCAGACCCTTTGAGCAGCTGAGTTAAATGCTATTCGATGTGTCAGGGACTCAGCCCCTGGCAGTCAGCGTCTCCTCCCAAAGAGACTTTGCGTCTACATGGTATCCAGTGCATCTGAGTGTGGTTGCCTGGACAGGGGCAACTGGTGGACTGATCCAAGCCCTGCTGCCTGCCTTGGTTCATTTGCATAAGTAATCGGCATCTCATTAGCTGCTCATTAGTGACGGGCCCTTAGCAGAAACCTCACTTGACCTTGGGGAATTTCTCCCTGCCAGTCATAGCGGCTTGGGGTGGGAGACACTGACCCCAACCTGAGAATGACAACTCAAAAAGCAACTCTTCTGGAAACCCAGAGTGCTGTGCTCAGCCCGTTGAGCTGCTGGTAAAGCAGGAAGGCAAGCGAGAGGTTAATCCTCTCCGTTGCTGCTGAAAACCTCCCTTGTGGTGGATTGGATTTGGCCCCCCGAATCTTATTTGTTCTCCTTTCTTTGCTGCCGCGCAAGCATTCGCCCAGTTTTGTCTCTCCTCACTCGTAAATCCTTCTCTTGGAATGCCAGATTGCTCCTTCGACTAGACTGTCCGTGAGAGAAATATATTTCTTCCTATTAACCAGGGGCGATTACGGGCGGCCTGGACCCCTCTGTACTCTGTGTGCGTCTTGGCCGCTTTAAAGCCCTAAGCTGTTTTTGGAGTGAGAGTGTGAGAAAAGATTTGTCTTTTTGGGAAAAAAAGAGCATCAAATGTATCAAAGAGTTAGGGAGTGCAGGGGGAGAGGTGGGCAGTTTTCTATGTGTGAGGCCCGCACAGCCCTTGGCAATGGTGCTATAAAGGGGTTCATATAATTGCTAAGCAGATTTTGACTTCAGTGCCCTGGGAATTTTTGGGGGCGCTCCAATGGAGACACTTTTTAAAGGGGTCCTTTTAATTGGGTAGGGAGCCTTAGAGTGATTCTCATCTCGGGAAGCTGTGAGCTCTTTTTCATGGTGCCACGTGGGGGGGGGGGGGGGACACAATATATTAGCACTGTCAGGTGAGCAGACACCTACATGTGATTCATAAGATAAACCCAAAGATTTCATGTAGGATCCAGATTGTCCGTTCTGTCCTGTTGCAGGTTTGCTGAGTTTTTTGCAACTGGCTGTACGATTTTTCCGTAGTCAAACAAGAGTGAAAGTGAAGAACTGGCATTTTCTTGGCAGGGGGGCAGAGTCTTAAAAGGTTGAGAACAGCTGGTCTCTAAGGGGTCTGATTTCTGGGCCCTGCTAATCACCAGTCCCCTGTTCTGGAAATGTATGTAAAGCATCAGTATCTTCTGCCGAGTGGCCTCTTAGCACCTGATTCCCATCCCCTCCTTCTCCGGCCTGTGCCGCAGCCCCTCCGGCTGCCAAGAGCAGGTGTCTTGTCACTTGTGTGCCAGCTTTTCCGCGGCTGCTTCTGCTGGGGGATGGAGCTGGAGTCTCCTTGAGTGGCAGCGCAGGGACTCAGCTGTGCAAGTGCACTGGGGTCCTCCTTGCAAGTGACAGTCCATGTGGGAGAAGCACTGGTGCCATCGTCACATGGGAGGGAAGTACCTCAATTGCTTGGGTGCTTCCAAGCAGTTGACTCCCTTCCTCGAGTCTGTAAGCCCAGTGGGGTGTGCAGAGCTGCTGGCTGGGTAGAGAACGTTCTTTGGACAGGGACTTTCCTGTTCATGGGCCTCACCCTCCCTTGTCGGGTACAGATTGCTGTTCGGTCAGAAAGGGGCAATATCCTCCACCCACACAGTATCGAGGGACCGAGCACAGAGATTTTGTTAGTGGCATTTGCAGCCTGCCAGGTCATTCAGAAATAGCCCTGTGGGAGCCTGTGGGTACCCCAGAGAACATTGCCCTGTTTATCCAGCCACATCACACACCTGCATTGTCTGCCCTCGGATTGCCTCTTGGAAGAGCTGTTCCAGATCTTTGCTTCCTTTGACGGTTAGAAACCGTTGTTGAATTTCCAGCCTGAATTTATTTAAACTTTAAATAGGGCCTCTCCCTGCCCCTCATGTGTTTATCCCTCCGCAGTCTTGGTCTTGCTAGGTTAAAACAGCCCAATGTGATGTGCTTCCTGTTCAGTTTCCCAGTCATCTTCAGAGCCCTTCCATGCACTTGCTTCATTGTGAATTCATTGTCGTTGACCCCAGACGATCAGACAGATATGCAGCGACCTAGCAGAGGCCTTGCTGGTATTTAGATCAGGGATGGCAAACTTGTGACACGTGTAACATACAAAGATCGTGGTGTGGGGATAGTGGCAGATAGGGCAGGGAGCAGAAAGTCAAGCAGCAGATCAGACAGAGAGCACAGGACAGGGAGCACAAAACAGAGCAGCCAGTTGGGCAGGGGAAGGGAATGAGAGTGGGGCCAAGTTGTGGCATGCCTGCCAAAAAGGCAGGCATTCATACTTGCCCATCTCTCCAGGGATGGCATTTGTCTTTTCATGGCTCCATTGCATGGGTGGCTCATGGTTGTTCTCTGACTGACCAGAATACCAAAGAGACACCCAAGTTACAGGAACAGGCTTGCTGCAAAGAAAGTAGGCAGGTGGCTTCAGTGAGGGGCAGATCCAGGTTGCACCCCCATTTCGTCCCTGCTCCACCCAAATTATAAAACCAATTGCCTGGCAGTAGCAGTGGCAGTGGCATTTCTATCCAGGCAGCAGTGAGGGAGTCACTTGACTTGCTGGCTCATTGTAACCTATCTGATTACTTCTAAACTCTTCATTCTATGGTTGTTGATGGCCTTCTCTCCTTTTTGATGGTATTCATGTTTCCCTAATCAAGCTATTCTGTCTTCTGCCATTCTGCTGTCTTGTAGTACCCCTGCTAATGCAGCTCCCATTTCACAGCCCTGCAGTCTGTTCTTAACTCTAACAAAAAACATTAACTTAGGTGTGGAAATAACTTTCAGTGAGGTATCAGATGTACTGCCAAGATGCTCAAGGAGGCTTGATTTGTTTTGTGGATCTGAAAGAGCCGTACGTTTAATTCTAATGGCCATAGGACTAAAGAAACCACATGGTTTGATATTTTTGCTTAGTTTGTTGTTTTTAATTCAAAATGTATGATATAGCAAAATATGTCCAGCACAGTTATATTTGTTATTACTTTGATCTTAAGCTGAATATTATAGCTGTAGGCCCCTTGCATGTTAGTAAAGCTTCTAGTTTCTTTTTACTTGGAGAAAAGTGCGTATTGTGTTATATGTGACAATACACCACACCACTTGCTCCTCACTTGTCAAATCCTAGATCCACCCATGGCCTCTAGTATTGAGTACTAACATTGGTCATGAAGCATTCTGTCAGGTGGAGGCTTCTTTCGACAGTGGTACCTTTGCTGTGAAGTGGAGTTGGTCTTGCTGTCCGTGTTACGGATGGGGAAATTGAGGGGTGGAGAGGGGAGGTGACCAGGACAGGGCTGATAGTGAGTTGTGCAACTCTTCTAAACCCCCTACCCTTTTGGTTTAGCTCCGAGACCACCCATATCAACCTTGGTGACAAGGTTGGAAGGTGACCATGTGACAAATCCAACCCCCGCAGAACCAGCTGCCTAGTAGATGCTTCTGGGGCCATCAGTAATTCTTTAGCTGTGATATTCGTTCTGAATCTCTCAGCAGAAATCTTGTCAACAGTGTTGCCCCCCTCCCTCCCCTGCTTGGATACAACTCCACCATGGCTGCTTCTGGCCCCCTGGGACTCAGCCTGCCGTCAGGGGTCTGGTTGGGTGTGTGGTTTCCAGGGCACGTTCCCGGAACATGAGTGGAGCCCTTCCTTGTGTTCCCGATCCCAGCGTTGTGAACCCCTAAGTGAATCTGGCACGCTGTTGGCCTGCTGAGCATGCCAGAGATTACTGATAGCCTGGTTTAGAGCATTAATACCATGTTACTACATTTGTCTTCCATCCTGGGAGCCATGTGAAGCTGTTTTCCTTCAGGCTTCTGTTTCTGTTTCAAGGTGTTCAAACAAAAAGGGAGGTGGGGGCACCCCTGAATCTGCTTCTTGCCAGCATTTGGGCTATTGTGGCAGCCCTGAGCACCTTGTGTAAAGCTGGCTGTAGTATCTCAGTAGCTGAGGCTGATGCATCGGAGACATCTCTGTTAGAGAGAGGCACTGGGTCTGTCTAGCTTTCTATGTCTGCTCCAAAATGCCAGGGAGTGAGCTGGACGCAGTGCCAGGGCTTCAGGTCGAAGTGTGAGGGTAGTCTAGCATTCTTTGGGGTCCCTGCTCTGCTACTGATTCTCTGTGTGGACTTGGCCAAATCCCTTAGCATGGCTGTGCCTCCTTTCATGTTGGCCGTATCGTGGAGATACCAGCAGTGCCTGTCTCATGGGGTGTGATGAAGGGTGCATGCAGGTGGGAAGGTGCTGCAGTCACAAGGGTTGTAAAGGCTGCACAGAGAGGTAGATTTATGCCTGGCCCTCCCGGGGACCTCTGTAGTGTAGTGAACAGCAAGTGTTTTCTATGCTGGGCTGGGAGCCACTGCAAAACTCTCCTGCGATGCAGCTGAGCTGCCCTAGCCCACTGCTGGGATGGTACCCCTCATCCCATTATGCTGTGCAGGGGAAGGACTTGTTTGTGCCCAGCCAAGCCTCTTTTCCTAATGTCCAGTGCTTGTAGGATCAGGGCTTCTTGGTTCTCTGCTGCTGTGTCCTGCTGTGACCCAAGATCCATCCAATCCTTTCCTGTCTTTCGTGGTCTTTGCTGTATGTGCTTCCCTCTTCCTTTGCAGAGGAGACCTGCCCCTCCATGCCCACCCCCTCACCCAGATGCCACCTTCTTGGTTTGTCAATGACGTCCCCGGCTAATTGCAAAGGATGCTGTGGCGGGGAAGATGGGCACTGTTACCATGCCTACAACGGGGAGATCTCAAAACTAGGCTGTGATGTTATCTGCTAAAATTACTTTGCAGCAAATTGATGTCAGTGTGAAGCCCGGCGGGGCAATAAACCACGGCACGCTGGCCAATTACAGCGGCCGGGGTGAGAACAGCCTTCGGTGGCGTGGGTCTCTCTTGCTTTATTGGCGATGTTGTTTGCTTAATTAGATCAGCTTGGATCTTTGCAGCCCAGGTTAGTGGGAGGGAAGCAGTGGGATATGATGCTCAGCTAGGCTAGAGGGGGGCTGCCTTTGAATGGTCACTCTGCTAAAGGGCATCTGGGGTGGCCCTGTTTAAATGTCGGTTGAATCTCCCCTCCCCCCGCCAGATGCTGCTCCTGTGTGACTTTGGGAACAGTGGTGCCTAGAGACTCCCCTTCCCCTCCCCTTAACCTTGTGCTAAGTGTTGCACATGCCCCGAGGAAGTCATCTGCATCTGTTATCAAAATCAGTGAGAGTGAAAGGGTGGGAGGGGAAACTGAGGCATGGAGAGAAACTACTCGCCCAAAGTTGTATGCTAGTCAATGGCAAAGCCCAGGTTGTCTGAGTCTGTCTGGTGCCTAGTCGTTAGTCTGAACCATCACTTCATAGCATGGTAGAGAAGTCGAGCTGGAAGGGATCTCCAGAGGTCATCTAGTCCAACCCTCTGCCTGTACCTCAGTTTCACCAGTAGGGACATGGGTCCATTCTTTAGAAGGCTCCAGCAGCTCTGTGGCTATGAAGCAAGTGCTTAGTAGTGTCATCCTGATGGGGATCTTGGCCACACCTTGGTCCTTGGCAGACCTATAGATATAATGTTTCAGCCTTCATCTTCCCAGACCTGGGCAGAGCCCTAGCTGGGTACCTGGCTTCTCTCTGTAGCCCCTGAGCTCCATGCCAGTCTTAGAGAGACCTGTGCAATTCCCATTAGCTTGCATGGGAGTAGCAAGTGCGGTGCTAGATGTATTTCCCCTATATTCTGCTTTAGCAACTAGGATTTGAAAATCCCCCTCCTGTGCTAGGAGCTGCAAGCAGTGGTTCTGCCAAAGCAGCTTTTTTCCTTCAGGTTTGGTTTGCTCTAACTTCCCCTTCTTGTGACTAGCTGATACGATCTCACGCAACACGTGGAAGCATGTGGCTGCGATACTGTGGCACTTCCATCTCCTGTCTTTGTTTGAGTGGAACCATACTCTGATTTTTATTACTCTCCCCTGAGTCCTCTGCTCTGGTGCTTCGTGTCTTTTGTACAGGACATGTCCTTGGGATGTTGACCGGATGTTGGTTCGGATGTCTTTACATGGAGAATGTGGGTAATAGGAAGTCCTGGGTGTGCCACAAGGGTGATCTAGGTTGGACGTTAGGATGGACTGTATTTCTCTCTCTGGCTTGACAGGCTGTGGACTCTCCATCCTTGGATGTTTTTAAGTACAAGTTGAACACACACTTGCTTGAGCTGGTTTAGACAAGAGTGATCCCACTTGAATAAGGGGCTGGACTAGATCTGACCTTTTGAGGACCCTGCCATCCTGAATGGGCTGTGATTTTATGATCATACACATAGATTATTATGTTTCTTGTTTCTCTAGACTCTTTCTAGGGCCCAAACCATGACCTTTCCCTATCTTGGTTACATAAGCTGCAGGAGTTACTGCTACTGTGTCTGTCTAGCCCAGTGTCCTGTCCTCAGTGGGGTAGGCTGCCCCTTGTGAAGACCTGTTTCCTAAATCCTTACCACTTGAGAAAGGCTTAAGCGCTGGGGTGTGAGGTCTCACATTTCTTCCACAGCTCTTCCATGCTTTGATTTGGGAGATCCTTCTTATCTGCACAACTGAGACCTGGCTACAGCCATAGCCTCTCATGGCACTGAGCGAAGAAGCATTTCCCTTTGCTAGTCTAGATCATGTCCTTTTTCAGTGTCATCTGGGTCTTCTGTCATTTCCTTCAGATTCACTTCTTCTCCGTGACAAACCACCCCAGTCTTTTCTGGTTTTCCTCAAATTTTTTCCAGGCTCCTTCCAAACAGAGATCTGTTTTACACTTCCTTTTCCCCTTGCGTACGCCCAAGACTAGTTTCGAAGAGGGTGGCAAGGGGCTGATAGCCCAGATGCTGCTGATGGGCCAGGCAGATCCCTGGAGTTCCCTTTGCCAGCTCCTGTCATGCTTGTGGTGAGATCATGGACATCTCTGTGCAGGCGAGTCGGCTGGGGGTTTGTAGAGAAGTCCTGACCCCAGCCAGCTGCTTTGGTGCCCCCCCTCTGGGTCAGATTCTGCTCCCAGGTAATGGGGGCAGCTCCACTGACCTCAGGCTGCATTGCTTGGGAATCAACATGACCCACCTGAATCCAGCCTGTGCATTCCTGCTCCTGCCTAGCAGTCGGATACAGCAGGTGAGAGGCTGCCAGTGCCACAAGAGATAGCTCTCAGTGGCCCATTCACTGCTCAGAGGGCCAGTAGTGCCTGTATGCCCATTCCCTTCCTTGCTGTGGGGGGCAAAGCACCTCTCCTGCCTGAGCAGAACTGCAGAGGGGCATGGGCCACACTTGCCACCCTGAGGGGGCCAGTGGGGTTTCAGCAGTGGCTGCTTTTTTTTTTTAAATGCTTTGTGTTCCAAATCAAGTCCAAATCTGTGAGTCAGTCCAAAACCATAAGTGGCCCTACAGCCGGGAAACATCCTCCACCCCCACCAGGGGCTTCAGATAGTTCCAGAGTCCTTTGGCAGGCATCCTACGTGCAGGCCCAAGCCCAGAGGCTTGGGGTTCGGATGCCTCCAAGTTTCGCCTGCCCTCAGCCATATGGCCGCAGAAGCAAGCTAGGAAGGAGTGTCCCATTTACATAAAATGGGCTTTAAGTCCCAACACCTCGGTGGGTACTAAACCACGCCAGAAGAACAGTTATCCCTGGGTACGCTTAAGGAAAACTGCCTTCATGGACCCGATACATGGTGTTTCCTGTGTCAGGTAAGTATGCTGTTGCAGAAAGGGAAGGACTTTTTGTTGGCGTGCTGCTAGGGCTCACGGCAGGGAGCATCCCAAGGAGGCATCTCACAGCCTCC
Organism: Crocodylus porosus; assembly: GCF_001723895.1. Classification (NCBI taxonomy): domain Eukaryota; kingdom Metazoa; phylum Chordata; order Crocodylia; family Crocodylidae; genus Crocodylus; species Crocodylus porosus. The sequence continues at coordinate 3,821,110 of NW_017728933.1, read as the reverse complement.
CTGATCCATTTAGCTCAAAGATATTATTGCTCCGTCCCGGCTGCACTGAAAGGCTGGTTAATGGTCAGCCCATGGCCAGTCATCCCTAAGTGGCCTCAGTGACCTCCAGGGCTCTACAGCTGGCCAGGAATACTGCACGCAGTTTCCTTTGTCCGGCAGCTGGACTCCAGCTGGGGAAGCACTAGGCTTTTTTGTTAGGTGTGCCACAAATTAGTTCCACACCCCTCCAAGTGCCACTCCCCCTTCCCCTGCCAGATTGACTGCTCTGCTTTCTGCTCCCTCCCTTGTGCTCCTGCTTAGTGTATTGCTCTGCTCTCTGTTCCCTGTCCAATCTGCTGCTCTGCTTTCTGTTTCCTGCCCAATCTATTGCTCTGCTTTTTGCCCCCTGCCCAATGTGTTGCTTTGCTCTCTGTTCCTTGCCCAGTCTGCTGCTGTGTGTCCTGCTCCTGCCCGTGCAACTTGTGACACACGTGCCACAGATTGGCCACCCCAACCTCTGCGCCAGGCAGTGATGCGCCAGCCTTTCTCTGAGGGAGAACCCTTCCTCCCCCCTTTCCCTCAGTGGTTGCCTTATGCCATGAAGCATGGAGGTTAGGGAATAAACTTTGGGCCTTTTCAGGATCCTGTTAAACTCTCGGCGGCAAGTCTCACAGTTTTACTGTGCCAGGCTGACACTGTCTTTAAAGTCTTTAAAGTAAATGAGGCTCCTGTCCTTCAGGGAAGCGACAGCTCCATCCTTGCAAAGGCTGCTCCTCCTTCCACCAGGTCTCACCTTGGGGGCCAGCGGTCCTTTGCCTCCAGAGTTTAACCTCTTGGGCTCCTGCAGTGCAGCCCACCCAGGGCTAGTGCAGCCTGTGTGGGAGCTGCAGGGCCTTTCTCTGTACCATCAGGATGAGAGCTGAGCTAGCTGGACTGCAGATCAATGTAGCAGGGGACATCTTGACAAGGATGGGGCACCCAGGACTTCAAGTAGGGGGAGACCCTGATCTGAATGTCACCTTTGGTCCTTAGCTTGGCCTGGCCACTGGTTTTTCTGCATCCATAGGTCCCTCTGCTTTGCTTGCAGTCCAGGAGTGACTCCAGATTGCTGACTTTCAAGCCATTTACTGCAGGCTGCCTTGTATGAAGCTTATCTGTCTCTTCCTGGGTTCAGCAGCAATAGCTCTGCTTGTACCCTGGACACTTGCAAGCTGCAGCCTGGGATTGTTGCAGAATCCACTCCAAGAGCCATTCCTTTGGCCGTGTCTAGGGTGGGGTCTGTGCTGGGGTCTGGCCGGGCTGCCTTGGGGGAAGCAGTTATTCAGTGCAATGCAACGTGTTTGACATCTGTTGTTTTCCACGTAACTATCGCTGTGCGGGATTATTTATGCACCACGGGTAGGAACAATATGGTGTTTCTCCGAGCCAGTCATTATGTCGATGTATGCAAATGTGCATGCAAAATAGGTGCCTTCCTAGGAAACCAACCCCCTCCCAGCTAGCCTCTCGGGGATCTTTCATCTGAGTCCAGACTTGATGCGGCTGACTGCCATGGACTGGTGCTTGCTTCCAGCCCCCCGGGTCTGGGCTTTCCAGGACTTTAGGCAGAACCAGGCAAGCTGGGCCCCATGTCTTTTGGGAACATGGTGGTTTGGGGTTTATTGCTCACATGTACATCCCTTGTGGCTCTGATCCCAAAGCATGGATCACTCCCAGGTCCACAGGGCTTTGAGCCATAATGAAACCCTAGAAGTTCTGTATGATTTGTCGATTAATTCCTGGAGGTTTATCTTGTTCTCCCTCATCTGAGTTCAACAAGGCCCTGTGGGGTTAGGCTCCCGAAGTGGCGTGTAGGTTCAAGTCAGTGCAGGGCAAAGGTAGTAGCAGAGCTTGGGGGAAAAAACCAGATCTCTTCACAGGCTGGCATTGTGAATAGCACTGCCTGCCTAGGAAGGCATCCTTTGTCGGGATCCTCTCTCCCTCATTTAGATTGGGTCCATCTAAATCTGCTTTGTAGTGTGGGAACACCCAGAAGCCCCAATCATGGTCAGGGCAGTGGTGTGGAAGCTGACCGTTTAGCCACATTCACAAAGGGACTGGGCACATTCCTGGAGGAAAGGGGCATCGGTAACTATTGAGCACGGCAGTGAGGGGCACGACCTCTGAATCAGAACTTCTTAGAGCTTAAATACTAGAGGCTGCAAGTGAGAGAGGAACAGTGGAAAAACCCTGGTCAGACCCAGTTCACTCTCCCTTCCAGCATCTGCTCTCTGCCCCACATGACACAGGAGACTGGGCAAGACAGAACTAGGGGCTGACCTAGCGAATGCCAGTTCTTATGTTCTGCCAGACACAGTGCACCGATGAAATAAAAGAGAGCCCCCATCCCAGAGAGTTTTCAGTGTCCAAGGATAAGGAAGGCAAGTATTATGCAGAGGGGCACTTGAGACTGCAGGATGAAATAGCTTGCCTGAAGTCCTTTAGGGTTTCTGAGCCACAGTCCTGGCCCCTGCAGACCCAGCTTCCTTTTCTGGCAGGAAGATTTTAGGCGCTCAGGCTGTGCGCTTCCAGGTTGGAGCAGGTGGAACTAGAGCATGGATCCCTCCCAAATATGGGTGCGTCTTCCTCGTGTGGCTGCGTGTGAGTGGGACCTCTGTTGCACGGTAGACCAGTTCCTAGTGGAATTGAGCTGCTCTTGGCTTCTCTGAGCTGGGAGTATGGTATCTGATTTCCTTGGGATATCTCATGGCTGGAAACACTCTCAGTGAGCAGCTCATGATGGTGCAGGGGACAAGAGGTATCTTGCAGGTGTCTGGCATATACCCTGCAAAGTGCTTTTTGCCCTGGGCTCTCAGCTGGTTGGCAGACATACGCTTTTAGGGAGGGCTTTGGTTACTAGGAAGGTGAATTGGGGTGGAACAGAGGTATCTTGGACTGAAGCAGTATTGTCAGGTTTTAAGAGCACATGACTCTGGTTCAGGACCCTTGGGTCCCATCACTCTTGCACAGGGACAGAGGACAAGGAGAGGGACCATCTTCCAGGACTCCTCGGCTCTACACCCAGTTGTGCCCTTGCTCTGTCACTTCCCTCCTCTGGGCCACCTCTTCTCCGTCCGCGGACTGGAGATCATCTCTAGCAGACCAGGGTGCTGTGAAGCCTAAGTAGATAATGCATATAAAGGGCTAGACCATGCGTGTGAAGCGGTCCCTGTTCACTTGGTTCCCTGAACACACTGATGCTGGAACAAACTTGGAGTCTGGCTTTTCCATTGTTGCTTTTCTCTTCCTGATGGTGCACAGGAAATCTCTTCTGTAGTGAAAGTAGCCTCTGTTGCCTCTGGGCTGCAGGCTTCTCGCAGCGTCCCTGCTCCCCCTTCCCTTCACCTCAGTGTAACGGTATTGGAGAAAGTCCTATGTTCTAAGGGGGGCAGTGAAGGTGGGGCTGGATTTCCACCAGCTCCTGCACAGAGGTACTGTTGACTCCTGGGGACAAAGACCAGAAGGGACTGTTGGGTCATTTCACCTGAGGTCTGTCCCGGTAATCCCTGTGCTGAGCCATCTTGGTGCTTGCCTTTTCGGAAATGCTTCTCCAGCCTTGACTTGAGGACTTTGGTCGATGGAGGAGCCTCCAGCATCCTTGGATAGGTTGCCCCATGAGTTTATCAGTCTTCAGTGCTGTCTTGCTGATTTGGCCTGCTCAGGCTTTGAGTACGAGCCTTTGGGTCCTGTTACACCTGGAATTTGTCCTGCCCTGAAGGGAGTCCCACACCATAAGCAGTAGGTAGCAGTGGAAAGGTTTGGCAGAGAACCTTGTGGAATAAGTGGCGAAGGTTGAGCGTGATGCGGTGCACAGCAGAGGGGCAGAGCCCTGGATGCCGACCCCTCTGCTTGTCTGTTAGTGGTATTGGCGGCAAGGATTTTTCCCTGCCACGGTCCGGGGGCACTGGTGCTGGGGTCACAAAGAAAGGATTCTGTGTCCAGCAGATTTCACGTGTGTACACTTGCTCTGGGTACATTTTGCAAACTCCTCTCCCTCTTTTTCTTTTTTAGTTTTGTGTTGTCTGCATGCGCACATGAACGCACACGCGCACGCACACACACACACACGCACACACTCAAGCAACACTGGCATTGCTCCAGGAACCTGCCAGCTCAGGAAATGTGCTATGAAAACAACCCCCCCCCCCAACCCTAGCCACTAACCAGGGCTGCCAGCAAAGAGACCCCCAGGGATGGGCTCTGGATGGGCCCCTTAATGGATGTTGTAACAAGCATGTGAGGCCCATGTCCCAACTCTGAATGCTCCCGTCCCCTCCCCAGCACCACCCCCATTAATGCTGCGGGGGGAGTGGCAAGAAAAAACAGGGTCAGACAAGTTCGGCTTCTGCCTTCTGTCATCACATTAACTCTTCTGCGTGATGATTCCTCCTTCCCACCTCAGGCTTTCCACCCTCCGCTTCCTTCTCGCTCTGTCACTTGACAGTTGCAGGGAGCCAGAATTACCCCAGGATGCTCTGTTAACCTCAGATCAAGCTGCCGCAGGGCCCGAATGGCCTTGCAATAACCGTGGGGTTAGATACTGCAAGGGACCAGTGGCCTAGCATTGACATGCTCCTGGGTCACTTGTCATTTCACTCATTTCTATGAAGCGTTCATGGCCGGGCGCAATCCAGAGGTCCTTTGTGCCTTGGTGGTTGAGATGGAAGTGGGGCAAAGGATGGAGCATCTTCAAAGATGGTGGCAGCAAGCAGCGGCCTTGCCAGGGCATAGTGCATTTGTGACTGATATCACCCAGAGCATGGCTGGCAGCATTTGGGAGGCAGGAGGAGAGGGCTAGGGCAGAAAGAGGATGCGGTTGCTTGGCCCATCTCCTCAGCTGCGCATGGTTCAGTGGGATCAGAGAAGGGTATTGGCTGTGTCTGTCCTTTTCCCCACATGCTCCCAGCACAGGAGGCTCCAGGGGCTTGGTTCAGGGTCATTACAAACGACTGGCACTCAATGCACTTGCATTTCCAGGGGTCTCTGGGTGGCCAGATACCCCCGTGCAAAGTGTGAGCAGGCCCATCAGCCACTGTGACACCTCATGAGCCCAGCTGGGCTGGGGGCGAAGGCCCTTGTCTGTGTGTCTGGGGCTTCGCAGTAACGAGGCCCTGTAAATATTGTGCCTGTAACCTAGGAAAGGGGACAGCTCCCTGCATCCACACGTGCCCTTGGCTGGGGCACCAGCACCTGTAATGCAACCTGCAGAGCAACCCTGTCATCCTGGGTGGAAGAGAGAGCCCCTGCAGGTCCTCCCAGCCAAAGTACAGTGTGTTGCAACATGTTTGTACAGGACATAGGTGCCTTTGCTCTGCTCCTCAGTGATCTGGGGGTCTGGCTGGTTCATGGAGATCCCCCACCCCCATCCCGTTGGAAAAGCATTGGGTTCTCCTGCACGGACGGACAAAAGACCCGAGTTCAAATCCTGCCACTCACAGATTTACAATGTGACCTGGAGCTGCCATAGTCGGGCTTCAGTTTCCCCATCTCAGAAGCCAGGAGGATGATATTGATCTTGCTGCGGGGGCTTGTGAATAAGGAGTGGGGAAGATGCAGAGAGAGATGGATCCAGTTGTGCCAAGGGGGTGGGTTTTTCAGCCTGGGCTGTGGCACCTGGATCCAGCCAGCGGTCCTGCCTGTGCTGTGGGGACAGGGCAGCCTGACGTTTGTACGTACATTCCCAGTGCTCCACCCTCTTCCTACTAAAACCGAACCCCTGGATCCAACTGAACAGTTAAAATGAAAATGGAGGTAACTGATGTGCCTATGGTTAAAGAAAGGGTCTGGGAGTGCCCAGCAGTGTAGCAGAACTACCCGCAAGGGTGAGTCAGGTGTAAGTGCTGCATTGGGGTGATAAACCCAGCCTGTGCCTGCTCCGGGGTACAGCTGGAGCCGATCATGCTGCAGTGGTGTTGGGGTCAGGCTCAGCACCGGGTCAGTTGAGATTGGGGTCTGGTCGTGTCTCTGGGCATGAGCAACTGGTGCCGCCTGCAACAGGGGGCACCATGGCGGTGAGCAGGGACTGCCCGCAGCCGCCACTGGTGGTGGTGGCAAGTGGGGACTGCTGGCGGGCACATTGGCAGCAAGGGGGGGCTGTGACCACTTGCAGAAGCCGGTGGCAGCTTCGGCAGTGGGCAGTCTCGGGGCGGGGGGGGCATGCACCCCCCCGTGTTTTCCATGCATCACCGATGTCTCTGGGTGGCCTTAGTAATGCCCCGTCGTTTCTTCGTGTGCCTTGATTTCCCCTTCGGTGAAATGAGGATAGGACAGTACCAATCCCCGCGGCGCAGCTCCCTGAAACCTACTGATGCGCAGCACTAGGCGGGAGCTGGGCGTGATGCTGATTCTAGGTGACGGTGGAGCCGGTGGCGTTCCCCCATGGCCGCCGAGGGCTGGACGTGCCCGTATCGCCAGGCTCTAAGAGGAGAGCTTGGCGGGCGAGCTCTTTAAACGCGCGCCGGCTCCCTGCTTCCCAGCCGGTTCTCATGCGGCTGCTGTCAGGAGCGGCTCCCCGGAAGCCGGCGTTACCGCCTGGCACTCTCTGATGCCAAGTAGAGCGATGCCCATTTTTTGCCTCATGGCAGTGGCAGGGCGGTGACCTACAAGAGGCAAAGATACAGTGTGCTTGTGAGCAGAAAAACCACATCCCTCTCTTCCTCCTCCTCCTTCCCCCCACCCCGGACACACACACACGCACACACACACGCACACGCCAGGGATTGGCTCTCTCGCAGGCGGAGAGTGGGCATGCATGTCACGTCCACGGTGTTTGTGTCTTGGGGAGGGGGGGAGGGACCCGGAGCGCAGCGGTATGATAATGACTCTAGCGTCTGGCAGAAAGAAAAAAAGCCCCCGAATGCACCAGGGTGTCTGTAACCGAGCTTAAAGGAGAACGAAGCAAGATGGCTGCCTGGTAGCGCCGGATTTGTGCTGGGACCGGCGAGGGCTGGGGAGCGCTGGAAAGGGTGGGGGGCTGAGCTGGCCAGCAGAGAGGCAGGAGGGGGAACCAGAGCAGACCCAGGTAAATCCCCTCCTGTGCTGGGCGCTTCTTTCCCCTTTCCCCAGAAAAAGCCTTTTGAATGCCAGAGTCACAAGGGGATCCGCGGAGGGCTTTTCTGCCAGCGAGGGTGCAGCCCTCCACAAAGCCCCCCTCTTCCCCCTTTCTCTGCCTGCATGTGCCGGCGGTGGGGCTGGGGCGGGGGGCACAGCGGGGATCTGCTGGATTTGATTTTGAAAATGTCTTTCTTGCGTGTGTGTGCGTGTGTGCTCGTCCCCGCTGCAGGTGGAACGAAAGGACAATAGAGAAGCCCGAACGCAGGAGCAAGTGCTGGCAGCCAAGGTACCTTCTTCTTTTTTTTCTCTCCTAAAAGGTCGACGACAAAGCAGGGCAGGGAGTCCACAGCATGGGGGGGGGGATCAGACCCAGCGCTTGAGCCAATGTTGCAGCATTTTAAAACCCAGGCTTGCCTTCTGCAGCATTTCTGAGCTCTCTGTGTTGGGCCATTTTCCAGTGGTGTTTTTAACCTGTGATATATATTTTTTTTTACAAGATTGTTGCGGGGGGGGGGGGAAGGTGGGGAAGGAAAATCAAGCCGTTTCTATGCCTCTGCGGGTGCCAAGGCAAAAAATAAATAAATAGCTGCACTGTTTCCACCCGTCTTTGCAGAAAAGCAGCGGTGTTTTTTCTTTTTTTCTTAACTCCCTCTCTCAGATCTGCTGAGGTCAGACATGCAGCCAGGGAAATTAGCAGGGGGAGGCCAGACGCCCCGTGCTTTGAAGTGGGCATGACATCACCCTGACGTAACCATGGTGATGGCTGCTGTCAGCCTTCACGATGACGATGACGGCAGGGCCGAAAAGACTCCTCAGGGTCTGCAATGTGGGGTGGAGGCGGTGGGGGGGAGAATCAACGAAGCGGGCAGGATGAGGCGCTCTGGGGTCCAAGGCCGAAGGTGCAAGGCCGGTGGCCTCTCGGTGTCGTGCTGATGGGAGCGCAGGTGAATGTCAACGGAGTCGCTGTTTCTGTCGATCCGGGGGGAGCTGGAGTCTGCTGTAGCCCCAACGCCGGCTGGTGGGGAGCATCTCTGGGAGCAGCTCGCCCTTGCGCTGGAGATGAAGTTTGAAGGCAGTGGCGCTGAGGCTCCCGGAGGCGCGGGAGGGAGACGAGAGCGTGCCAGCTGGGAAGAGCCTGTTTCAGGCGTGTTGTGTTGCAGGGGTCGGCTGGGTCTCAAAGCGCTGCAGCGTAAGGCACACCACTCCCTGGCCTGTCCTGGTGACATCTGTTTCCCAGCGCTCCTGATTTCCAGTGCCTCGGTCAGTGGGGTTTCCATCTCGTTGCTGGGGCAGGGAAGGGGGGTCCTTTGATTTCCAGCTAGGGCATTACCTGGATTAGATCCTCAGTTCCTCGCTGCATCGTTGGCATTGAAAGGTTCTTCCCCAACGGTGCGACCCTTCCTGCTGTGCTTGGGGGTTGGCTGGGTGGCTGAGCTCTGCTGAGAGGGCCGGGAGCCAGCCTCACCGGTACATTCAAGCCCTGCTCCATCCTAACAGGGAAGGGTGTCATGGGGAGACCCTCCCCAAATGGGAGGCGAGGAGGCACTGGTGCATGGAGCGGGGGATCAATGTTCCCCGTTGCTGTGCCAGTCGTTCGCATCTTTGCAGTTTCAGGCCCACTTTTTTCACTGGCCTCAACGCAAGGTGGGGCAGAGGGGGTGGTTGTGCCCAAAGGTTGCTACAGCAGCACATGATTGAAATCAGGCTCAGCACGCCTTATCTCGTGGATGTCCATGGGAACCCCCAGGCATTGACTCTGAGACCTTCCCTTCCACCCACTCAGGCCGTCCTGTTCCCTCCCTGCCCCACTCATAACTCTCAGTGTTTCCCAAGTTCCCCCTGAGCTTAGCTTCCCAGTTGCAGAGTAAGGACAGGAGCCCTTGGCTGGAGAAGTGCAGGGTCGGAAGATGTTAGGTCCCTTTGGTGTGTAAATGGAAGTGGATTTGAGGGTAGGGACCTAGGTCCCAGCTCTCTGCCCTGAGCATTGTTTGCTTTGGTTGGGATGCAGCAAACAGAGGACTGTTTGCCTTTGTTCACCTGAGCAATCCCTGCCCCTGGGGCCTGGCTCACCTCTTGCATCAGTGGCAGGTGGGGGTGGGGGGTAGGTAGGTACCTTCAGGAGCAGGAGGCCTCGCCTAGTACTGAGGGAGGCTGAGAAGCAAACAAGCCCTGCTTGGAGGCTGGCCTTTGTCACCTCGTTAGTGCTGCTGCTGTTTATTTTTGGGCTTGCCTTTACCCCTGGTAATTAGGGGAAGATCAAGCTGGGCCAGGGCTGCTTTCAGTGTGGAAAAGCCCCAAGATCTCCCTTAGTAGCTAGAAATGTGAAGCCTCCTATTCAGGGGAGGGTATTTTCCTGGTAGGACCACAGAGGGAGGGTGAGGGTGTGAGCAAGACACTTCCTCACCCCCACAACAAAGAGCTTGAAGCCCTCTGCATGGAGGGGGGCTTCTCTGCTCCCTCTCAGATGCACCCCCCCATACCTTTGCTCCCAAATGCCCTGCTGGGGATTGTGGAGGGCAGGGAAGTGGGAGGTGGTGTGTGTGGGGAGCTTGGGGCTGGAGAGCAAAGGAGGCTGCATGTCATGCCTGAGCTGTGTGTGAGAAGGACGTGGGGCAGGTTTCCACAGCTCCGGAGCAGCCCACTCTCCATCCCTGGCTTTTCCAAGCACTAAACTCACTTCTGCGTCTTGTGAATATTCCTAGTGCCCCAGTCTTGAACGCACCTTGACTTGTGCTTCCAGAGCCCTGGGAGGGACGGGCAGGTGTGCCCTTTGAGATTTTTGGTGGGTGGTTTCACAACACTGTCATAGGAGGGTGGGAATCCAGGTGCCCATTGGCAGCACGTGAGCAAATGGGGAAGCAGGACCCCCTGCACAAGCAGCCAATTAGAGAAGCTTCCTGCAGACTGGATCTACTGATTCCCTTGGCCGGGCTGCAGGCAGGAAGGGCAGGGGGCGGGGAGATCTTTCCAAACAGCTTCTACCCTTCGCCGGTGCCTGGATCGGTTCTGTGCGCAGTGGAGGCTCGGCAGATGCAGATCGTGCTGGGCAGCAGAGGGACTGCATCCGTCGCAGGCATGTGCCACCAGCCGCACGGGCTGGCAGGCAGCTCTCTGAAAGGGATACAAAATGCCTCCTTTGACAGAGCTCCTGCTGCGGGTTGGTTTGCATCTAAGATGGCAGTTCTGGTCCAGCCAGCTCCTGCGGACACCTTCGCCTGTCTCCATTGCTGTGGGCGCTTTTGCACAAGACTTTGCTACTGCCTCCCCGAGCTGGTGCGTGCTCACTGCTGAGATCCCCGGCCCCGATGCAGCAGGATAAGCTGGCTGGGTTGGATGGTAATGGCTCTAATGGCCTGCTGCAGTCTTGTGGCTCCAAGCAGGGCAGCCTGCAGTGGAAGAATTAATGCTTCGGATGGCTTTTCCCCAGTCCCCGGGGGAGCAGGTAGAGTTCTGCACTGCTGCTGTTATACGGGGTGGGATCAGCCCCCCTTCCTCCAGTTGTTTCCAGCTAGTGATTGTTATGTGGTAGAGTTTCTCCTGGAGATCTCAGAGGTTGTGCAGGAGCCAGATTTTCCTGGTCCCTGCAGGCTGGGAGTTCCTTGGGGCCACGGAGTGCCCCTTCCAGTGCATCGCAGAAGTGCTGGGGACACCAGGGGTGTTTCCCCAGACAGATCATCCTAGCAAGAACCAGCATGTAATTTCTGCATCTGGGAAAAGATGAAGCTTTGTCTAGGAGAAGAAGAGGATGGATAGAGACCCTGGCTCAGGTGGCTGAAGCGCTGACCTGAGCATGCTGCTGCTGCAAGGCTTTGTCGTTGGCTTCCTCTGGAAGGAGGTTTGGTCAGTTGGAGAGCCTGGGGTCAGATCATGGCTGTAGTCATGGCTGTGTTGCTGGAGCTGTGCCCATGGAGAGTGAGGAGCCATCAGCAGGCTTGTAGGTTCCCCCTTTGGTGAATGCCCCACACATTGAATCCAGTTCTCCCAGGGAGAAGAGACACCTCAGTGGCTTGGCAAAGGACCTGGGTTTGTTGCATCCCGAAGCTTGGCAGCACAGAGTCTTGTTGTCCTGGATGGGGGGCCGTGGACTGTTTCCAGCCTGACACAGCGAGTCTGGCAGGTACTAAATGTCATGGGGCGCTTCATCCACTGGAGCTTGTAGGGTGCCCTGTCCTCGCTGGTCTTATCCCAGTTTGGGGGTGTGTGAATGGGTCCGTTCCTTGGTGTCCAGGTGCTACAGGGATGGGTCCTCATTCAGGAACCCTCTGGCGTGAGTTGAGACTGGCCGGCCAGTGTGTCTGTTGTGCAAGGAGACAATAGCAGCAGTCCTTGCTGATTTTCTAATCACAGAACCTATCTGCATCCTTCGGTAGCCAGGTGTTACTCATGTTTGGGTTGGGGTGGCAGCTTAGCAGCCTCTGTCATGGCCTAAGACCTTGGTGTGTCAGGAGCTGTACAAACTGAACTTCTTATAGATATCATGGAACGATGCTGTTAGGCACCATCATGTTCATCTCAGCACACACACACGGCTCCTTCCCTTTGCCCCAAAGCACACAAAACAGCCTCAAAGCCTCAACTGAAATAACCTGTCCCTGATTTCCTCTTGGGCTATATAGCAGATAGGAGCTGCTGGGTATGCAACATGCCAGGCAGAGGTTTTGCAGGTGGAGGGCTCCAAACTAGGGGCCATGCACATGTTGGCAGCCTCCTGGGATGCCCGTTGTGGCCTCCATGCCTGGATCTCCAGAGTTACGCTCATCCGGAGGCAGCATGCTCCGTGTTTGTGCAGCACTTGGCTCACTCTGGGGTAGGGGGGGCTCTCTGAGACTGGGGCTTCCTGAGAGCAAGGAGAGCATTCACGAAACCCAGCCTGGGCTTGAATCGCTGCCTGTCAGACACAGCAGGCACCTGGGCTGACACCCCAGCCTGCACAGCCTTTATTCGAACAGCTTAGGCGAGGCCACTGCTCTAGCCCATTTAAACCCCCGCCCTGGGAGAGGAGCCGTCCAGCTTTTGTGTGTGTGTGTGTGTGTGTGTGTGTGTGTGTGTGTGTGAGAGACAACTTTTCTGGGAAATGGTTACAATAAATGGTGTACAGGGGATGTTATTAGTATAGTCTTGTCTTCACCTTTTAAGTACTAGACACACTGAAGTGCTTAGTGTGTTTGGTGACATCTTCTTTAACCCAT
>NW_017728933.1:3722334-3808750 GCF_001723895.1 Crocodylus porosus | reverse complement strand
GCTCATGCATATTTTTAGCCCATTGAGGAGCCTGTCGCTGGGCGGTGGCCTGCTGCTCCTGCCCACACGTGGTTGGGGTTTTTTTTTAGGTTTACAAACATTGCAGCCTCGTGTGCCCGGTGCCCTGTGAGTCACCAGCCCCTGGCACAGGAGCAGAGTGCAGGGCGCCGGCACGGGGTTGGGAGGGGGGTGGTAGCTGCGCTCCCATTGGTGAAGGATGCTATCGGGGGTGGGGGTGATGATGGCCCCCGTGGAAAGCGTTCAGGTTGTGCGAGAGGCGCGGAGTTGGTTCGAACAGGGAAGAGACGTCATACAAGGGAGCGCAGAGATGAGACAAGGCTTCTGATCCTCTGGGATTGTGGCCAGGGTGCCCGCTGGACCAGAGAGTTCCCTCCTGCGTGGTTCCTGCCAGTTCCCGTGCCCTACGGCACTGCCGGGCACAAGGGGCGGTGGCAGGACATGGCTAGTGGCTCGGCCATAAGAGCACTACACCAAGGCTCCCAGCTCTCCTCCCTTGTGGGCACCACGCCACAGGGTTTTTTTTAATTTAAAGGGACGCTTTGAAACATGCTCTGGAAGGGAGGAGGAGGAGGATGAGGGGGGCTGGAAAGGAACCCCAGTGGCCCTGGGGTCCAAAGCCAGGGGGGGAGAAGGCAGAGATGAAGAGTGGGAGGCAGGGGTGTCTGGATCCCTCCCAGTACAGTTTGCAAAGGAAGGAGCCAAGCAGGGCTGTGCAGGCCAGGGCCGCCTCTGGCTGATCCCCTGCTTGGCTCTGCTGGCACTCTCTGAGCAGAGCAAGTTCCCGAGCCCCCGACTGCAGCATTCCCAGCACCATGGTGCGGTGGGAGCTATTTTTAGTCTCCCGGTCTCCAGGCACGCTGGGAGAGGCAGCGACAGGCTCTGGCAGTGGCCACGTGCGGCGCTTTCTGGCCGGCTGCGTGGGAGCTGCGGCAGGGGATGGGGGCTCAGGCCTGGCTCTTGCTTGGCTGGTTTTCTCCCCCCGGCCTCCATCTGCAGCGTTCCCCCTGCAGCCCCTGCACGATGTACTGGCAGCCTTAATGGAAACAACATGGCTGGTGAGGAATGCGGGGCCCTTATGAGTTCCTGCTGCTCCAGCTCCTTGTTGGAGGCCTCTGAGCTGTGTTAACTCTTTGCTCACCAAGGCAGGCCCCTCCGTCCGATCAGGTGCAGGTTGCCCTGACGGTCAGGTCAGCTTACCAATGTGGATCCCACGCCCAGGCAAGGCTGTGGCTTGCAGCGGGCAAGTACCAGCCTCCGGTGCTTTCCCCGCCCATCTGCAGACAGGGTGGAAAAGACCCGGGGATCCTGATGGGTCCAGCAGCCTTTCACCTCTGAGAGACTACCATGACCCTGGCCAGAAGGGATGGGGAGCACTGAGCCCCTTTGTGAGATCACCTGCTCTCATTCCGGCTCGGTCAGAGGAGAAGCTGATGAGCAGTCAGCTGGGAGCTGAGCTCCTGTCTTGCTTTAACTCTCCTGCAGCCACGTGATTGTGGAGGGCACTCTGGTGGGGGGGGGGCCTAGTGTAGAGTGGGCAGAGGTGGCACCTGGGGTCCTAATCCTCCTTCTGTTGGACCCGTGCTGGGTACGCAGACAGTGGAACACGCTTCTGCCCTGAGCTGGCAGCAGAACCTGGGAGTCCCGAGGACATGGGCCTGTCTCTTGTTGCCATTCAACTGCGGTCCCTGCCCGGCACAGAACCCAAGAGTCCTGAGTGCATGCCCCCCATCCCTGCTGTCATGACACCCCAGAGCCCTTCCTCGTGCAAAGAAAAGCCCTGCTCAGAAAGGGGAGGACTGAAGTCAGGCTGTCACGGCCCTGAGTTCTTCGCAAGCCTTCCTGAGCAAGGCTTTGGCCGTCTGCAGTGTACATGCACCCAGAGGCCTTCCATCGCTTCGCAGCTCCCGGGCACCTGATACAGGCAGCTTTGGTTACATGGAGAGATGGAACAGGATGCAGATGACAGGGCCATTGAGGAGGGGAGGAGCCCGCCGGTGCCTTTAAGAAATGCGGGGCTGGATCCTATTCCCCCGATTAAGCATCTCGTGTTCTGAACCCCAGAGAAACTGTTAACATTGCTGGCAGGTGGGTCCTCCTCTTCCTTGCTGTGGTTGGTGGCTGTGAGTCTCCTGGCTCAGGTGACAGCGTGGTACCCAAGGAGGCGTGTTGAATTTCTCTGGGACTCGGGCAGGGCTAGATAGCATCCCAGTGAGGTGCTAGTGGGTGGAATTGGATCTGAGATAAGGACAGTCGGAGAACGGCACAGCTGGTGTCATTATGAAAGAAGACGAACGTGGCTGGCTAAGCATTTGCAGGGGAAGACAGAAAGGGGTTGTCCAGCTAGAGGGGGTGGTGGGTGGAGGTCTGCTGGCTGTCCCCAGTGGAGTGAAAGGAGTTTGGCATTTTCCACACTTCTGGGTTTTACTGGTTGCCACAAGGGGAGGAATTTTTTTCTCTTCCTGTTGCTACAGGTATCGGGTGGGGGGGGGGTGGATTTTTTTTGCCTTCCCCAGAGCTGTTGTGTGTGGGCTGCAACCATAGTTTGGGAGCATAACTGGGCTGGGCCAGTGCTCCGGCTGGGACTACAGCCCAGGGGTCCTAGTTTGAGGGTCTTGCCACTCCAGTTAGGGTTAGCCCTCTCACTGCATTTGGGACCAGGAAGGGATTTTATTGCATGGTCAGATTGGTGGTGGATTTGCCATCCTCTAGCAGGGGACAAGGCTCTCTGCCTTGGGTCTCTCTAATGCATTTCAGCAACCTTTGGAGCAGCAGGACATAGACAGCCCATGTCCCCCAGATTTATATGTGCAAGGCTGCTTTTAACATCTTTGGGCAATGTGCCTTGTAGCTGTGTGGCAGGGCGGGTTGCATTTATGAGACACACCCCAAGTCTTATCAATGCAGTAGAGACCTTTGAAGTAAACCTGTGGTCTGTTGCCCAGGTGCAGAGAGGGGCTTAGCGATCCCAAATGCAATGACTAAGGATGAGAGAGATCCCCTGCCCCAGGCTGATGGGTCTCCCCTTCTGTCCTGGTAGGAGATGGGAGTCTGCAGTAGCTGGAAGGGCATCTTTGCAGGTGGCAAATCCAGCTGCTGCCCTAGTGTGGAAGCACTTTAGAGCTGTGAGCACTGAGCTCCTGCTGCTGGGGCTCCCATGACAGCAGAGGTCTCTTCTTGCTGATGCTCCCCCCTGACCTTCATACTCTTTACCCCAAGTGCTCCATGATGTGAGATAGTGTGGTCACCTATAGCCTCTTCAAGGAGACTGACTTTTCCTGCTTCTTGCTCCAAGAGGAGGAAGGATGAAGGTAGCCAGTATCAGCAGAACTATGAAGAGGCTGAACATTTTCCCCAGGAAAGGCCTCCTACCTTGGCCCTGGGTATTTTTCCCCCTTCTTTTGCCCAAGCCTCATCTCTGCCAAGCCAAGATGCTTCTGGAGCGGGTCTCCGTGTCTGGCTGTCACTCCAGGACAGGTCCAAGACCAGCTTTGTGGGGCTGCGGGAAGAGAAGCAACAGCAGGGAAAGGTCTTGCAGGCACTGCTGCAGAAATCCTCTAGTCAGGTCACCCCCAAGCAAAGACACCTGGGGAGGTCTGGGCTCTGCTGACTGTAGTATTTATGGCTTGGCCTGGGACTTGTTTGTAGCCCTTCTTCAGCTGCCCCAGAGCTTGGGACCAGAGCCAGGATGGAGCACGTCAGGTGTCCTTGATGCCATTATGACGTGTTGATGGGACACTTGAAAAGGAGGCGAGCAACATTTGAGTGTGTCCCTTCCCAGCCCCAGCTGTGAGCCACCCAGCTTTGTCTCTGGAGTCTCATGCAGCCTGTTCTTGCCGAATAGCAGTTATCGCTGTTTCTGGGCCTTTCCTCTGGGGCAACATCAACACGCAGACCTGAGCCCTGAGCGCTGTGTATGTGCTTCCAATGTGGCTGGGCCCAGCTTGCTGCCTCTTGCTTGCCCTCCAGATGATGCCATCCCCTGATCTCGTAATGCTGGGCAGGATCTGGCCAGGCCACTTACTGAAATCTGAGGTGGGGCAGGTGAGTCAGCAGGCCTCCAACTTCTCTCTGAGTCAGCCAGGAGCCCCAGGCTGGCGTGGGGCGATGCTGTGTTACAGCAGGAGGTAGTGTCTTGGGAAGGAGAGGCAGAAGCCAAATTTCCAGCTGGACTGGAGCCTCTTCCCCTTCCCGTGTGCCAACAGTGGGTGCTGCTTTTATTGCTTTGCCCTCACTTGCAAACCCAGCTGCCTCCCTCCGTCAGCGAGGGTGTTAGAGCCTTCTGGGTATGGACCTCCATCACTCACGGGGCTGGCAGGAGTGGAAGGGCTTTCCTCTTCTGGTGTCTTTGTTTTAAACACAGCTTGGATCCACCCAAACTTCAGTGCTGGTCTTGTCTTGGGGCATGTGGCTGGGCTGGGTATCTTCCCTCTCATTCCTGGGGGGTAGGAGGCTCATTGACCCAACTAGCACATGTCTCTGGCAACACTGTAAAGGGCATGAGGCTGTGATGCCAGGCGGGTAGAAGAGGCAGTTATGGGCTTGGAAAAGCAGGTGGTGCATGCAGTGTCCTGCCATAGAGATCGTCTGTGATGTGTCTTGGTTTCCATGGCTTTGTGGCTGTCACGTCACGTTGTCAGGCATCCAGTTCCAGCTTTGCCCAAGGTAGCAGCAGAGGGATTTATCAACTGCCTGATACCTTAAGAACTCCAGTGTGTCTCCCTTCACAAACAGGGGAGCAAAGAAATCTCCATTCCTCTTGCCCCCCATTCATTACCAGGCCCCCATCAATGAAGTAGCGGCATTCCTAGTGCCCCGGGGGGAAGCCTGGGAGAGGATTAAAGCACAGGCGTTGTTGAGCTGATGCACCTCTATAGATCAGCAGTTGTGGGGGGATTTCCAGCTGGGAGCTGGAAGGCACAGCAGCCCAGGTGCACCGCAGAGGCGCCTGGGAATCTAGAGTCTTTGCCTGTCCTTTGGGGGCTCCAAGCAACAGCTGTCCAGGTGCGGAGAGAGGGGGAAAGAGCTGAGTCAGAGGTCCTTCCCTCCTCTGCTTTCATGACATCAGGGATATGGCTGGGGGGAGGGAGGGAGGTGTGTGTGATTCCCTTGGCATTTCTGGGACATCAAATAGGAATTCTTCTGCCTGAGGTCCAGTCTAGCCCCTGGATGAGCTCAGTTATCCAGATCCTCTTGCCGCAGCCTGTTGCTGTGTGTATTCGAGCCCAAATGGCCCCGGTGAACACAGAGACAGTAGCTAAAATCCAGCTGTGCTCTACGTAGTATTGAAGGTGCTTCTTAGCCGCAGATCCCTAAATGCCTTGGAGTGTGTTCTCAATATTACTTGGCTGTTATTATCCTGTTTTGTGATGGGATTGATGCCTCTCTATCTACCCTGGTGTTACGGCTCCTCACAAAGTGTTTGATCAGCTGCACTCTTTGCAACACAAGAAATGCTCTAGTATTTGTCTATAGTCATAAAAGAAGTTCAAGCAAAGAGCTGGCATTTTCCTATGGGTGCCATGAGTCTTAAAAGACCGAGGCCTACTGTGTGACAGCCACCAGAGAGGAGCTGTGGACAGGACACCCTATAGATGTCATCCCGTCCTCGGACAGAGGCAGTGCTGTTGACCACTACGCTTCACTTGCTGTCCCGGTATGGGTCGGGGACAGTGGAGACCACCTCTATCCAGCTGGAGGAAGCAAAGGAGACTTGAGGTTATTACCTGCTCTGGAGCCCAGCCAGGACACTGGGTTAATCATTCCTCTCCACAAGCTCATAAAAAGCCCAGGAGATCAGGTCCTTGGTTTTTACTGCGTGTCCACAGAGCAGTGCTTGCATGCTGCCACGTCTGAGCTTCTCAGCTCAGTGCCCCAGCGTAGTGTGAAGAGATGGGGGGCCCATAGTCTCTGCCATGCATGACTAATGTATCCCCTGGGGGAGGCAGTTTAGGATTGGGAGCTGTGCTTTTACAGCAAGGGAAGCTGAAGTCCCAGCAGGGGTGGGGGACTCTCTCAGGCACAGGACAAGCAACTTGCAGATGGGAGGCAAAGTTGCATGTGCAGTTGGGTTTGCCTGTAGCTGAGCCTTTGTTTGGTCTGTCTGCATGTAAGTATACATCTGTGCACATCTGTACTGCGTGTGTACCAGCCTGTGTGAATTGGCATGCGTGTGTACGTGAGGGCTCCTGCTCCGCTTCATGTCTGCATGTCCATGACACTCGTGCCCATACATCCATGTCTGTGCTGCAGAAGTGGCCAAGCCCCTGTTCTCCTAGCACCTAGTTCTCCTCCTTCGATGCACACGCAGCTTCCTCGGTCTGTGGTCACCCAGCGTGTGACTGGGCTCATTTGCTTGTGCCAAAGACAGCTTGGTCCTGACAGGAAGCAGGGAAGCTTGGCAGGTTTCCTGGAGAGGGAGGATCCAGGCGGGCGCTTGTCAGGGGTTCTTCAGGGACAGCTGGAAAACGCCAGGCGCTGGGCTGCAACTCGTGGCACTTCATCTGGTACTTGGGGTGCAGGGATCACAGCCTGCTGGTAGCTTGCTCCACGGCCTGCCAGCCCCAGGCTGGTCTTTTGCTGAGTCCAGCTCGGACCCTGGATTGAGAGAGTGGAAATCCAGGCCTCTGCCCACTGTACTACCCTCTGGATGGTAGTAAGGGCTGGCTGGGAAACCTGACTGTGTCTTTGCAGTGCAGAATTAGAGTAGCGCCTTAATTCCTGGTGTATAAGGCCAGGAAAAGGGCCTTAGTAAAAGAAAGGTCTCCAGGGAAGGAGCTCTTCAAGATAAGGGCAGCGCAGCCACCAGAGCTGCTGTGGAAGGAAAAATACCGGGTAATTGTGATTAGATATCAGTGACTTGGAGAGGGGGATGGAAATGTTGGGGAGAGTCCACAGGGAAAGAGGAGAAGGGGCGTGTGTGGCAGCATCCTTCTCCATTGGTATAGTCGCAATGTGTGCAGGGGTCTGGGCCTCCTGGGTCACCGTGCTGCTGTCAGGGTAAGGAGGGTGTAGGAGCTCCCTGGTACTCTGTACTGAGCCTCAGGAGGTCCCTGTCCTTACCGTCCACCCAACTCGCTGCACCATAGCCCCTGCTCCTTCCTCCCTCATATGTGTTGGGTGAAGTCACCTTGCCGTGTCTCATGAGTTTACCCCTATTCCTCACCTTTGTTGTGTGGTGGGGAGGGGGTATATCTTATACACTGATACATCTTGTATGCTGGAAAATACAGTAAAGTAGAAGGTTGGTCCAGCTTCCTTCTTGGCAGAGACTCAAGGAAGCTGGACATGTTTCCACGGGGGCTGAATTGAGGCTGGTGTGTTGATTGTGTGGGGGGGGCAGTAAGGGCCCTGTGTATGTGTGCATGGGGGGGTGAGGTGGGGCTGCGCCGGGTTGGGGGTCTGAGGCAGCATTCACACAGGAGTGTGAGAGGTCACTCCATGAGCAGGCCTGGGTGCTTGTGCGTTGCATGGGTGTGGGACAGGCATGGGTGGTTGGGCTTGGCCAGGAGCTGGATCTCCCTCCAGTAGGGCAGTGCTGAAGCTGGGCTGTGGCAGGTGAGGTCAGGACCGGCAGCTCTGCAGAAGACGCTGCACCAGGCTCCTCTCTTCTGCCCACCCGTGCAGTCACGCTGGCTATTTTAAGCTCTGGGAGCTCAGGAGCAGCAGCGCTGCGGATCGGCGACTCCTGGCGGCTTTATTTTTAGACCGCCTCTCCCGGCTGCGCCTTGTGCCTGAGGTGTGGGGACTCTCCCGCCAGCAGCCCGCCCCACCAGCTCAGCTGTTAGTCCATCTCTGGCTTGGCTACAGATGCGCTTTGCAGCCCCCCAGGCCAGTTCTGCTTCTCTCTGCCTCCCCTGCCCCCCCCTTCCCTTTCCTCTCAGTGGAAAGGTGCCGTCATGCCCAGTGCTTGGAGCACGTTCTGGAGGGGGCAGGAGCTCCCCTATCATTTGTCAGCTGAGACGCTGAGTCTCATCCTGGGAGAGGAAGTGACTGGCCCCAAGCTGCACGAGCCGGCCTGTCTGCCATTGGTTTGCACCTGCTGCACAGCGAGCCCAAGATGAAGCAGAAGCCGCATGAGCGCGGCCGTCAGCTGAGCTCTGTTGCTGCCGCAGCGTGCTGCCCTCGCCCTGGCCTGGAGAGGTGGTGGGAGTGAAGCAGGACTCAAAGCCAATATTGCCCTGCCTTGGCTGCCGCAGGAGTGTGGGGAGTGCCGGAAAGCAGCCGCCATTCAGCCCTGGGGAATCCCCTGCTGGTCTCTGTCTCGGTTGCTGACAGACAGAGCTCGGGGCTGTCAGGGGCACGTTCTCAGAGGCGATGCCGCGGTGTCTGGGAGACGGCTTCTCGGCGGCAGCTGCATCGCCGGGAAGTCAAGGCTGCCCATTCAATCTCCTTTCCATCACCCGTGTGTAGCTGGCTCTACGTGCGTGTGTGTACGGGGGCCTGCCTATGAGTCACGGCCTCCACGGGAGCACATGGCCCAGGCCCTCAGAAACAATTACAGCAGGTTGGAACGAGGAGAGCGGCTGGGGGTGATTCATCCTCGGCCTTTCTCTCCGCCACCACCACGACGTAATTGGAAGTGAGCACTCGGTGAAGTCATTAACGGCACGAATCAAAATTAAAGGAGGGGGGAGAGGGTAAATACAGCCAGCAGGCAGCTCATCCCGCACCGGTCCCTGGGTTCACGTGTGCCAAGGTCCCAGCAGATGTGGCAGGTATGTCCGCGATCTCTCTTCTTCAAGCAGGGTTCATCCCCGAGCCCTCTGCAAACTAACCAGCCAGGGAGGAAGGCACTGTAGAGCTCCAATGGCTGGAGACAAGTGAGGTGTTTTGGGAGGTCTGGTGGTGTACTTGGGTATCTGCCCTGCTTTTCCTCAGTTTCCCCATCTGTGAAATACAGGTGCTGGAGGGAGGGAGGGTGCTGCCTGGCACTGGGGTGTGCTGCTGCTGCTGAATTGCCCCAGCATATGCATGCTTTCCCCTCTCTAAAGCACTGTGCAGCTCATCCACAGACATCCTCCATGAGGCCAACCTGTACCGTTGCTCTCCTGAAGCAGACAGCCATGGGGGGGCCGTGTGCTGTGGAGAAGGGAAGCTCCTCCATGTGATGGGGACAGGCCCTCACATGTAGGGTCAGAGCTGGGACCTGCTCTCCATCCTGGAGCTAAGAGGGTGTGGGGCCATCCCTCCAGCTCCCAGTCTTGTAACGAAGAGGGCATGGGGCCAGGCTCCCTGTCCCAGACCCAGAGGGCATAGGGCTGGGCTCACAGTGCAGCCTGGTCCCTCCCCAGCCTCTGCGTCAGCGTCTCGGAGGGGACGTGTTCACACTTGCTTGGGCCGGGGCGTGTTGAAGCAGCACCTCCTGGATCCATCGCGGGGCTGGTCGTGAGGCAGAGGAGCGCTCCTGGGAGAGATGGGGGAAGGCGGGGGCCAGGCTGTGCGAGGCTTCCTCACCAGCCCCTGGTGCCCCAGGGACCCAGCAGCAGTGCCACAGGCACGCGTGTCCCCGGCAGCATTTTGCTGGGTAGGTGAGCGGGTGTCGGGCTCTGCTGGGGTTTGGTCCTAGGGAGAGCTGCAGTCAATACCGGCATTTCCGTGGGGGGCCAGACAGGATCCTCATCCTTACCCATGCGGGTGGGTTGGGGATTTGTCCCCCATGCTACGAAGGGAAGGAGCAACCCCAGCATCTCCCACTGCCTTTTCCTAATGGGGAGAGCAGGCGCCTGGCAGGTGTGTGGGGCTGAGGGGGTCCTGGCACTCCCATGCTGGAGAAGGAGCTGCCTGGCCTGGCCTGGCCTGGCTGTGGTGGGGGGGGGTAATGCTCTTGCGTGGACCTTGCGTCAGGCTTCAAAAGGGCTGTAGGACGCGTCTGTGCTGGGTGTGGAGCAGAGGCAGGGTGCTGGGGTGCATGCATATGGGAGCGGGCGGTGACAGTATTCTGGTTTCTTTGCAAGGGGAGTGTTAGCCCACGGCCAAAGTGGGATGTCCTGCTGGAGGGGGTGAGCTTGTGTGGGTGCACAGGGCTCCATCCTGCCGGGGCGGGCAGCTAGCTGCCCGTGCTCTCTGGCCCAGTGACTTGGGAGCCCTGTCAGCCCAGCCCCCTCCCCATCCCCGTGCCTCGGCCAGATGATGTGGGCAGGGCTTAGTAACCAGGAACTAGTGTGCAGCCCCCTTGTGCGTGCACTGGGATGCTGTGAGTCAGGGCTCCTTCCATTGGACCCGGCTCATGGCCTCAGTGCAGCCCACGCTTGGTTTTGTGTGCTGTCAGTGTGTGTCAGGGCCCCCACACTGCCCACGGTGAAGGGGCGAGTCAGCCCTGTCCTCCTAGGCAGGCAGGCTTAGCTCTGCCTCTTGCTTCCACTCGCTGTTGCCCACCCTGCTCTGCACTTCACTGGTGCCGTCTCCATTCAGAGAGAGCGGCAGGGTCTCGGAGGCCCCTGACGGCCACGCCAGACTGGTGTGAGAGCAAGAGACAAGCAGGGGAATCTCCAGTGCTGAAGGGCTGCCAGCCTATGCTTTGAGCACCAGGGGTGGGGTCTGCATGTGATGCCTGCAGGGAAATGTGGTCTCATCTAAGCATCTTGTGTTCCTTTGGCTGCACCTAGGGGCAGGGCAGAGGGGACCTTGCTGTTGCTTGCCTTGCCTCGAAGCATGGGCAACTGGTGCCTCCTAATACTGGGGGGCCCCTTAGTGCGGTCAGCAGGGCTGGGGGGAGCCGGGATCACTTTTGGCTTGAGCCCCAGGAGCAGGGGAAGGGAGAGAAGTCCTTGGGGTTGGTATGGGCTCCAGAAAGAGCCGGCGGATGAGTACTAGATGCTGCCAGGCAGAAGTGTCTCCAGCCTCTCGCTCATCAGGCCCATGGTATGCCACGAAGCACTGCCAACCAGCTGCCTTACATGTACCAACCTCTTCCCCCAGCCCTAGCAGAGTTGTTGAGGGAAGGGATTGATGGTCTCTTGGCTCTCCCTGAGCCTCGTGGGGGCATTCCCTGGGCTGCCTCGGGATGCTACAGGTGGGGAGATACCAGCTGCCTCAGACACCGGGGTCCTGCACCGGAGTCCCTGCGGCATGGCGCTGGTGTAAGAGCAGCTCAAGAGGGTATGTCTCCATCTAGGAGCTGCGGATAAAGTCACAACCAGGCAGATTGGCCTGGCCTGTAGGACAGAGCATGGTGCTGCCGCAGAGCTGGTGGCCGGGGGCTGGACATCTCCCTGGGCTTGTAGCCTACACAGCTCCTACTCCCCCTGCTCCACTCCCTGAGCTGCAAAGCCCAAGCTGGTAGCTGGGCACATGCACATAGGTTCAGCTTGGTCTGAGGGAGGAAAGAGACTTGTTGAGCCCAGAGCAAAAAAGGTTCAGTTTGGCTTCTCAAAGAGTTCCTCTTCCCCTCTCTTCCTCCCACCCTGTGCTTTGGAACCTGCTTCTTGCCTTGTCTCCAAGAGCCTTTCCACTTCCCAGGCCTGGAAAGTGTTTCCTTCTGCAGCCACTGCCTGCCAGTTGGCTTCCCTTGCCGGCCTCTCTCCCTCGTGCCTCACGGCGGGCAGGCGGCGTGGTGGGGATTCGCGCCCCGGCTTGGCCGCAGGCATGAATGAGCGCAGAGCGGCCAGGCTGCTCGTGCTTGTTAATCTGCGGCCTGTCTTTCTGCCCCTGCACTGTCAGTGCGCGCGGGAGCAAAGGGGACAGATTTCACTGCCTGCTGTGGGGCACCAGAAGAGCAGTGTGGTGCAGTGGTTATGGCACTGGGTGTCTCTGCCGGTGTGGCCAGCCCTATGTGTTTCCCCGCTGGGTTGATAAGCTCCTTCTGCATGGGACCTACCACCTGTGTTAGCAGCATCTCAGGGCCACGAGCTGATTGTGCACAGATGCCAATATTGATGTAGGGGCCTAATTGGTGGGAAAAGGTTCTAGCTGAAGAGATTTACCCAAGCTTAGAGCAGCAGGTCTTAAGTCCCCTGTAAGCACCTGGAATCCTGAACCTTCCTTCCTTTCACGTGACTCTTGCGTGGTGCTCAGCCCTCACTCCTCAGCAACAGAGTGGCATCAAGGCCTTGGCCAGGGTAGGGTCCCTGCTGTGCCCAGTGCCATACAGATGACTAGTGTAGGGGCATCCAAGAGGAGATGTAGAGGAATGGTGCCCATTAGTGTCCTGCAAATTGTACAGTGCGGCCATAGAGGGAGAATTTGAGCAGGTCCTTCATTGCAGGAGAGGAGTGGTAGAGGGCGACCATCGTTCCTTCCCCTCGATGGGTGCTGCTGACGGAGGAGCAGGATATCTAAGACGTTCTTGTTCTGAGCCATTCTTGTGCAGCCTGTAAACTTCTCCTCGTGGTGAAAGACAGTTTTGTTCCAGGCTTGCAGCGCGTGCCCGCTCGGCCTGTCACGCCGCTGGCCCCGCGGCTGCCTTTGTCTCCGTGGAATGCACGAGTCGGGGACCGTGACCTCTGGAGGGGCCAGTGCCTTCCTCGGAGAAGACCCCGGTATGGGCGCAGTGGCTGCTGGCCTGCCAGCGAAGAAGCAAATGTGTGCATAAAACACCTCCTTCCCCAGCCCCAAGAGCTACCAAGGCTGTATGCAGGGAGGCCAGTATTCCAGCCCCAGAGGGAAACTGAGGCAGGGGCAGACTGAAGCCGTGTTCCCATGGGGAACTCCTGTACACTCCGGGAGCTGGGCTGCAGAGAAGCCGCGCAGCCTCGTCCGCTCGTGACTTCCGGTTGACTAATTAGCGCCATGGGGTGACCTGCCTCCATGCTAATTAGCCCATCACTGTCACCACAGGGGCACGCCTGGATGCCCAGCCTGTGGCTATGGAAGCCTCCTGCCTGGGGACCCACAGGAGCTGACTGTAGACACAGCCTGTCTGGTCACCACCTGAACTGGAGCCGAGCCAAGATGTCTGCTTCCCAGCCTGGGGCTCCGTCCTCTGGGCTTGCTCCCTTGCTTGTATCATGTTGTCCCATGTGATTGTGGTCTGGAGGCCAGCCGAGGCCAGCTGCTCTGGGGTCATGTATTGTGCAAGCCTCAGGTTCCCAGGCCGGGTCCAAAGTACAGGGAAGGGAGTGTTTTTGTACTCTGGCCTGGACAGACAGCCCTCAGGTCATGGTGCAGTAGGAGCGATGGTCTGGGGGTGCTGCACATGGCATGAATGCCTGGAGAGCTGGTGACCTGCAAGCCAGGTGGCTGGGGAGATTTCCCAACTGTCACTCAAGAGTTTGGGGAACGCGACTTCATTTCCCTGATGGGTCCAGAGTTTGGGGAATCTCCCAAAGGCTGAAATCTCCCCTGTCTGTCACTGTTTCATTCAGCCTGGCCAATCGGTCTCCAGCAGGGTCTGTCGGTGTCAGATTTTGTCTTCTCTTCTCCTTTCGGCTTAGATGCCCTCCCTTTCAGAGATGCCTGGCGATAAGGGATGCAGGTGTTGCTATGCAACATAGCTCCTTTGAGCTAGTAGGTAAGTGAGTGGTACAAAAGAGCTGCAGATATGATATCAGTTGCAAAAGGAAGGTGCCATGCTGGGCTGGTTTGCAGTGTGACCTGCCTCCCTCTGTGCATGTGTGTGGAATCTGCGCTTGGTTGGCTGAGGCGATGTGGATCGGAGATACTCCACACCAGAGCTGGTTGCAGTATTTGGGTCTAACCCAGTGAGTCTCAACCCGGATGCTGTGAAATGGTTTTAAGGGTGCCATGATGTGGGAGCGCAGTCAGGTCTGTGCACACTTATAGGGGATTGATTTCAAGTAGGAATCCTGAATGTCAAAAACATTCCTCCCAGTTGCGTTCTGAGTTCTTTGTAACAGAAGAATTGCTCCAGTGTTTTTCTGTCGTTAAAAAAAAGCTAAGAGCTGGCATTTTCCAATGGGGCCCTTGTGTCTAACCAGGGGTGTCTTGCATCTGCAAACGATGGGAACCACTGGTCTTACTATTCCTTCATTTCAAAGTGGCTTCTTGGGGCAGAAAAAGGGAAAAAACTCCCAATATTTTTTGTGGAAAGTTTTCCCTTGTGACAGTTTTTCATTTCTTCTTCCTCACTTGCTGAAGGCAAAATCCATTTTTTCCCCCCATGGGAAAAAATAGAATCATATTTTTGGATGTGATGTTTGTTGTTGTTGCCTATACAGGCGATCCTCACCATTCGCGGGGGATACGTTCTTGTATCCCCCGCGAACGGCGAAATCTGTGAATAAGGAATTGCGTTCATGAATGCCGTCTGCGTTCATGAACTCAGTGGCCCCGGCGGCTGGGGGTGTGGCGCAGTAGCGGGAGCGTGGCAGCGGCAAGCGTGGAGCTCCTGAGGAGCTCCTTTAAGTGTATTTAAGAAGCGGGTTCAGCATTTGCGAATATTTGAAACTGCAAATGTCGAACCCGCGAATAGTGAGGGTTTCCTGTACTCAAATCCTCCCTTCCCCATAATACTTCTTGGAAATGGTTTAAATAAAACTAAAAACAAGACCCCTATTTCTGGTTTTGATTTGTTGCTGTTGATGATGCAGTACACCCCCTCGGGGATGTGTAAAAATAAAATAAAAAATGATTCCAAAATCCCAGTGAAACAGAATGGCGTTTTACCTGCAGGTCTTTTCCAGAGATGCTAATTACCAACCCCCAAGAAAGTCACTTCCACCTCCTGTCCCATAGCAAACTTTTTACTGCTGAGGCTCTGAGGCCAGTGGAAAAAAAACAGAAGGAAGCTTGAACACCATGGCTGTGAGCTCCCTGCACAAGGAGGAAGGTCACCCTGTATGCCTCTATGCTCACTTCCCCATATCTTTCCTGGGAGTGTCAGCTCTTTGGGGTAGGACTCGCCTTTTTGTCTTGCGTTTGTACAGTGCCCTGCACAGTGCAGCCCATGCCTGGGGCTTCTGGGTTGTACCCATTTAGAGCTGGGTCATACATATTTATCAAAGAGGGGTGAGAAGTGGAGGCACCTTGGCTCCATCTCTGGCAGCTCATCATCCCTCTGGCAGGGGCTGACTCCCAGATGGAAGGGGTTCAGCTGTGACTGAGTCCCAGGCTTGCTGCCTGTCTGTGCTTGGAGGATCATGGCCAGAGGTGAGCCCTGGAAATCTGCTGCTCTGCCCCCAGCCTCTCCTCCGGGGAGAACAGGCCTCCTTAAAAAGCTTGGAGTGCTCCAGCTCTGCATGTCCTGGGCTTCCTGGGACATCCCATCCCCCTGCCTCACTGCCCCAGGGCCCAGGAGGCAGCAGCCGGCTGCCTGGGAAGGGAAGGCTGCTTGTGACTTGGGCTTGCAGCTTGCTTCATGTGGTGGGGCCCACCCGCCTGCCAGTTGCGTGCGCAGCAATGAATTTTCCAACCTGCCTTTGGACCAGATCCGAGGCAGATGAACAACAGATGCTCGGAGCACCCAGCCTTGGCCTCAGCTGCTTCTAAAATGCTTCCTCGTTGTCCTGTTAGCGAGCCATCCCTAGGAACGTCCAGTGCTGGAGCTGATGCAGCCCAGAGGTCACTCAGATGCTGCCACGGGAAGTCTGTTTTGTTTGCTGCGCGCGGCTCCGTAGGTCTAAAGTCCATTGATCTGCACTTGCAAGTCCTGTTCCCCTGACTTTCTGTGGAGTTCCCGGGGCTTGTTGGGAGCCAGCGTGGAGGAAATCATGGTCCCGTGCAAGACCTTTTGTCTTTGCTGCAGCCCATTTGCCCACACTCATGTGTTGCCCCTCCTCCCAGCCAGACTTTCACCCCTGGGCTCTCGCTTCCTCACTGTTGGGGCCACAAATGGGAACACCCAAGAGCTGGGCCTGACCCCAGATTCATGCATGTCTCAGTGTGCCTGTGGCACCTTGATCTGCTGCTTTTTCTCCTGTGGTGGTTAGAAGCAGCCTTTTGGGGCTGACTGGGCAGCTTCCATGTGCACCGCTGGCTCGGAAAACCTGGACCTCTTGTCTGGGGTCCTTCAAGCTGGGGGTCACCCCATGCGATGGGTTTCTTCTCATGGGACTGTTTAGCTCATGAACATCTCTGTTCATGCCAGGTGCTCTTTCCACTCCCAGGTGTCTGCCAAGACCCAGCCATGCGATACCAGGCAGAGGCAAGGTAGGGCAGTGGGAGGCCTGGGGTAGGTTAGCCCCTTGGGCTTTCTGTGCTCAGCTCTTTGTCAGCTCAGTTCAGCACTGGGTGTCAGCTCCAACCCAGCTGGGGATTGTGCCAGTGCTCCTGCTGGGACTTCAGCCTGGTTAGAGGGTCCTGCCCCACCACTCAGGATCAGACCAGCATCATACTTGAGGTCAGGAAGGAGTTTTACCCCATGGTTAGATTGGGGTGGACTGTAGAAGTTTTGCTTTCCTCTGTAGCAGGGGGCACAGCCCCTTCTGGGATCTCTCAAGTGTATTTTAACAACCTTTGCAACATAAGGATGGTGGCCATTGTGGTCCCCCTGCTTTGTCTGGGGCAGGCTCAGGTGTGATATCTGATGTTGGGGAAACTGGTAGATGTTGTGTACCTTGATTTTAGCAAGGCTTTTGATATGGCCTGCAACAACATGCTTCCAGGCAAGTTAAGGAAGTCTGGGCTGGATGAATGGGCGGTAAGGTGGGTAGAAAACTGTCTGGAGCATTGGGCTCAGAGGGTAGTAATCAATGAGTTGATGTCTAGTCAGCAGCCGACATCAAGTGGAGTGCCCCAGGGGTCTTGGGGCCAGTTTTGTTCAATGTCTTCATCGACCTGAAAGATGGCATAGAGTGCACCCTCAACAAGTTTGCAGATGACACCAAGCTGGGGGGAGTAAAGGAATCTCATGAGGTTCAACAAAGACAAGTGCAAAGTCCTGCACTTAGGACGCAACAATCCCATGCACCAGTACAGGCTGGGGGCTGACTGGCTGGGCAGCCGCTCTGCAGAAAAGGCCCTCGTGGTTACAGCGGACAATAAGCTGGATAGGAGTCAGCAGTGTACCCTTGTTGCCAAGAAGGCTAATGGCATACTGGGCTGCATTAGTAGGTGTACTGCCTGTAGGTCAAGGGAAGTGATTGTTCTCTATTCGGCACTGGTGAGGCCACATCAACTACCTGAAGGAGGGTTCAAAGGAGGATGGAGCTGGACTGTTTTCAGTGGTTGGTGGCAGATGACAGAACAAGGAGCAACTGTCTCAAGCTGCAGCAAGGGAAGTTTAAGTTAGCTGTTAGGAAGAATTTTCTCACTAGGAGGGTAGTAAAGTACTGGGATGGGCTACCTACCCAGACAGGTGGTGGAGTCTCCAGCCTTGGACCCTTTTAAGACCCAGCTAGACAAAGCTTTGGCTGGGATGATCTAGTAGGGGCTGGTTTTGCTTTGCGTGGGGGGTTGGACTAGATGACCTCTTGAGGTCCCTTCCAACCCTCATTTTCTATGATTTCTGTGTTGGGTCAGGGTTGACTCTGTTGCCTTGCTAAGTGGTTAGAGGATGGTTTGGATAGGGATGATCTTGACTCAGCCGGGGGTTGGACTAGATGTTGCCTTTGGAGATCCTTTCCAGCCTGGCTTCTCTATGATCCTATTATCTGGACAGCGGGGCTGTGAATAGAAAGACATGAAGAGCTTGTGAGAGGATATGTGTGCTCTGTAGGCAGGGATTTCTGAAGCTTTTGGAGCGTGGCTGCCCAGGTCTGAGCCTTGACCAGGTTGGGGTAAATGCATTTGGGATTTGCAGTGGGATATGCTACTGGTTGCCCTTGAGACCCTGGGCCTGTCCTGCACATGGCTTTAAGCTCCCACCAGTGACTACATGGTAGAAGGGTCTGCATTTAATTCTGCTCCACAGCAGCCTACATCGGGGCACCCCATGCGTAGTTATCTGGACTGACATGGGTGTTGGGGAGGGAGCAGTGAGGGCAGGCCATGGGGTAGGACAGCGAGGCTGTGGAACAAACCTGTTCGGCCCGCCCAGAAGACAGAGGCTGTCAGGGAAAGCCTTGAGTTGGGGGGGGACACACATGTTAAAGAGGTGGGGGATCTTCCTTCCTTCCCTGCAGCCCTGCTGCTGTGGTGGTTTATGGCAGGGTTGATGTCTCCCTTACCATCAGGCACTGCTTTATTACCAAGTTGTTTGTCCCCATGCATTGCGAGCACTGGGTAACCACATGACTGTTATTATAGGGCTGCCTGTGAGTGTGGCTGTGTTCACGCCAGGGTATGAGCCTAGGGCTGCCTGTCTTGGTGAATGGTGGCAGCTTGGCTTGTGCGTCGGTCGATTCCCACTCTGGCTTCAGCCTGGAGGGCTTTGGGGCCAGGATGGAGCAGAGCAGAGTAGAGCAGAGCAGAGCAGAGCCCCCACACCCCTGCTGCACCCAGAGCTGGTGGCGTGGGGCTCCCCCCAGGCCTGCTTGGCGGGGCCAGGCGGGTGCTGGGTTCCCCTCGGGTTGCAGCTGCCAGGCTGCACTCCCACAGCCAGCGCTTGTGGAGCTCCCGTGGCGCGGCTGCCAATGTAGGGAAACCACAAGCTCGGTGCCTGGCCTGGCCGGGCTCCATTCCTGAGCTGAGGAGCGCGGCAGGGAGCCAGTGAGGCGCATGTCTCTGGGAAGGCTGAGGTTTCTGGCTGTCAGCGTGCGTGTCCCTTGCTGACCTCCTAAACACCCTCTCAAGCACGGTCCTTCCCCACCGCGGCCCAGCCTGAGAGGACTGCCCTTCCGCCTCCCAGCCTTGCACGCCTTGTCCTCCATCCTCATGATGTGGGCTGTGGCTGGAGATGGCCTTTTCCCCTCGGTGATCCTCGCCTCACTTTGGCCCTTTGCTGCTGGGATTTGGTCTGGAGAAGGCAGTGAGGTCTCTCCATTGCCCAGTGAAGTGGAGGAGTTGGACATCGGCAAGTCCCCTTCCAGCTGCTGCGGAGCCTCTTCTGGTGTCTCCTCTGTTTTGCAGTGGCTTTTATCTCCAGTCCCCCGAGAGAGAATCACCTGTGAACTGCAGGTCTGGAGCAGAGCTTTGCCTTGCTGGGTTGGGATTACACCAAGAAATGGGGCCTCTTCTTTTGGATTTTCCCCACTTCTGGCCTCAGGCCACCTTGGAGTGCCCCTTTTATCCCTCTGCCTTTAATGAGCATCCCCTCCCACCTTGGCTTTTCTCCTCTGCCCTTTGGATGACCAGGGGGAGCAGGCAGGCCGCCTGTCCCAAACCCTCTGTGACATCGGCAAGATTGGAAATGGGCCTGAGACACTGGACAGCACCGTCTCCCACTGCAGAGCAGGCATCGGTGGTGGCTGGAAGCTCCTGTCTTTGGACCTGTCAGCATGATTAGCTGCACTTGGGCAGCAGTGAAGAGGCAAAACCAGATGGGAGGAGCAGGGGGAGCCATGGATCTTTGTCCCAGGAGTAAGTAGCAGTGTGGCAAAGTGACAGTGTGCTGCCCTCCGTGGAGTTGCGCCTGGAGCTCATGCTTTTCCCGTGCGTTGGTGGTAGAGGAACAGCAGCACTGGGGAATCCTGACAGAGCTGAGGTCGCCTCTGCACTGACTGCCACCCGGATGCCCTGCATGTGCCCCAGGGAGCTTGCAGCACAGGCAGAGGTGGTAGGGGAAACTGAGGCACAGAGGGAGTGTGGGGAAGTGACTCCCCCTGGGTCACCCAGCAGAGCTTGGGAGCAGAACCCTGGTGTCCTGAGTCCCTGTGCAGAGCCTTATGTGCCACCTCTCCTGCCCCCCCCCCGAAGTCCTTCTCTGTGGCGTGGCTTGTTAAGAAACCAGCTGGTGTGCAGTGGCTGAATGGAGGGGCAAAGGTTGGTAGTTGGCACTGAATTTACTCACTGTCAGTAGTCTTTTAGCAAATGGCTTATGTGCATGTCATGTATGTGTGTGTCATGTACATGCATGCATCCCTCCCTTGCCATATGCCGGCAGCCTCCTGAAAGGTTGTCCTTTGGTGCAGGGATTGTGTTGCTCTGTGTGTGCCTACAACATGATCTGGATTGGCACCTGAGGGCGTAGTCGCAGTGTAGACGTGAAGCAATCCTGAACAGGAGCAGCCTGCTTCCCCCGCCCAGTGCTAACTCTCTTGTGTCTGGTGGGTCTCTGAGCAGCTCCAGTGCCAGGGCGGGGTCTGAGGGCTGGCTGAACTAAGCCAGATCCATTTTGAAGCTGCTCCTGATTCTGGGCTGTGGACCAAAGCCAGCAGGGTCTGTCTCATAGCAGGTGCAAACAGGGGAGAGGCTGGGCGGCAGGCATCCAGCTGGGAGACGGCAGTGTGCCAGGGCCAGGGAGGGCTTTGCTTGCCTTTTTATTCATGATTCCTGCTCCTCTCAAGACGGCGGAGCAGCTCACTGGGGCTGGAGGGGAGCAGTTGTCTGAGATGTGCTCAGTGTCTGAGAACAGGAGTGTGGCATGTTTTCACCCTCTGCACACACCTGTCTCGGGGGCTCCAGGTTCTCCCGGCCTTGGCCAAAGCAGCGCGTTTTGGCACGGGCAGGCACCTGGGTTTCCTGAGAAAGTGTGTGGGTGTGGGACACGCGTGGGTAGTGGGCATGCTCACAGGCGTGGTTTAGCATATGCATGCACACGGGTGTTTGTGTGGGCAGGATCCCGTAGGCTGGCCTGTGGATCTCAGGGGCCTTGTCTTTGAACGCAGGGGCCAGACGTGCTTCGGGGGGCCTGTGAACTCTGGTGCATTCTCTTACAGCCCTCGCAGGCCAGCGTACGTCCCCTGCTCTGGCGTGGAAACCCAGCACGAGCAAGCTGCTGTGTGTGATAGGATGAGAAGCGGCCTGATGGCAACATTGTGCCAGTATGTGGCCTGCCCCAGCACTTTAAATGTCCCAGACTAGCGTCATCCCAGTCCGTGGCTGGGGAAGCTCGAGGTGCTAGGAGACAAGTGACTCATCCACGCTCATGCCCAGGGGCTGAGCTGGGAAGAGAACACAGGAGTCCTGCGCCTTCCCCTGGTGGGACTCCCTCGAGTGGCTCCCCGCCCCCTTTAGAGCTGGGCGTCCAAACTGCAGCGTCTTGACTTCCACCCCCTGCTCCAGCCCTTGGCCCACGCTGCCTCACTGGCTCAGGGGACCCTGGCATGCTTCCCTGCGCCTCCAACATGCCCGCATTGACTCACGCCGGCCCAGCCCACGTTAATGTTTAATTTCCCTTTGTTTCCCTTCGAGGAGGCAGCGAGCCCAGCGCTCCTGGGCTGGGAGAGAGCCAGGTGGGTGTGCAGACAGCTGCAGGCTGGCTCCCCGCTCCCGTGTTTGTGCTTGCCTCGCACGGAGGAGCTAGGAACAGACGCCGTCCCATCTCTTGGAGGTGGCTCTGATGAGAACCGCCTGTACTCAAGGTGGGGACCCGGGGGACAGAGGCTGCAGCCCCCGGTTCCCCCCAACCTGCAAGGCAGGTGTCTTGGGGCACTTTTGGGAGCTGCTGTCTGTATGGGCGTGTAGAAAAGGAGGTGGGGAAATGGTGTGCGTGCACACAGACACACACATGTGCTCCTTCACGGGCTCAGGGCTCAACCCAGCCAGTGTTTACCAAGGAAGAGGGATTTAAAACCTGTTCCCCTGGCTTCACCCGCTGTTGATTTTTCATGTGGCCAGAGTGTGCGGCTTGGAAAGGGCAGCGAAAGCAGCACTTGATTTATGGCCAGTGGGGACGTTTGCTT
This sequence comes from Crocodylus porosus, assembly GCF_001723895.1. NCBI lineage: Eukaryota > Metazoa > Chordata > Crocodylia > Crocodylidae > Crocodylus > Crocodylus porosus. The sequence goes on along the minus strand of NW_017728933.1, from coordinate 3,787,172 downwards.
TGGGCTGGGTTTTTTTCCCCCTCGTTGCACACTGAGGACATGGGGCTGGTATGTGTGCAGATGGGGCTGGGCCTGTCTTTTTAGGAGTGAATAAATGGCCCTGGGTTTGCGGTGGGATCCTTCCTGCGAAGGAAGAAACGTGCTTTCTCCTGGTGAAGGAACATCAGCCCAGCCCTCAGGTTTTCCTCGTATTTGGTTCATTGCTGGGTCCCAGCATCCGCGAGAAGAGCACGGTGCTCTCATCATTCAGAGGCTGAGGCAGTAGCATTTCATTCACATGATCTCGGTGAAGTTTGTGCTGTTTCTCTAGACTCCCCCATACGACCTTACTGTCACTCAGGCCCTGGGCAGATGAATCAGCATTGCTCACTGTAGTGCTGTAGTGTAAAAAAGACTGGTGGAAAAGCTCAGTGGAAAGATGATACAGGCTCCCAAAGGAGAAGGAATTGGGTGGGGGGGAACTCTGGGTTAATAACCCTGATTTAGGATATGTTCATTTCCATCCGTCCTGGAGTACCCATTTGATTCAGGCAACCAGGCTACTGCTTGCCTCTCTGCTGCCTAGCACTGAAGTTGTATTCAGCTACCTCAGGTTAACTGTGCGTGTGTCTGCTCCTGATCCAAGTGTACTGGATACGAGTGTATGAAACCCATGTGAATGACACCGGGGTCTGCGCTGGTGTGTCTGGGACTCTCAGTTCATGGCCAATATCATTGGTGTGTGTGAGAACAAATGCAGTAAAGACTGAGGTGCTTGGACATTGTAGTAATTGGGGCGGGGTAAGAACTGTGGAGTCAGACGTGGGGAGGGGAGAGCGCATGTGGAGGAGCACAAGGAAGCTGGTGGGATCTCTTCCCTGGCTGGGGTGTGTAGAAACCCAGCCGAAATGCCCATGCTGAATGCACTTTCCCAGGTAATGACTCGTGAGCTTCCCCGCTTACATCAGAGCAGGAGAGAGTCCTGGAGCGAGTAAGCGGAGAGACGGGTGCCTGGTTGCTGGTGCACTGCCCCAGTGGGGACCTGCGCTCAGCTGGGGCTGGGGGTCCGAGGGCCAGTGGAAATGCCACGGTGCCTTTGTGGGATGTCATCAGCTGCGGCCACATTCCTCACAGGGACCGGATCAGGGCTGGGTCTGGGGATCGTAGGTTTGCCCTGGGCTGCCGTAGCAGGAGACAGCACCGGTTTCTGGCCCTTTCTGCCAAGGATACCGGCTGGCCACGTGTGGGGATTGCTGCAGCTGTGGTAGTAGCCAGCCCTGGATACCCTGGATACCAGACAGCTTTGTTGAAGCTAGCAGCAGAGCGCTGATGATATCAGCAGACATCTGGTCTGTAGGGTTTGAAGGTCAGCTTCTGAGCACCTTGCCTGTCTGCACTGCGGGAGCTCACCCAGCAGTCCCTACACTAAGCTTGCGAGGCTGCAGGGCAATTGGCACCGGGCTTTCATGAGACTCAACAGTTCTTCTTTGGTGTCTTCCCCTCTCCCCTCCTGCCCTTCCAAAGCAGAGGCATGGAGGGTCTGTCTTGGGGGCCCATCTCAAAACCCAGTGCTGGTGTATAGTGATCCTGGGCCCTGTCACAGAAGAAGGAGTCAGCACGGACCCTCCTGCTGGGTGATTCATCCCCCCACAGGCGAGTGGGGTGGGCCTGCTAAGCAGAGACCCCATGGAGAGTCAGATGGATCAACTGTGGGTTCACAGACCTGTGCAAATCACAAGTGAGGGCACTTTGAGGGCTGATGTGGAGCATGGAGCTGTGAGTCCCAGTGTCTTCAGGAGCCCTGGAGACCCCCCGAGCTGAAAGACAATGGGCAAAACCTCTGCTCTGGTTATAAGTGCTGCATGAGCCTTGCGCTGCTCCCCTGTGACCCTCCTGAGGCCTTGGTGCCTTGAGGCCAGATTCTTATTTGCCTTGTTGCTTGGCTCAGGGGACCCAAATCAGGGAAGAAGGCCCTGTTGTGCTAGGTGCTGCGCATTCCCACTAGTAGGCGGGGTTTCCTGTTCCTCAGAGGTGGCTGCTTTAAGAGGAGGGCCTGCGGGAAGATCGACAAGCAGAGCAACAAGCTGTCAAGAGCCCAACTAGAAGATCCCAGCAGTGGGGCTGTGTTCTGCTTGCAGCCCCGAGGGCTTGAGAAGTTACCCCAGAAGCAGGAGGCTTCTGTGTCTGGAGGCAAGGCGGGCGCAGGGAGTCGGTGCCAATGTGGAGGGTCTCTCTCAGACTCCCTGTGAGCGCCGACCCTTGGAGCAGTAGGGCAGTCTTCTCTGTTTCTCTGCTCAGGATGGGCTGGTGGTCTGTTTCCTTGTGGTCTCAGTGGGTGCAAAGGGATGGCAGCCCAGGCAGAACGCAGCCAGTCCAGTTGCTCTTCTCATGGCCACGGCCCTCGCACCACTGAGCTGGCGCCTCTCTGGAGACGCACCCTGACAGGGACAACAAGGGCCCATGTACTCCTCTTCCAGGCACCCAAGAGACAGGCAGTAGCAGCACAACTCACATGTCCCACAGCAGCTGCAGTGGCCTGTGCTTGAGTCCTGCTGTGTCAAAGGCCAACCCTGACATCCTGAGGTGGGTGCGGGAACCTGGTCATTTGGGCTGCGAAGGGAAAGGCCTCTGGAGGGGATGCAGACCCCATTCCTGCTTTCGTAGCCGGCAGCTAGTCTTCACCGTGCCTGCCCTGTCGGCGTTGGGCTCTGAGGGACCTCTGAGATGAGTGCAGTGGAGGAGATGTGGGGTGCCAGATTGTGTGTCCTCAGTGACGGTCCTCTCCTCTCCACATGAGGCAGGGCCGGCTCTCCTTGAGTGACGAGACCCTAGCAGCACTGCCGGCAAGGAGGGATGTGAAGCTGATGGGCTGGCTCTCCCTGGTTTGAGGCAGCAGGAATCTCCCTTGGCTGCCATACAAGGCATTGGGGAAAATATTACCTACCCACCCTGACGTAAATCATCCCCTCCTTGCTGCTCTGACCCGGGTACCGCGGAGCCCTGTGCCAGCAGGCGCTTACCGAGCCGAGGGCCTCGTGCTCTGGGCCCTGTGCCCCGCGGCGCGTGATTGGCAGGGCGACCGTGCGTCGGCATGTACGGGGTAATGACTCTGTGAGCTTCCCCGATTACATCAGAGCAGGAGAGAGCGCCAGAGCGAGTGAGCGGAGAGACCGGCGCCTGGTTGCTCGTGTTCCCGCGTGGACCACCCCAATGGGGACCTGCGCTCAGCTGGGGCCGGGGGCCCGAAGGCCAGTGGATCTGCCACCGTGCCTTTGCAGGGATGCCGTCAGCCACGGCCACGTTCCCCGCAAAGCTGGATCAGGGCAGGGGACTGCAGGATTGCCCTAGAGCTGTTGTAGCAGCCACTGACACCGGTCTCGTCGCAGGACAGTCAGGGGGCATTTAAGGTTCTGCACCTGGAGCCCGAGGCAGGAGGGTCTCGGGGCTTGCCAAATGCTGCCTCTCGCGCCTGTGTTTCTCCAGATGGCTTGTCAGAGGCTTCCTCCCTGAGGCTGTGGCCTCCCTGCTCTGAGCCCCACAGGTCCGAGGTGGGACAGTGCTGCCTTCCTCTCCCTCGCTGACCCTGCTCTCTCTGGCTGCTGCCATTCTGGGGCTGTACGTGCACTGTGCAGGAGGGATAATGGCCCCCACAGCTGTGCGGCAGGGGGAGGGGGAGGTGTGTGTAGGCTGAATAACTAGAGCAGTGTTTCCTCCTCTGCGGTCCTTAGTTGTGGTGTGTCACGTTTTCCTTTGGACCCTCCATGCTTCCTTTTCCTTTGGCTTCTTGATTCTCTCTGCTTTCCCAGCGGATTCTGCCAATGTAAGTGCGCTCCCTCTCCCTCTCTCTTTTTTCTTTCCCTCTTTCCCCTCGCGCGCCGCTTTCCCCGGCTTGTCTGGGTCGTGGCGTGCCTTTGTGGCTGAAGAAACCCTGGCACTGGCAAGCTTGTGTGTGAATGCCCGTGTGTGTGAGCCTGTCTGCTCACTGGGCACAGCGTATCTGTCTCCTGCATGGAGGGATTAACGGGCAGTGGAGGTGGCGGCGCCAGCAAGTACATGTCACGTTTAAAGCACAGGATTCACAAACCGCAGGTCACCTGCCAGGCGTGGTGCTGGGTTGGGGCGACCAAAGTAGCTTGGGTGGGGGGGAAGTGAGTCCCGCAAAGCACAGGCAGCGCCTCTGCGCTCTGCAGTTTTGCTTGCACTTTCTACAATCTGGCTCTGCCTCCGTGTGTGTCCAGGCAGGGTTGTGGGGGAGGGAAGGAGGGAGGTTCAGTTTGCAGCTCTTTTGCTTTGCCCACTGGGGCATCAAAATAACTCAGGGGGGAGTGGGGTAGAGAGGGAAAGAGAAGCACATGCCCCCAGCACAAAGGTTGCCCTGTCATTTGTCAGGTTCTGCAGCCTTGCAGTGGGGTTTCCCCACAACGATCTTAAATTATAAATGGCCCCTGACTTCTGTTCCTGAACAGCTTAGCTGCATTTGGAAGCTGTCCAAGGTATTTTATTTTTCCCGGAGACATTTAAAGAACCCAAGGGCTTGCTGCTCCTTAAGGGAGTTATCCCCTCTTAAAAATGTCGAGTGCTCCCATTGGGGCTGGGGGGGATTTAAAACTTTGGCAGGACAAAAGCAAGGGCATTGGTTTTAGGAAGAATCTTTAATGGTTTTTGGGTGGGTGTCAATGAAAGTCAAGGCAGCATGGCTGGGAAAGCCAGGGTGACTGTCTGTGGGAGCTGGGCTTCCTTGGTGTTAGGCGAGGCAGAGAGAGGCACAGAAGAAATTATTTTGGCCTGCCCTGAAATGCAAAACCTGCAGAATCTACCCACTTCTTCAAAAGTGAGGGGGAGTTGTGCTGCTGACAGCTTTGGGTGAGTGGGGGAGAAGGGCAAAGACGTAGATCTGGATATTCGCCTCTCTCCCCACCCCCTCTTGTGCACTGCAAGGGAACAAAGGAAGCCAGGCAGAAAAGCCACGAATGTGCGGGGTTTGTTAAACAAGGGGTCGCTTTGATTGGCTCTGCTGGGAGGGGGGAAAAAAATCTGCCTCTGATTTGTAAAAGCCATTAGATGGATCATGAGCCCTTTGGGCACTGGCTAGCTCAGCACAGCGGGGGCTTTGGGCCTATGATCTCCCTGACTTTGGTGTCCCCCATCCCACTGGAGGCAGCATGGACATCACGCTCCCTACTCTTGCCGTCCCCGGCACTGTCGTTGCAATGCAGGGTTTGATTGTGCTGTGCCTGGACTTCGTAGGTCCCCGTGGGTTCATAGGTTCTCAGGCCAGGAGGGAACTGTATTGATTGTCTGGTCTGTCCTCTGGTACCATGAAATCTGGAGATGCTCATCCTTGTCTCTTGCCAGTAACTTCTGGTTCTGCTCAAACAGAACACAGAGAAAGAAACGCCCAGGCTTGAGTTGAAGTGTTGGAGCAAATGTCAGTGCAGTGGGTTTTCATCCTGCTTCTTTAATGTAACCCCTGTGTGCTTGGGAAATACAGGGAGAGGAATGATTTAACTCATACCTAAAAGGGCACTGTGTGTCATCATCCTGGGGTAGCAGCTTGTGCTATGTGTGAAGCATTAGCAGTGTCCCCAGGCAAGCTGGGTGTACTATGCTCTTTCCGCTTTGCTCTGTAGATGTCTTTCTCCTGCAGTCAGCGAGTTTGCACTGCCGGCGAGTGGCTTGCTTGGTCATGTGCACCTGAAGGACACATCTTACATGCATATAGGCATTGTGGATGCCCAAGGCTGGCTTAAAACCAGTGCAGCAAACTTTTTAGTGGCTGTGGCTGTGTCCAGAGTGCAGAGGCAGAGTTCGCTGATGTTCTGCATGGGAATCTGTGGTAGGGATGGACAGCAGGAGGCTTGGGACAGTTGGAGGGAAGAGCAGGTGCTGTCCAGGTCTCCCCTTGCCCTGTGTGTTAATGCATCTGTCTCCTGACATGCCCCTGCTGCTGTCTTCACCCAGGGATCTGCTGTCCTTGTCTCTGAGCTGGCTGACAGCTTCTCTACCCAGGGACTTGACATTTGCAAATCAGCAGGAGAATGATGCTTGACTCTGGTGTGTCATGTGGATGCTTCCTGGTGGGGGGGGGGTGTCTCCCTCCCCCATTCCCTCCGCACGTGTGTTGAAACCAGGCACTGAACTATGACAGCAGGAGCAAGAACAAGGCCGCTCTTAGCTTCCTCTCAGGCCCCTCTTTATGGAGCACTTGGATTTCCCTGGCAGGTGTGAACTCGTTGCGTTTAGGACCTGGCTGTAATGGTTTGGTGCTCAATGGAGGCAAATGACTTCTCTGCCCTATGTCGTTTCCTTTGCAGCATTTCATGGCTGTTCCACTTAGGTTCTCCCCACCCTGAGCATGAGGCAAAGCTCAAGGTTTTTTACAAAAAAATAAATATATGTATGTGTGTGTGTGTGTGTGTATCTCCGCCAAGTAGCCCCTGTGGTTCACTTGACAGCTCAAAGCACACTTGACAGCCCATTACACAATTTATACCACATAACGGTGTGCCTGCGCACCCATGCCCATACCTCCATCCACTGCCCTCCTCAGAGGGTCTACTTCTGAAAAAGTCTATGCCAAACCCTTCTCCACCAAATGAGGTCTGCCATTTCTTTCCTGTGGTCCTCTTCTGTCTTTTTGTAGTACTGCTACATTTCACAAGGTGAAGCTCAAGGAGAAGAGAGCACCTAGGGGAAGAGGGAGGCAGAACTTCCCTGCCTGCTCCGCATTGTGTTAGGACATCTCCCGCAGACGAGCCGGGGTGGGATTTCCCAGAGAACATGGATGTAGGCCCTAGGCTGCAAATGAAGTCAGCCTCTGGCGGTGTCAGTGGGGATGCTGTCGTGGCTGTGCCGCTTCATTGTGGGTGGGGGTGGCCTGGCGTTGTGTCTTCCATTCCAGGCGCCCCCCTGCCCCACACAGCTAGTGATGCAGAAGAATGGAGGTGATGGGGTGGAGGGGCAGAGAATCTGTCCATGGGACGTGAGCCTCTGCCAGTATCTAGGAAGGTCACGAATGCCAGGGTTTGAGGGTCTGATCGAGATGATGGTCATGAGGAGGAAGGGCAGGATGAGAAGCAGGATAGGCTTGGGGATGTGAACAGACGTCACAGCTATACTGGAATAAGGCCTGACAGTGTTGCTTTTCTGACTGCACGCTGCTGGGTAGCATGAAGGTTGCAGACCTTGTAGCCTGAATGCTTTTCTGCGCAGGAGCGTAGCTCACGTGTGTGCCCTCGGACAGCATCTCTGTTGGACCCGCTGACGCCTGCTCCCCAGGGGTAGCTTCCCTGCCCCCTTTAAAAGCAGTTGGAAGTTGTGTCTTTCTAAAGCCTTCATCTTGGCATCCATCTGACAAGACAGCTTCCTTCCTGAGGGAAGTGGAGAGGGCTCCCCTTGCAGGGTTGTTTCAGACAGGATTGAACATGGGTTTGGGAGGCCAGCTGGCAGTAAGGGTCAGGAGGATATGAGGAACTGTGCGTGCACGTGTGTATGTGCAGGGCTGTCTGCAGTGTGGGTTTCCCGAAGCGGGGTATGTTGTCCTGAGACTTGCAGAGAGAGGCATGCGTATGGGGCCCATGCAGCAGGGTGAGGTGAGGACAGCAAGTGTGGGACGTGCTACCCCCACGCATCGGGGAACGTGAAGCCACAAGAGGCTGCCTGGGTTTGGCTATCCCAGGGGACATCTCTCGGAGTTGTCTGCCTGCAAAAGGGGTCCTGGCAGCCTGTCTCTGCTGAAGCTGGAAGGAGATCGGGGTGGAGGGGGCTTACCCCAGTTCTCCTCCTTTCCCTTTCTGTGGTCCGTTTCTCAAGCGCTCCCTCCACTTCTGGACAAGGGTCCTCCCCGGGTGGCACTCTTGGTAGAGCCATGGGCCCAGCAAGCCCCAGGCTGGGAACACAGAATTGGTTTTGTTCCTTATTTTCCTTTAAACAGGCTGGTACGTGGCTTCTGCCCTTTGAAGCCACAACGGGAAGGTCTCCTCAGAGACCAGTCCCTCCAGCAGCCCGTGAAATTGCTCTCAGATGTCTCCCTGACGCTCCATTTGGCGTGTGTGGAGGGGATATAATAGACTGCTTGTCCTACCCACATTTGCGTCGCGTTGCACAGTACTGCGCGGAGCGCACAGGAGGGGCTCCCCCCCCCCCACTCTCTCAAGACACCCGGCTGCTTTGGAAAGCCGTCTCTCAGGCAGTGCTGTGTTGAGGCGTTCCCAAAAGGGCCAGGCTTCGCCAGGAGCTTTCCTGTTTTGGTGGGAAGTTACCTCGTTTGGCCTCTCCCTTGTTCCAGGGTCAGGAAGGGTCTTGGGCTGTTTACTCTGGCCAGCAACTCCCTGCTCTGTTCTCACTTTGAAGTGGGGTCTTCCGTTCGCAGGGAAAGCACGTTCAAGAGACGCCTCTTCGCCTCCCAGCCCAGAGCCGAGGTGTTGTGGGGACCGGTGAGGAGCGGGGGAGAGAGAGACGCACGCATGGCCCAGGGCAAAAGCCACCTCAGTCCATTAGCGCGATGGCTGTGGGTAGAGACGCTTGGCTGGGCTGCTGAGGGTTCTCGGCTGGAGGCTTTGCAGTCTGTATGGGATACTTGCCCCCTCTCTGAGCATTTTCTCATTTCTCTTGTGGACACAATCATTTCAGCTAGGGCTGTGCGAAGCTTCGGTCGCTGATTTGATTTGGAGGAGATTCGGCCTGATTCAGCAGCCGAATCTTCAAACCTGAATTGAATCAGGAGACCGATTAATCTCTCGAGGTACGTAGAAAAAACATATGAAGCTGTGTCTATGGCCGAACCGCTGATTCTCCAAATCAGAATTGAATCTTTAGGTTCAGCTTTGGCCAAATCGAATTGGGACAGTGATCCGAATCAGCGAATCCAATCACTGTCCCCCAAATCGGGCCGAATCTGAGTCGAGTACTGCCCACTTCGCACACCCCTAATTTCAGCCTACTCCATGCTCATTTCAGGGGTAGGGGGCAAGGGAACTGGAAGTTGGCATGTGTGGTGAAGGAGTTGTCTGTCTTCTAGTGAACTGAAAATAATGTTCATGAACCTCCCTGGTGTTGTGGCTGTGGGGGATAAGATGGAGGGAAAGACGTTTTGTTGGAGTTGGCGTTGGCGTCCTCGCCAGCATGATGCAGAGGCCTCAGGCCGAGTGAGCCGTGAGGTGGAAGGATCCCCTCACCCCTGACGGGGCACCATGGCATGGTAGCTGCCCCTCCTGCCATTGCCTGCTCTCCACCTGTTGCAGGGACCGGTAGTGTACAGGCCTCTTGGTCTGGTGCCATACCCACACCCAAAATAAAACAGGTTTTTCATCGTTTCTCTGCCTTGTCTAATCTCTGAGCCAAGACCAAGCCCCTCCTGCTGATAACACCCAGTGCACAGAGAACTGTTTCCTTCAAAGCCTGCTCTGAGACCGGCTCCCTCCGAACTTGGGTGCTGGCTGAGCTGCACCCATGCTTAGCTGGGAGGGCAGTAGGAAACCCCAGCATGTTGGACACCCACAATTCAGCTTCCCCCAGGTTTCTTTTGGTTTGTTATAGGCACAGGGTGAAGTCAGCGTGTGCCACGCAGGAGTGCGTGTGTGTCTGTACCTCACAACCCCCTTGTGAGCCTCATGCCCTTGTTTTCCAGAGGGGACACTGAGGCACGGAGGGAGGAATTGACTCAGCCAAGAGGAGAGGAGCCCTTGTCAGAGCTGGTTGTCCTGCCTGCCAGTCCTTGCTCAGGGCATCCACCCATCAGTCCTTCTGCTGTGAAGTTAGCATGATGCCACCATGGCAGCAACTTGCTGTAGTGCAGTGGCCTGTGAAGGATTTGACCCCCTTTGCTTTGACTCCCTTGTAGGAGGGATGGGATTGTGCAGGGAGAAATCCTGACTTGGCTTCTTTCGGGAATGCACAAAATTACCCTCTGGGGATGCTGCGATTGCCATCTCCTCCTTCCCACTCGTCCGGTGCCGAGATGCTTCTTTCAAGCCAAGTTTTTCTTACAGTCAGATATGGGTTTGCCTCAGTGTCTATGCCCCCTGGGAGGGATGTAACATGCACTGGGACACAGCCAAATGACTGATGGCTGAGAGTCGCCAAGCGCTTTCAAGAGGGGAGGACACTGTCTTTGGCCATGGCGCTGAACTCAGTGGACTTTGCCAGGGGTTAAATTTGGCCTTGGGAATAGATCAGGTCTTTTGGAGGCTGGTGAAAGCCCTGAAATGGATCGCAGCAGTAGCTCTGTCGAGCAGCCGTTGACGGGATGGCTTCTGGAGGGTGCGGGGGGCGAGCAGCGCATCGTGCATGTGCATGGGAGGAACGTAGGGTAGGATTTGGCTGGGACATTTATTACCCTTGATCTCACAAGGAGGAAGCGTGGGCTGTTACGCTGACCGTGAGCAGATGCTCTCTGCCACGAGCCGGGCTGAGATCGTGCCTGCTCCTTCTGCTAGTGATTGCAAGTCCCAGTCAAGCCATGCCAGGCTCCTTTGAGAGCTGCAGGTGAATTGCAGGGCTGGGAGGAGCCCCGGGTCTGTTCCCCTCCGAGCTGACCGGACCCAGCTGAGGGGGGCTGCATGCATTCCCTTTGGGAGGGTTTCCTCCCTAACAAAAGGTGCAGAGTTGTTTTTCCCAGTGTGGCTTTGTTTGCCTCAGCAGCTTGGAAGTGTCAAGTGTAAACTTCCCCCTTCTAATGTGTCAGTGGGGTTGTTTTTTCCCCCTCCTGTGTAAATATTTTCCTTTCCCTTTTAGCGGGGCAGGAGAAAAGTGGTGTGACCTGAATCTAAGGTGCAGAGGAGGAAGAGGGAGATGACACAATGCCTTTTGCTGGTGTTCCAGGATCACCAGTGAAATGCTCGAGGCATGGAAGTGGCTGCATCCATCAGAGCAGCTTTTAGCAGTCAAGTGACTGATCATGCTAGCATTTGAGCAAGAGCCTTTGGGGTGCGTCTCGGGGTCTGGGGTTGACTCTGAGGCCAAATGCTGTGAGGGCTGTCCATGGCCTGAACCCAGCAAGGGAGTGGGGTGTAGTGAGGTGTCCCCATCCTAGGGAGAAGGGAATGGATGACTCCTTGGTCTCCACTGAGCATGGCTGGGGTTGTGGTTTCTTTCGTGAAACTTGGGTTGCTGCTGTGATTGAGATAGGGCCACCAGTTGCAGAGGACATGGGGCTGTACAGGTTGGTCCCCTGGTGCAGGGGGACGTCCTGCAGCACTCTTCCCCCTGGGGAATATCGCGTAATGGTGAGCGTCTAGGCCTGGAGGGAGCCTGTAAGATGGGCTACGTGTAGGATCCAGTAGTTTCCCCTGCCTGGGTTTCTGGGATCCTGTCATGGGCTTGGACTCTGAAAGATGAAACCAAACTCAGTTTGAAACCAGAACTGAAACCCCCTTTTCCTGCTGGCAGTGGGAACACCGAGTTGCAAAAGACCATCCCCTTGCATGGCTGGAGCAAAGCTGGCCGTGCCTTCACCTTGCTGGAACAACCGTGGTAGAGCGGAGAGAGCAGGGTAGCCCTCAGGAGATGTTAAGCTGGCCATGGAGGGCTTAGGAGTCCTTTGCAAGGAATCCTTTGTCAGGGCAGCAAGGGCAGGGGCATTCAGGCTGCCGCCCTCCTCCTGGGAGTAGCCGAGCGTTACACAATGGTGGAGATTAAGGGGGGAAGAAACCCAACTGCCACAGAGACCGTGTTATGCCAGAAAGCTCCTTGTCTGCAAGCAGCAGGTTGTATTGCTCCATAGGCCTCGCTCCGTGCTGGATGCATCAGTCTTTTATGCTGCAGTGGGCCCCCAGTTTAGGCCGCCTCTAGTTTGGTTGCTGCCTGGATTTGGCCTAGTCCAAATGTCCTGTCCCAAGCCCATGTCAGAGGGGTCCTAAGGTACATGGTGTATCTGGCACACACCATGGTATATGCGGTGGCAGGGCTAGGCTCAGTCCAGAGTCAGATTGTTAAATAGGCACGTGAAATTTCTACTGCTGTGCTGACCTCAGCAAGGCCATGTGCTCTGTTTGACTAATACTGTGATGAAGGAATGACTGTGCGCCTCAGCGTCTCTTGTCAAGGCGCATCCTAAGCTGGAGGAAGTCATCTCTGAGGCCAAGTGAACTGTGAGCCCCAGCTGCTGGCCTGTGCCCTCTTCCACAGACAAACCCAATGTGTAAGGCACTGGCTGCCCTCACCCGTGCGAGCTACGTGAAAGTGGTGAATCTGCATATGTGAATCTTAAGTTTCTTTCTGTTGAATCTGCTCATGCCAATTTGTGTCTAGTTTTACTTTAGGAAGCAGTACTCGTGGCAGAGATGACATCTTTTATTAGACCAACTGGATATTTGCAAAACAAAGTGTCTTTATTTGCAAGCTTTCAAGTGCAAACACACTTCCTCAGACATAGGAGAATGTGAAGATTGTAAAATTTCTCCAAGGTGGAAATAAAAATTCATATTTCATTGGAGAGCTGGAGGTGTTGTAAGGTCTCCTGGCTGGAATAGTTCATTTTGTGCAAATTAGGCTGAGATAAAAGTTAGAACAGTCTGTTTAGTTTTACTTTATGTTTACAATATATTCCATGCTTGGCAGCACTCTTTTCAACACTTGTGGCTGGAGTCATTTATGTGCAGATGCCTTGGACAAACATAACAGTCCCTTCAGCCCCTTTCAAAATCCCAGCCTTAAGCAGGGGAGAATCTAGTCTGTCCAGCTGCGGTGCTGGAGGCTTCCAGCATAATGCTGCCTAGAGGGTAATGCTGCCTAGGGGGTAGAGCTACCTGGAGCACTGGGGTTCTTGGAATTGCTGTATATTTTGTGAGGAACAGGCACAACCTCTTCCTCACCCCTCCCAGAACATGGGCTCCCATCGCTGCCTGGTAGGGAGACACTTTGCGCCTTCCCTTGAAGCAGTCAGTACCAGCTGCTTTCAAGGGCAAGATGCTAGACTTGATGGACCATTGGTGATCCCCGTGTTTCTGTGAGGAAAGAGCAGGAGCCCCTAACGGAGTGCCATAGGACAAGCAGTGATCTGCGGGAGTCAGACTTGCCCAGTGGGTGGCTTGGGGCTACAATACTGGATGGAAAAAACTTTTTGTACCTGTGCTGAACAGGGCAGGTTTGCACCAGTGGCATGCATTCTCCAGGGGCTTTCTCCAGTCTTGATTAAAACAGACCTGGATATCCAGGTTCCCTCCCCAGCGTGTGGCTAGATGCTGGGTTGGTGTTTGGAAAGTCCCAGTAAAACACAGCTGAGTGGCATACAGGAACCCTCTGCAGTTTGCCCAGACAGGAACCACGGATCCAGGGAGCTCCGAATCCAGAGAAAGCATTTGTAAGGTGAGACAAGAAGACAGGGACCTGGGAACTGCTGCAAAGGGTCAGATCCCCGATCTGCTTTGCTTGTGATCCTGTCTCCAGCTCCACCCCAGCAGATTCAGAGGAGAGCGTGCGAACCATGCTGCAGGTAGCAGCGGTGCAATCCATCCTCAGCTCAGGCATCATTCTGACCTTGAGGAGGGAGAGCTGGCTCAAACTTTGGCTTGGGAGGTTTTGCATCTCTTCCTGCTGTTTCATGAGTGCTCAGTTTTCTTCTTGTGACCACTATAAATGGCCAGTCCCTTGTCCAACCCTCTGCGTTATTGGGGTCCCCAGAGAATGGCTCTCTCCATGCCGCCTCTTTGATCCATCACGTCTCTTATCGTTCAATGATCCTGCGTCTGTCAACGTTGTATCCGAGGCCTGCGGTGAGAAGTTAGTGGTCGTGCCAGGCTGGAGATGGGCCAGGCTGATAGGATCCTGGTTCTTTTCCTGGTGAGTTGGGTGGAGAGTCCTTCAAGCATCCCTGGAGCAGCCCAAGACCAAGCTGGATCGTGGGGAAAGGATTTCTCTTTATACCTGAGAGCACTGGCCCATCCTAGCTTCTTGGTGATTGCATTGGGTGCCAGGCAATCACACAGGAAGAGGCAGCCCCTGAAGGAAAACCTCTGCTGTCTTAATAGAGACAGGAAGGTACTGACCCAGCCTCACTCAAAGAGTCATTCAGGGGCTGTATCTCCTGATTCTCATCTCAGTGTCCCTGGCCACACTTTGCTGGAGAGCTTTGGAAGCTGCACAGCAGCTGTCTTCACTGCAATTAAGCTTCAGCAGAGATGCTTAGGAGACCTCACAGTCTGCACCTGTTGAATGCCATGGGCGAGGGGCAGACTGAGACCAGCAAGACTGACTTTGCTTTGGCTCCGAGAGGAGGGGTCCAGTTGCTTTTGCTGTTGGGAGCTCTGCTGTGTTTTTTGTGGGAACAGGAGCCAGGCCTGCCTTCTTCACCGCTATGCATTGTGGAGTGGGTAACAGTTGCAGTAAAGACTTCTGCTGATTTCAGCTGGCTTGGCATCAGGCCACTTGTCCCCCTTGGCCAAATTCACCCTTTGGGCAGGCAGGTTGCTATAGGATGGGGATGTTTTTGCCAGGCATGTACTGGGCTCTTTCTCGGGGTTTCCCCAGCTGTAAAATGTGGCTAACAATACCGTACAAGTATTGAGGCTTGTCAGGACTGTAATGGGGCTATAAGCATGGGCTTGAGCATGTACCTGTACTGATGTGGATTGCTGAAGTGGTAAGAAGCAGCAGTGTATTTCACTGGATGCTCCTTGGGGCCAGCAAAGTCTTGTTCTGTGTTTGTGCAATATTTGTCGTAATGAACCCCTGGCTGGGGGTCTTAACATGCTATTGCACTGAAGTTCATTAGTAACAATGGTCTTTGTCACCTTGAGCATTAAAGCTTCTGCCCGGTACATTTGTTTGGATGAATACGGGGTTTCTAGGACCAGGGGCAGGGGAAAAAAGGACAAAATATAGGGCCCGATGTGTTTTTAATTGATTTTATCTTTCTATTTAACTTGTCCCTTCAGAATCGGCATGTCCTCACACAAGGGCTTGGCCAAGTTTTGTTTCTCTTTGTTCTCTCCCTCTTGCTGATAGTTTATAAGTTTTTTTTTTAAGTTAGCCAGTCTCTTCCTTGCTCTCCATATGTGGAGAAATAGTGCAATCGGCTCTCCTCTGAGAGCAGTTGAATGCAGAGTCAGCACGTTGAAAGTCAGATTTGGAGAATGTTTCAGGTGACTTTTTTTCTGCAAGAATCTTTGCTGCCCTGTTTTTGCTCGCCCTGGTGAAAGGCTTCCAGGCAGATCCATTCAATGAGATTTTTGGAAAACTCGCTGTGTGTTGCTTTAAATTTAAAGAGCATTCACGAGGAGGCCTCTGTCCCTTTAAAGTTGCAGTCAGAGTCCCTTTAAAGCCGCAGTCAGATGCTCAGCTGGTGTACCTTGGCATAGATCCATTGATTTTAGTGGAGCTATGGTAATGCCTGCCAGCTCTGCGCATGCATTTAACTCTGTCCGCTCCTGGTGTATCAGTCAGGAGAGCTGCTGCTGTGGACCCCCAAACCTCTCTGGCTTGTCTCGTGGCAAATCTGACCAATCTCCTGCTGAGGTTTTGCGGCGTTAGGTCCACAGCATTTGCCCTGAGTGACTTTCCAGGCTAGGGAGCCTCCTGATTAGCTGGGAGTGGCTCAGATTTCCTTATGCAGCATTTTTGCTGGAGTAAGCACCAGTGCTTATCTCTAGGTTAGAAACCAATGTGAACTCTAGTGGAGCGCATGCATTTTGCAACTGGGTTTCCAGCAGCCTCCCGATCCCTGGACCTGCCTTTGTCTAAGCTAAATGAGCAGGGGGCTGGGACGATGTGGCATTGCTTACTCCATCAGAGATCCCTGGAGTCCTCTCCAGACACCCTTGCTCGTGGCGTGGCTTGTGGGTGGTCGAGCATAGATGTACCACATGCCTTGAGACCTCTGCAAGGCTTTGGAGCAGTGTTCAGTGTCAGAAGCAGTGCAGGGCTGGAGCAGGGCAGGCTCGGGGACCAGCAGGTGGGCAAGTGACTCAGAGGGAGAGGCAGCAGCATAGCAAAGGGCTGATCATTGCCTGCCAGCTTTCCTCCCTGGCTGGGCAGGGCCCCCTTCCTTGGGAGGGGGACCAGAAGCAGCTGAGGTGGCCCGCAGGTAAGAGTCCCTCAGCCCTGGGTACTGGGTGGGGAGATGTGTGCCAAGGAGAGGCAAGGCTGTCCAGGTGATGGCACTGGTGGAGTTTGCCCCAAAGGGCATCACGCTGTACTGGTTTTCACCCACGTTCACTAGCGCTGCAATCCCCTGCGCTTGCTGCGGCTCACGGGAGTGTTTGCCAAGCCGGGTGTAGCCTAGGCTGGAGACCAGATTAGGTGAACACACTCCCTTTTTTATAAACCAGCTCTATGCTGCTTAGCTCCAGCTTCCACTCCTACGCTGGCTGGCTCCAGCCCCTCCGTGCCAGGGGGAAGCCCTGCTGGGAGTTTCAGCAGAGCAGATGGGAGGTGTGCTGTCAGGCCAGTGCCTTTCTGACCAAGAGGGAATTTCTATGCAGAAATGCTCATTGCAGAAAATGGGCATTTTGATTCGAGTCCTTGCTCCTAATGCTTCCCCCTTCCTTTTGCTTTCACTCCTGCTGGGGGGAAAAGAAGGAAGAGGATGCATGGGTTTTCTCCCCATCCCCCTCTTTGTTGATACAATGTGAAATGAAGTTTTAATCATGCAAAGCAGTTGGAGAGTTGAGAAGCGATGGCATCAGATCCGTTCCTTCCAGAGGTTCTGCGGAGAAAACCGTCTGTGTGCAGGGATCCGTCTCTGCCGGCCGGCTAATTGGCTTACACGAATACCTGTCATCTTACAATCTAAGCCCTTCTTGAGTAAATCAGTAGTGATGGCAAAGTCCTCAGTGACCTTCCTGGAGTCTCTGGCATGTCTCCCTGTTCAGGGTGAACGAGCTCTGCCCTGAGCTTGCTTTGGCTTGATGGGTTTATTAGTTTATTGCAGGTGGTGCGTCTAGATGGGGTGAGGGACGCTCCTGGCATGGTGGAGCAGCGTTCTGGAAAGAGCCAGCTTCATGGCACTTTTCATATGGGACAAGGGTGCGCCCAACTCCTGCTGGGATTTCATAACCAGCTCCTGTACTTTTGACCCACTGGGTCATCTGTAGCTTGTTGCCAGCTACTTCTTGACGCTGCCTCCCAGCGCAGTGCCCCAGCATGCCAGCTACAGTGCTCCGGCTGTCTGCAAGAAAATCCCTCTCCCTGCGTGCCGGAAAGCATGCCAGCCTGTGTGACAGGAAACACTGGCCCTCAACGCCCTTTCCCCAGTCAATGCAGTTATATTTTTAGCACTCAGGAAGCTAACTGGTGTCCTCTCGCTGTGAAGCAGACCAGCTCCCATTCTGCACCTCCTGGCCCTGTGCTTTCCTCCAAGCGTGGCTCAAGTGGGGAATGGCATGGATTAAAAATACCATCCTGCAGGGTTATGGAAGCAGTGGCTTGCAAGAAGAGCCTCAGTTGGGCTGTAAGAAGCCAGTTCTTCCCCTTTGTGGAGGCTGGGGTGTGATATGTGGGATGCAGCCTAGTTGGGGTCTCGTTTCTGCACAGAAGTGACACCCATGCACCCTGAATTGCAGCTTTGTTCAAACAGGTGCCGAAGCATTCCCGCAGCTCCCATTCAGGGCACACTTCACCCCAAGCGCCGTGAGCTGTGCTGGCCTAGGGCCAGGGGTATTGAGTGGGAGAGGGTCCGCACCGCTGATGACACGAGTTGAATTGAATGGGTTTGCGGTTCCTCGTTCAGTTAAACTAGCTCGTGGTGCAGGCCGACACCTGCAGGCAGGGGAAGAAGAGACAGGCTGAAGCCTCCCCAGAATCAAGTACAATTGATGGTACCCTGGGGCTGGCAAAAGCACGTTTTGAAGCTTGGGATGACTGAGAGCACTGTGGCACCTAATGGGAGTGCACACATGTGTGGATTGGGCCTTTGTAACAGTCACCCTGGGAAGTTTCAAGGGCAGAAGATAACTCTAGGCGAGGGGTGTCCAACCTCTGCACAGGTGCCAGAAATGGCAGAAGCAGCTTTTGCCTGCAGCATGTGGCATATTGGGAAAGGGGCAGGGAGCAGGGCAGGAGGTTGGGCAGGGGAAGGGGATCAGAGTGGCACTCAAGGTGGGGTGCAGGGCTTAGCTGGCGTACTTGCCGAAAAGATTGGGTCGTACTGGGCCAGGCAGCTCCTTCTGAAACATCATTGCAGCCTCATAGCTGTAGAGGCAGCTGCACTCCAGTGACCCTTGCCTACATGTGCGCACGTGCACACACACACACGCGCGCGCATGCAGTTGCATGCAGACCATCTAGGAAAGCCTGAGGTGCCCTGAAAACGGAAAGTGCAATGTTTTGGGAGCATGGTGTTTTGGAGGCTTTTGTCCTGTGGATGAAGCGCAAGACTGAAAGCCAGATCCTGGTTCATTTCTTCCCCCACCCCCTCCCACATCCACTGTAGCAGCAGGTGAGCTGTTTGGGCTAGTTAGCTTTGGTTGTTTCCTCTTCCAGCTGCTTAACCTGAGGTATCTGTAGCCTGACTTCCAAGGTGCCAGGCACCCCGAGTCCCTACTGAGGTGCAAGGTACCCAGAGACTTCAGCAGCCTCCCAGGGAAACCAGCCTCCCAGGGCAGCAGCCAGACCGAAGTCAGGTGGGCATTAATTAAGGCACAGTGTCATAATAAGCGTGGGGCACTTCGGCAGCTCGGGTTTGACTCCTGACTGTTGATAGAAGTTGTTCAGTTTCTCCATCTGGAGGGGAGGACATGAACAAGGCTCTTTGGGCTTGGCCAGCCAAGTGCAGTGTGAGCACAGAGCCTCTACTCTCATCACATTGCTCGCGTCATTACAAGACTCCACTCCCAGTCCGGACCATGGGCATCTGGCCGGCAGGCTGCAGACATCCCCTGCAGAACATACTGCACCTTCTCCAGGGCCTCTGAGGGGAAGCCTGGCTTCCTGGCCTGTCTCCCTGCCCCTGGGCCAGCTGAGCCTGGGTCATGGTTGATGGAGCAAGCGGCCTGGGAGGCTGTGCGGCATGTGCTCCCGCCTCGTTATCTGACACTTCTTTATGCCGCTCGCACCTCTGCTGCTGCTTGTCATCAGCGGGTCTGCTCTGGGGACCTGCCACCGTGCAGCTGGGCTGTAACTCATCCTATGCATGAGGCGCGAACGTCAGGAAGCCTAGGAGCCCATGGTGGTTTCTTACCCCAACCTCTTTGTAGGTATGTTAGGGATTTTATAGGGTGGCCCCTTTGCTGAGCTGGGTAACATACTCAGGGTGGTTTTCTGTTGGAGGAGAGAGCAGTCTTAGTGGTTCACTAGCTTCTCAGCTAGGCCTGTCCTGGGACTGAGCTAGTCACAGCCTCCAGGCAACACCTTGAGGCACTGATGGCCACTGGTTTGCTTCCAGAGAGCAGCCATTTTCCAAGCGTGGGGTCTTGTTAAGGTGAAGGAACAAAGCCTGCTCCTGACAGCTGTGCCCCAAAAGGAAAGGGTGCCATGCAGCTAACAGCAGTGTTTTAATAGAGTGTCCAGCATGCAGGTTGAGGAAGGGAGCAGGTAAAACTAGGTGTCACCGTGTGCCCTATGCTATGAGGTATTAGCACCCATTGCTGCAGTGTCTGGGTGCTCCCTGACCCGCTTGGCACTTAGGATCTCACTGGATGTGAGGCTGTTGGATAACAGTGTTTAATTAGCAATGGGATTAGTCTGGGCAGAGAAAGCTGCTGTAACTGCAAGGGAATTCCCATGCACGCATGCCTAGAAGTCCTAAACAAAGTTGGCTGGATCCTGGTAGGCACCACACGTGCACATCCTCAGAGGCTGGCCTGGCCTTCAGCAGGTGGTCATCCAGGCAGGAAGGGGGAGGTATCTCTGCCTGCATTGTACAGGTGGGGACCTGAACTGCAGAGCAGATGACTTGCTTAGGGGAGGGGCTGGGTTCAGTAGCAAAGCCAGACACCGAATCCAGATGCTGCAAGTCCCCGATGATTCCCATAACCAAGTGCCCCCCCTTCCCCCTTGCATCCTCTCCTGTGCTGCAGGTGTTGTGGGAGTGCAACAAAACAGCAAACAGTGTAGTGAACAAACCTGAAACTAGACCTGGGGGTAGGGTCCGTGGGCTCTGATCTGTCTTGGCAGCAAATGGGGTGTCTGGGGTATTGACTTAGCAGCAAGGAGGACATGGTCAGAACCTGCATGTCACCTTGGTTGGGTTTTGAAGCCACAAGTGTTCCTTTATCTTACAAAGAATGACTTGCTTGCAGAAAACAGTGCAGTTTGGAGGGCTATGCTGATTTACACTTGCTGGGAACACAAGCATCCACAGATTTTTTGGTAGGACTTTCCTTTTAGGAAAGCGTAATTCATATTTATCAACAGCCAGAGGCTGCTGGTCAAGTCAGGGTGTCAAGGAGAAAGGAAACAAGAAGGTTCATCACAGACCCCACCATAAAGGCAGAGCTATTCAATAACGTATGTACGATGGGTGTGTGGGTGCACACATAAGCATACATGCACATACACACCTTCCTCAGGTGTCAACAGTGAAGTGAAATCAAGGGGCCTCTGGTGCATCATGGAAATCAGTAAGAGTCCAGGAGATAAACTCAGAATTTCTGCATCAGGGCTGAGGAGCCTGAGGTGAGGTGAGGTGAGGCTGGAGGTGACTCGGATCATACACTGGAGCCAAGTGCCCCCTTTTCTTAGCAAGGCCTGTTTCTATTGTTAGTTGCCGAAGTAGCCCCTCTGAAGCCTGTCCTCGACTGCTGTCTTTCAGAGGCATTAGCTGGCGTGTCTCTGGTGATCGCGTCTGAGCCCCGTGCTCGTAGTGTTCGGATGGAAGACGGACGAGGGAACGGTGCGGAGTGGCCGCTGAGGGACGGACTAGCTGCCCCCCCGATGGCTATTTCCTGTCTCTGACTTCTCCGATTCCCTGATAACGCTTCCCCAGGCTAAGCAACAGGCAGAGGGCAAAGCAGACGGAGCTGAGGAAAAGCAGACAGAGAGGCAGGAAGAGATCGGAGCAGGTTTCACTCAGGGCTAGCGTCAGCCAGGCAAGGACCACAGGGACGGCTGGAAGGTGAGCAGGGCTGGTGCGTTCACTTGGAGAGCCTGGTGAGAGACGTGCTGTGCTCCTGGGAGGGCTGAGTTCCCGGCCCTGTCCACACTAGACCTTCAGCATTACCCACTGCTGGCACGGCTGGCCGTACTGATGGAGATAGGGACTGTCCCTTGAACTGCTGCATCGCAGTCTTGCTGTGAGCAGGGGCAGGGTTTTCATACTCACCGCATTGCTCCTGTTTAGCCCAGATGGTGAGTTTTCAGCCAGGTGGATCAAATCCATGCCGAAGACCATGGCGGGGGGGGTCTCTCGATTTGATTTGAACAGGGCTCGATTCGGCCTAGATTAAGAGCATGGACAGACGTAACGGTTACCTTGGTGTTACTCTGAACTGGTACCCGATGCTCTAAGATTCCTGTTACATGTATCGGCTCCTCAGTAGAAGCAGAGCAAAACCATTGGCATGTGAGCCCCGTTTCAGTTGTGCCCCTTCAGGTGCGGGCAGATGTAACAAATACTTTGGAATAGCTGATGCGAGCTCCCAGCCCCTTTTAAAACAGTTTAAAGCAGCATCTGTCCACAACCAAAGGACCGTGAGGGAAATAAGTTAGACTGAGGGGGCGGACGCTAGTGTTTGACTAATTGGAGCAAGCCCAAGATGACGCTGGTCAGAGTCCCATGGGGTTGTCCGTGCTAGTTCTGTCATCATACCTTGCCCTCCTAGTGGCTGCCTGGGTGGGCTTCACCCTTGGGAGGGTCTGGGTCCTTGTAATCAGGGAGCTCTGTGGGTATTTGCTCACTCTCCTCCTCTCTCTCTTCTCTCAGACAGGTTCAGAGGGCAACTCAGTTGATGGACCCACAAGAGGCCAAATGGAAGAAGGGCCAGTCAACTATGTTGAAGAAAGAAGGTTGAACGAAGGCCAGGGGCTCAGCGTGGTGAATGGCGGGAGCCAGCAGGCCGGGGCAGGTGCCATGCTAATGGAAGCGAGTGGGTGGCTCGGCAGCCCACCAGTGGCCCCTACCTCCAGCGAGAAGGCCAAGTGGGAGCGGGCATCAGTGCCGGCCCCGGGTCCGGGGGACGCCGGCAGCAATGCCAACCTGGAGGATGCGCGGAACCTGGTGGCTTTCTCGGCGGTGGCTGAGGCCATGTCTTCCTATGGGATGCCGGCCTCAGGGTCCCCATCGCTGCTGAGCATGCAGCTGTACGAGAAGTTCAATTCTGAGATGAGCCGAGGAGGGCCGGGAAAGCCCACGCTGCCCCCGTCCCCCGATGGTGTCACCCGCGGCGAGGACCTGAAGGCACTCAAGGCTGCCCTGACCCTGGCCAAGCACGGCATGAAACCCCCCAACTGCAACTGCGATGGCCCCGAGTGCCCCGACTACCTGGAGTGGCTGGAGCAGAAGATCAAGTCAGCCATCGGGGACGAGCAGAGCCCACGGTCCCAGCATGTCAGTGAAGCCCACCAGCTCCCAGACCAAGGTGCTATTCTTAAACAGGTGCCTGCAACAGAGGAGGTGCTAAAGCCATGCCCTTCTGACAGCCTCCCCTTTTCCCCAAGTGCACTGAGCATCGCCAAGGAAAAGAACATTAGTCTCCAGACAGCCATCGCCATCGAGGCCCTCACCCAGTTGTCGTCCACCCTCCCCCAGCCAGCCAGAGAGGTGCCGGCCGCTTCCAACAGCCCCTTGCCACCTGCAGCGTTCACCTCCAAGGACCAGCTGGTGCGGGCATCTCCCTTCTGCCCTGATGAAGCCCGGGGACTGGCCACCCCCAGCAGGGAACGGTCTCCGAGCCAAGCAACACCCCCCTACGGAGGGCAGAAGGTGTTCCAGGCACCATTATCCCTGGCACAGCCTCCATGGCCAGCCGAGGATGCCCGCTGCCTCCTGGAGCACAGCACCCTCCGGGAGTCTGCGGGTCTCTTCCCCACCTCCACTTCCACCCCGCCGAAGCCCGAGTTCCCTGAGCCGTGGGGCGAGGAGGCGAAGACGAAGAACAGCTTGTGGGCTCTGGACTCCACCCCACCAACCAGTGACCCCATGGCTGAGCTGGAGCAGCTGCTGGGCAACACCGATGATTACATCAAGTCGGTGTTCAAGCGGCCCGAAGTAATGCCCAACAAGGCAAAAGCCATCAAGCTGAAACAGGAGCCGCCTGACCCGGCCCTGAAGAAGGAGTCCGGGGCTGGCTACCCCAAGCCAGTCACTGGCCAGCACTTATCCCAGCTGCTGCAGGATGCGGATTTTCACAAGAAGACCCAGCTGGTGCTGCAGCAGCACCTGCATCACAAGCGCAGCCTCTTCCTCGACCAGAACCTGTCACAGCCAGGCCCACCGGAGCCACCACCCCACTGGTGGGCCCCTGGCTCCCCAGCCCTGGTGTCCAAGCCATCTGAGAAGCAGGCCAAAGAGAAGAAGAAGAAGGTGCAGCCAGACAAGGCACCCCAGATAAAACCACTCCGCAAGCAAGTCCAGATCAAGAAGCCCAAGCAGAAAGACTCTCAACCACTCTTCCTGCCCCTGCGGCAGATCAGCCTCGAAGGCTTCCGCGTGGCCCCCACCCCCGAATCCCCCGTGGAAGAGATGCAGACTGAGCCGCAGCCACCCAGCACCCCCCTCAGGCCGCTGCCTTTTGCACTACCCGTTTCTGGTGCTGCCGCTGCGCTGTCTCCGCTGCATAAGCTACTTGGCGACGGAGGAGGCCAGGCGCCTGACTCTCAGGGAAGGTGCGCTCCCGGCCATGGCAGCCCGGAGGAGAGCCATTGTCAGGGGCTGGCGGGCCAGCCTGCTCTGCCCGGTGCTCCCGTTGCCAGCTCGGCGCCCTGCTGCATGACCACCACCTCCGGTCCTGGGCCGGATGAAGCTGCCCACAAGCCCTTACCCCCAGGCGAACCCCAGAACTCCATCATGGTGGACGACAAACTGGAGGAACTGATTCGGCAATTTGAGGCAGAGTTTGGGGAGAACTTCAACCTGCAGAATCCCGAGCTCCCGGCTCCGGTGGCTGATGGGTTGCTGGCCCAGCCTCCCTGCCACACATGTTCTCAGACCCCGGAGCTGCCAGGAGGCTCTGACGCAGCCCCCCAAGTGCCAGCCACCAAGGAGGAAGCGCCACCCCTCACCAGTGGTCCTGACCCAGGGCTAAAAAGCTTTTCCCTCTCGCCTGGGAAGGGGCAGCATTTGGAGAGCGCCTTTGCAGCGAGGTCGCCCAAGCAGATAAAAATCGAATCTTCTGGTGCTATAACCGTGGTTTCAACCACTTGCTTTTACTCTGAGGAAAGCCAAAACACGGATGCCGACGATGTGGACGGGACCCCGACCAAGGACGACGTGCCGCTCACGCCCACCCTCAGTGGATTCTTGGAGTCTCCGTTGAAGTACCTGGACACGCCGACTAAAAGCTTGCTGGACACCCCAGCGAAGAGGGCTCAGGCGGAGTTTCCCACCTGCGACTGCGTGGGTGAGTAAGACACTTTCCTTCTGTCTTATGCGGGCTTGACGTGGCTCCGTTGGGAGAGGGATTTGAGCTGGGCATAAGGGTGGCACTCGCCCAGAGGCGTGTGAAGCTGAGGGAGACAGAGAATGGATCAAATGTTGGTGCCAAGTGCCTGCTTGTCTAAGCAATGTCTGTTTCTGTCTTCAGTCCCTGAAGTAAACCCTCTGAAAACTGTGTGTATGCCAGAGGCATTAGCTGCGTGTCTCTGGTGATCTTGTCGGAGCCCCATGCTCATAGCTTTCTGACATGAAAGGCTGTAGGACTGATGGCATGGTGAGACATGTGCGATGTGGTGTCTGGGATCAAAACGCCAAATGCTCTGTTTCCACGTGAAGAGCAAGTTGAAGTGGGGTGCCTTCATTCCCAGCTCCTGTCCAGAAGGCAGAAGTGGCATACGTATATTTGGAGTGCGCCAGGCTGCAGCTCCTGGACCTCCTCTTTGAGGTTCTGGCCACAGATGGCGTGTTTATGCATGCCCCATCTGTGGTCCCACCAAGTCCCAGGACCTCCTGGTCAACCTCTTCCAGGCCTTGGCTCAGCTGGCCATATGCTTGACCAGGAAGGAGGCTTTGGCCAGGAGGGTCCCTGAGGATCTTCCTCTCCCTACTCCAATCCTGTCTCTGGGCGGAGCATCACTGGGCAGTGTCTGCTGGCTCCTAAGCTGTGTTTGAGAGCCAGTGGGCACTGTCCGGGGGGACTCTGCTCAGCGTCCCCATCTGGTGTACTTGTTTTAGCTCTGTAACCTGCACTCCCACCCTGTTTTTGCATTTTTTGTCCCCTGGCATCAGTTGTACCTTCCTCTAGTAGCTCCCTTCTCCAGTAGCCTCCCCATTTGGTGGAAGCTAACATGTTCTGTGCTGGGCTAAGCTCACGGCCACAGAAAGGAACAAATAGGCCAGATGGCAGAAGTCAGGGTCCAGGGACCACTGTTGTGAGGGTTTGATGGGTGACCTGGAGTGCTGGGCCTCAGGATGGCTTTCTGACTGAACTGCGGCAAAAATAGTTGGACCAGTGTGAATTGAAATTGTGTGTGTGTTCATGTGTCTGTGTGCAGGCACGTGTGTCTGCATGTGCATGTGCACATGCTTTCTCTGCCCACCCCAGAACCCTGGTAAAGCTGTTCTGCCAGTCACCATGTGCATGGGATAGATGGGATGTTGATGTGTATAGGGTTAAAAGCTTCTGGTTTTGTTGAAAATAAGAAAAAAAAAAAAACCCCAGAAAGAAATTTGCTTCTATCCGGTCAGAGCTTAGAAGACAGCCTCCAGTACGTGTGCCTGTCACGTTCCTCATGGGATGCTAATAAAAGCAGATCGCCTATTTAAAAGGTAGTGAGACTGATCGTGGCAACCCCATCAAAGCCCACCAAAGTAAGCCAGCTTTTCCCCAGCCCCTGGGGCCTGATTCTCAGAAGGGCTGAGCCTCCCTGGCTCTTGTTGGCTTCAGTTTGAGGTGAGAGTGCTCAGCCTGGCTCTCTGGTGCCTTTAGTTGGAGGGTTTGACCTTGGAGACACCCTCAGAGGATGTTCTGTGAAAGTTTGGGGAGTCAGGCTTGGCGGAGCCTTTCCTGGTTCAGGGCATAAACCTTCAAGCCTTTCCTGCTTGAGGGCATAAACCATGTGTCTGTCAAGATTGGTATAGCTGGCATTGAGGGGCTGGTTTTGTATAACACAGCACTCTGGGATCTGAATTGGCACTGGATTTGCCCTTGTGAGGAGGCCATCCTGGGCAGCCATGCAGGTTGGTTGCTTGTTTGCAGAGGGTGCCCATGTGTTTCAACATGGTTGGACCTGGGGAGACTTCTGCCATAGGAACAACGTTGGCCAGCCCTGCAAGAGGTGGGTGGAAGGGGGTACTTAGAGGCACCTATAGAGCGCAGGGGTCCAGGAGAGGGCCAGTGGGCATGGGGGTCAGGAGCTGGGAACGATAGTAAGGTTGAAGTAAGGGGTCTGGAAGATGGAATTGAGCAGAGGCTGCCACTGCAAGCAGTCTTCTGCTTAGGGACCGTGCTCTGGTGCTTGAACAGGCAAGGCACTGGGAAAAGGGCAGAGAAGTCCCTCCTCCTGCCTCCAGTCTGCCTTTCTTCTCCCCTGCTGAAGTCCTTGTGCCCTGGACATTGCCAGAGGGAGGCGGTTGCCTGGCTGGTTCAACCAGCGGCAGCAGGATGAACTTCCTTGGGCTGCGCTGCCATCCAGAGCTCATCGCCACCAACTGGAAGTTGCCAGGGACCTTTGGCCTGGGCCTCTGCATGGGGCAGTGAGCACAGGGCCTGAATGCCCCAGAGGTCCCCTCGGGGTGGGGGGGCCATCCTGTTTGGGAGCGCCTCTTTGGCACCTCTTCTAAACCAGGGCTTTGTTCTCTGGGCTCTTGCTTGGTGCAGCAGGTGGAAGCTGGAGCAGCGGCAGGCCTGTCTCTCCAGCCACACGAACCTGCACCACTGTCTTGTCCATGCGCCCATGCAGGTTGACTTCTTGGTAGCGTCTGCTACCTCCTGTCACTCCTCTGCTGGCACTGAGGGCCTGTCCAATGTCCTGCATTTCTTTTAAACCTTCCTGTGGCCCTCTGGTTTGCATTTTACATCCCAGGGATGAGTGGATCCTTTGGCCCCTCTCCCCATTGAGGGGTCTGACCTTCTCTTCCTCTGGGCTTCTTCTGCCTCACGGTTCATAGCCACTTTTCCCCAGCATCCAGCAAACAGAACTGGGGGGGAGGAATTTGGGGTTTGCTGCAAGCCACAAAAACCTGCTGGCAGAACCTCCCCCGCATTTGAGTGGGACTTGGCCGCCAGCCAGCCTCAAGTTGAACTTTATTAGCTGGGCTGATTATTAATTATTTATTTGCTTGCAAATTGCGCCCGTAATTACCCCGGACGGCACCAAGCCCCTGAAAGGGAGCTGCCAGCCTTTGTGGAGTGCGGATTGAACCAAACGCTGTTGCGCCTCTGTTGCCAGGAAAGATTTGGGTTTCTCTCTTTTTTTTTTTTTTTTTAAGAGAAAAGGCGGTGAGAGAAAAACAATTAAGGAGGAGTCAGGGCTCTGTGCTTTATTAGGTGTCTGTGCTGTTAGACACTGTAATAAAATCAGACTTCGCTGCATGTCACTTATTGATCTCTGTCTGGACAGCTGCAGCCCAGCTGAGATGTGCTTTCTCCTTGCGTTGGCTCCCGGCCAGGTAGACATGATGGGAATAAAAATTAGGGCTGGGAAAGGAGAAGGAAGAAAAAGCCAACTCAGCCTCAGCCCCCTGCTTATCTCAGGCACCTTCCGAGCTCCACGAGCTCCATGGAGAGCTCCCTGCCAGGAGAGCGAGTTCTTCAGGTTTCCCTTAGGCCTTCAGGCCAGCTCGGGCAGTCCAAGTAGCTGCTTCCAGCCGGGGGGCTGAGTCCCCTGCGATGGGATCTCCACACTTCGGCAGGCCTCGCCGAGCTGTGGGTGCTTCCTCGTTCCCCGTCACGGTGCTGTTCTTGAGCACTGTAGCCAAGCCAGGATGTAGGGACATCCTATGGCAACATTAATCCGCAAAAGGATGGAGAAGTTGAGAGCTCCAGGGTCCACCTGTCCCCAGCAGCTGAATCCTCTGAGGGCCCTGGCTGCAGGGTCTTGCTCCTTTGCTTGTGGTCATGCTGCTGGTCATAGAAACTTGGCCCCATCATCAGAGAGGCAGAGCCTGGGTATTTTTGCCTTCCTCTGTAGGACGACAACCCTCTTCTCTGGATCTCTTCAGTGTATTTTAACAGCCTTCTCTGTCTGTGCCGGGTAGGAGATGGGCTGTGCCCTCATCCCTCTGCCATATCCAGGGCAAAGCTGGCTGTGTTGGAAGTTTTGGGCCTGGTAGTTGTAGGAGAAGGTTGTTTGCAAAGAGTTTCTGGGCAGGTTAGACAGACACCGGGCTGGGATGGTGTATACTGGGAGGATCCTGCCTTGAGCAGCAGGCTGGACTAGATGTGGCTGCCCGATGGCCCTGCCAGCCCGGCTCTTGCATGAGTCTGCCTCTGCTGGTTCCTGCTGCAACAGCCAGCGAGCGGTGGCCAGGAGGCAGGAGTAGGTTCCTTGTGGGGGCCACTGCGGTTCCTGTCCCTTCCCTTGGAGGTGCCAAGTCCCTGTATGACTCAGGTATGTGATAGCACAAAGCTGCAATCACTGCTAGCTACTCCGTAGCTCTGGTTCATGGGCTTCTCTCCTCTCCTGCAGTCATACCATTGGCATCTAGTCTTCTGGCGTTCAGGGCTCAGTCGCCTCTGGGACCTACCCCTAGGGCTTCAGGGCTTTTCCTTCCCGAATATGTCGTGCTTCCCTTGGGAGCTGAACCCCTCTGCATGCTATCCCTGGTCTCTATCCTAGTCCTAGAGCTCTGGGGCTGGGGAGCTATGCGCCTGCTTCTGGGCTGGTAGCCTGGAGTGCCAGTTACTTCAGACTGGTGGAAAGCGGGTGCCTGAGGGGTAGCATAGGGATGAATGGGGGTCTGGCACTTCTGTGGGCTGCTACTCCTAGGATCATGTCCTTGCGGGGTGTTGGCCTTGAGTGCAAGGAGCAGACACACAGACGCCCCTGCCCAAGATGCAGCAGCCTCTGGCAATCAGAAGGGGGAAGGAGATGGAAGACCCCAGTGCAGGGAGAACTGTAGATGAGTCCCCCCAGCTGCAGTGAGCTGTTGCACAGATAATGAATGGCTCGGGGCCAGCTTAGGCTCTCAGTTGTGCCCCCATCAGCCTGGAATAACCCCCCCACCTTGGAGAGCAGAATCCGGCCCTTTGCCAAACCCCGCATCCCACCGCGAGCCAAGACACGCTCCGGTCTTAGCAGCTCAGCAACAGCGTGAGGCAGCCCATCTCCCTTGGCAGCATCCGGCAGAGACAATTGCAGACAAGCGCAGCCAGCATGGAGGGGGCAAGGCAGGGCAGACGGCTGAATTGCAACGAGCGTGGGAGCTTGAGGGGAGCAGGTGGGGTGGGGGGGAAGGGGGCTGC
Organism: Crocodylus porosus; assembly: GCF_001723895.1. NCBI lineage: Eukaryota > Metazoa > Chordata > Crocodylia > Crocodylidae > Crocodylus > Crocodylus porosus. The sequence continues at coordinate 3,757,761 of NW_017728933.1, read as the reverse complement.
ATGCCAGGCCGCGTCTCTCGGCATAGAGTCTCTCTGCACAACTCATCAAGATGCACAGTTCTCAGCCGGCCCAGGCAAACCCCGTTGCAGCGGGGGGGCGGTTGTATAGCAGAGGAGTGTGTGATGACTTGGTTGCAGAGCCACAGGGCGCTGGCTCAGAGCTGGATCCAGCTGAGCCACAGAGCTGGGCCCAGCTGAAACACGCGCCTCTGAAGAAACACCTGGACCTGTTACTACCCTGGTTGTGTGAGTGGATGAGATGAGGGTGGAGTGGGGGCTTTTGTGGGCATACCCACAACTGAGCAAAACTAAACAGTGGGTATCCATTACCAGAAGCCCAAATGGAGGAGGAAGAATAATACTGGGGACCAGAGTTACATGATGGTGCCAATCACCATGTGATACATGCACACATGTGTGTAGCTCCTACGAGCTGGATCCGGTTCTGGGCTGATACCACAATCCATCATTATAAAGTTATAGCCTCTAATTAGTGACATGACCCACTCAGTGGGGGGGAGCAAGCAGATATCACCTAGCCCAGTGTCCTGGTGCTCTGAGCTCTCTGACAGAGGCTTCCTCTGTGGCTTTGGACCAGCCTCTTGCCCGCCCCATTTCCCTTGTGGGGAATAATCCCTGCAGCCCAGGAGGTGGTCCATGGGGTGGGCTCTGTGGTTGTGAAGTGCTAGAGCCCTGGTCCCAGTTGGCAGCCTGCAGCGTCTCAGAGGATGGATTCCTTTCGGGGCTGGAACAGGCCTTTCCTGGAGGTGCCCGGTGCAAGAGACACGCTGTCTTCTCTATGCCCCCGACAGTCCCCCGTCGATCCCGTGCAGCTCAGCTGGCTGGGACACAGTGGTGCAGGGCCATGGTTCCTGCCTGTCCTTGTTCAGGGCAGCACCTGGCATGCAGCCCCAGCTCTCTTCCCTGCCTCCCGGTAGCACTGGTGGGCACACTCCTTGTCATCCCTGTGTGGTGACCTTAGATTGTGTCATGGGATGAAGACACTGCTGGCCACCCTGTGCTGCCTGGTAACAAAATGCAGTGCATCTCCCTCCAAGCCCATGTTTTTCACCTCACTCTCCCTGCGCTGGGGGCATGCCTTTTCCTTACCCCCGGCTCTGCACCGGCTCCTGTGTCCCGGCAGGCTGAACAGTGAAGCCAAATGGGTCTCCAGCTCCAGGGAGCACTCTGAAGAGCTGCTCTGTCCTGGCTGAGAGGTTGCTTGGAGGCATGACACAAAGAGATGTCACTGTTGAAGAGGATGAGAGCAGAACCCCAATGGTGACCTCCCCCAGGCGAGAGGGTCCTCCATGGTCCCTTGCCAAGGCCTGTCCTTTACCCCATAGCCATTTACGCAAGCGTTAAGCCCTGGGTGACTGGGGACTTAGACTTTAACCAGAGAAGCACAAGAGAAGCCAAAGCAAGTGTCTATGAACCATACACTAACACCAGCGTATTGGGATATTACTAACCAGACCGCATTGCTGGCCACAGCCACATCCAGCAGAGAGTACACGGCTATCCACGGTGCTGGGCAGCGAGGTCTTGGGCCCCGCAGAAATCATCCTCGTAGCTGAGGCCACGTCCAGACTCTCGTGCCTATGCCTTTGTGGGGAGGAGCAGTACGGTTTGGATTCATGTTTCTGTGTTTCTGCCCCTTTCCCCATGGTAATGGTCTCTTGGAATCAAACAGGGAGCAGGGAAGCTCTGAATCACAACCTGTCACCATTGTTTGAGGACAGGGTCATCACCTGTCCCACTGGCCCAGCTTCTTAACGTAGTGACTTGAAACGGTCCCACGTAACCCACCTTTCTCACATGCCAGTCTTCCTCATGATGCAGGCTGGACTGCTCTGGGATCAGTCTGTCTGCGAGAAGGAGGGTAGTGACGCATCTAGCCCCCAGCAGTTTGGGGCCTCAGGACTCTCCAACACAAGACTTGGGGCAATGGACAAGCTCCGTGCTTGTGGCTCAGTTCCATGTGATGCCCCACGGATGCACAGCATCATCTGGGTACCAACTCCTGTTCTGCAAGCACCAGACTGCAGCCTGTCACCCATGAGCCGGGCTCTGCCACGGGCAAGCATTCGCTATGTCTTTTTAATGATCTCCGTATTGGCTCTTTATCCCGTCAATAGTCCAGTGCTGCCTCTGAGCATGGTTGGAGCCAGAGCCAGGACAGGCAGGCTTCAAAGAAAAGAAAGCTGGGCAGCTGCGTTTACACTCAATGGAGCAACCAAAAGAGCAAATCACATTAGCAGCAGCTTGTGAAGGAAAAGAGCCAGCCGGGATCCTGGCCCTTGTCGCAGCCCAGTTGCTGTTTGTTCCAAAAGGGAGAGGGCAGCACGGCAGATAAGCCACCAAGGTGGCCTTGGCAGCAGAAGGACAAAGTCCCTGGCTCTCCCCTGACTGCCGTCTGTGAAGGCTCATGTCTAGAATAACTGAGTAGTATTGAAGGGGGTGAAGTGCTGGGAGGCCGTAGGGCCAGATCCTTCCACCTTCAGCACCTCTTAGCTGGAATGGGTTGTCGAACTAAGCTGCCCTACTTGTGTTCAAACCACCCAGGTCCTTCCACTTTATGGGATATCTGTAAACAGCAGCTGACACCGGGGTCTCCTTCCGGTGCTCCTTTGTGCTTGTTCTTGGCCTCTGCGGTGGGAGGTGAGTCCTGGTTGGGGGCTCTCTGGGGTTTGTTTCAAGGCCAGGGGATCGAATTTTGGAGCAAAATACTCATTCAAGTTATAAGGGAAAGCACTTGACCATGCGTCAGTTGCCCTACAGTAACAGCTCATGTGCTCGCTCTTATCCCACAGTAAGTGAATGCAAAGCTGGGGTGGCTTACTCTTCTTCCGCCGGGAGCTAGGCTTAGAGCACAGCCTGAGGAAGCCGAGGTGCAGCGAACTGTCCATCTGCTCAGACCGTATGAGCTTGTACAGCGCTGTGCTCACGTAGGAACTTCCAAGTGTCACAGTGCTCTGGATGAGGACATTGATTTCTTTTTAAAACACATTCACTTCTAAAGAGTTGCAACCTTGAAGTAGCCAGATTTCATGCCTAGGGCAGAAGGGAACCATGTGGGCAAAGAAACGATGTTGGGGTTCGTATCTATACAAGAAGTGGCAGGGATACAATTCTAAAACTAGACTAGGGGCTTTTCATGGCCCCATTTGCGGGTGCCCAGATCTAAAGGCCCAGAAGGGGAGGAGACATTCAGACAGCACCGCTCCCCCTTTCCCAGAGAATCTGGGACCTGGAAGGCAACTCATGTTGGATGACCAAGAAACGAAGCGCTCGGCATCCAAGAATCTCAGCCTTCAAGACTGCTCCAAAACAAACAGAAACCCAACATCCGAGTGATGCCGGGAGCCAGGAGAGCGCTGCATTTGGCCGCAAGCTCCTGAAACCCAAGAACCTCGGGTTCATCTTCCTTTCCGAGAGGCGGCGGAAATTAGTAAGACGGGGACTGTGGCCAAGTTGGGAAGAAAGGAAAATACAGAAAGATTGGCTGAGACGGGGGCTGGAAATCAGCGCCAAAATGTGTTCATGCTTTGCAAATCTGTGGGAGTTCTGAAGGATGTGTCCAGGCCAACTGTCCCCGGTCGGGAACATTTGCTCTGAGTTAGGCAGGTGGAGAGCGCGGAGGTCAGTGTGGTAATCCCATGCAAATTTGTACATGGCTCCCCCTAGTCCCTCAGGAAGGGGCATCCTCCTCCTTGTGGGATCCAGCTGCCCCCACTCCTTTTCTCATAGAAGGCATTACAGGGGGGGCAGAGCTGAAACCTGCTCGCATGGAAACCTTCCAACAGAGCAGCATTTGTTTGCAGCGAAGTGAAAAAGAGGCTTCCCAAAGCTGTGCCCCGATTCATTTGGATGGCCCAAGACAATGCTCCCGTTGGCGCCCGTGCCAGCCAGCTGGTTGGGGTGCCAAGTGTCGCACCGCTTTGGGTTGGCTGCCCTGTCTTTTCAGCTGAGCCCTGTGCTGCCTGTGCTTGGCTGCTCATTGCGCTCCGGAAAAGGAAGCAATTTGCAGCCTCTCTTTCGGAAGTAGGAAATAGAACTTGGAGCAGGAAACGGAGCCACAGACGGTCTCTCCTGACCTGAACGATCCCAGTGCTTGGGCTCTCCCTGCAGATCTAGGCACTTGGCTGAAGGCTGCGGGGAGAAGGAATTAGGGGAGGCTGATGGATGGATCCAGCAAGGTGCCTGGCAGCATGCTTGGCTTGGGAGCGATCCCTAGAGTTGGCTTGAGCTTGGCCTTTTCCTCTTGCTGGGCCATTTGGTGTTGAAGTGGCTATGATGTACCATATTTCCCCACATACAACATGCTTTGGAATAAGATATGCCCCTTGCTGTTGAAAGGCAGCATGAAGAAATGATCTCTCCTGGTAGCAAGTAATTATGTAGCAGCAGCAGCAAGGGAGCTGAGGCTGCTCAGTCGTGTGCCCTCTATAGATCACATGCAGATTTGACTTTTGCTTTTGCCCTGCAAAAGCTTATGCAGCAGAAACCCTTACTGTCGTATTTCTTTGCTTATAACATGGACTCCCAAGTACCAGCAGCTGGAAAGGATCAGGGAAATAAGTCAGATTGTAATGGACTTGAATAGTTTTAACATGCATTGAGCATAATCTCTCATCCTTTGTCTTCCTTAATCTACATATTTCTCTCTCTATCCTAATCTTCTGTGCTCTCTAATACATGTTTTTTTACTGATTTTCTTCCTCATACTAGTGTAAAATCGGTGACTGTGATATCCCAGCCATCGGTCGTAGGTCTAGAATACCGGTTAATTCATCCTCCAGGGGCTGGGCCCTTGAATTTACAGTAGATATTAGGTTCCCTAATGTAAAGCATCAAATAACGTACAGTGAGCAGAAGCAGCACTGAAATGCCATTTTGGGTGTGTTGCAGAGAGGAGATACTGGAATGATTTGCAAAAGGAGCTGTCTCTTCCTTTCTCCCCGGGTGTGAGCACACACAAACACACACATGCCACCCTCCCTGCTGGCACTCTCTGTCCCGTGCCAAGAAATGGGGGTGTCACCATGGGGGAACTGGGAGCTGTAACACATGCCAAATGTTTGGCTCTCTCCAGAGAAATTCCAGGTGTCAATTATTCTATCAGGCACTTCAGAGCCAGGCTGCTGCCACTGAGTGGGCAGTGAGATGGCTCAGGGTAGGGAGGGGACCTGTTCACTCAGGGCTGCTGCTGTTATTTCTGCCCAACAAGGAGTCCCCTCGAAGCCCGTGGGGAAACAGGGCCTGTGGTAGTGGGTAAGGGTGGCAGGATATGGCCCAGTTCTGGGACAGGTTTGCATGACAGCAGCTCTGGCTGTGCAGAGATTGCCTCACTGGCCCCAAGACCCAGACTGCCGAGAGCTCCCTGCACTGGGTGCATCGGAACAAGCCCATCAATCTCCCTTCCCTCTTTTCTCTCCCTTTGACAGAACAAATCGTAGAGAAGGACGAAGGACCCTACTACACCCACCTGGGGTCAGGACCCACCGTGGCATCCATCAGGCAGCTCATGGAGGAGCGGTAAGTGGGATTCAGCCCTGGTGCCCTGCAGAGGAGGGCAGCCCTGTAAGAGTGTGCCCTACCCCTGCCCATCGCCCGCCATGGATCTGAGCATGCTGGGGCAGAGGGGAGATTATAGGGGCTTTCAGCTCCCCCTGGTGGTCCTGCTGCAGCTTATGTGCCAGCATTTGGGGTCTCCTTTGGCCCCCCCGGATGTTGCCCATGGGGTTGGTGTGATGAAAGCATCTGGGGGAAAGCTTCCCCCCATGTCCCAGACACAGAAGGGCTGTTCTTTTGTGGCAGGTGAGCCTCCTACCGCCTGCTCCCAGCCACCACATTTCTGCAGCTTCTGTGTCTGCAGCAGGAGGTCCCTTTAAGGCAGCCAGGTGTGCAAGGGACAGCCTTGCCCTGCTGGAAGATTATAGTCAAGGAGCCTTTAAAAAGTCCTGCCAGCCTTGTCTAGACACGGGGTGTCCTGGGGATGCCCTTGCCAGGCCCCTGCCTTGGGCAGAGGCAGAGCAAATGTGGGGAGTTGCAACTGGGTGGCAGTGACCTGGTCAGTGTGGTTGGCTGCAACCAGCCAGGTTGGGCTGGAGCATGCCCCTTGGCCCCCGGGGCTGGAGGAGACGAGGGCATTCGCGTGCTGCCCTGGTGTCTGTCAGTGAAGCTTGGCCGCTCCACATGGGCTGGGAATGAAGCTTGCATAATGAGACGGATCAATTCCCATCCACAGTCAGCACTGCAGCCACCATCCAAAATAACCAACCAAGGCCAAGGCAGACCCTTGTGTACTGACTGTTCCTCACCGTTGCTGGTGAATCCCTGGAGTTGGTTCACCGGTCCCACTCGACTGCTGGTGCTGTTTCAGCCTGAAGGGCGATTCCCAAGAGCTTGGCCTGGTCCAGGCTCTTAGCTCCCAAGTAACAGGACACCCTAGGGGAACGGGTGAGCTCATGGACGGCCAGATCCTGGTCTCAGTGACCTAGGTGGAGTCCTGGAGTCCAGGGTTGCTCCCAGGGGCAATGAGGATCGGGGTCTAGGTGCTGTTAGATCCTGCAGTCCAAGGCAGGCATGCATGGGGGAGAGAATCTGAATTTACTTGTGGTGGTGGATAGGGTGCTTCTGCAACCCGGGGGTTGTATGAAAGGCAAGTGGGCCTGCTGGAGTACATTTGACCCTGTGAGACACTCTTGGAGTGGCTTTTGTTCAGTGGGGGAAGAGCAGGAACCTCATTCAAATCAGTCTTGATTGACCATGTCCCCGTGGGGCTTTTCTTGCGGTCTGAGTAATCTGCTGTGGAAGGGAATTGAGACCAAGTTCCCTGCATGTCTGCACCTGGGCAAGCCCTGAGAGCTGTCACCACTGAGAGACCCCTCCTCTGGTTCTCTCCTTGCTCAGTCTCTTCCCTTTGCTTGGGGGTCTGTTCCCAGGAAGTTTCCTCCCTTGCGATGGCTCCTGTATCGTGGTGCTGCTCCTTGCCTTTTCCTATTGTGGCTGGGCTGGGCTACAGCTTAGTGGTTCCTGGCCTTTTTTAGAATCACGACCTGCTTTGTTAGGGTCAAGGCCTTCTCGTGAGCCTCCAGGCGCCACCTGGAAAATGCTAGCTCTTATGCTTCCACTTGTTTTGCGACTACAGAGAAATACGAGAGCTGTTCTTTTGTTGCAAAGAGCTCAGCCAGCCCACAGCAGGGCTGGGTGGTTTTGACACCCTGAACTCCCCTACCTGAAGCTCTGAGTTGATTTTGTGAAGTGTGTCTAAGTGTCAGCCTACTGAACAGGGCTGATCTCGAGGCCAGTATCTCAGCGGCAGGGGCCAGAGCTGCTGGTTGGTTTGGTTGGGGTATGCCCTCAGGCAGTTGTCTGTTACAAATCCCCCAACCCCATCCATCCCTGCTGCCATGGCTCTGACCTCATGGGCATAGCACAGCGCATGGCAGGACGGGAACTCCCTGCATTGGACAAGCTGGTTTAGTTCAAAGGTCACTGTCAATGGTGGATTGCTACAGAGACGGGATGGGATTGCTCTGAAGCTTTCAGGGTCAGGTCCTGTTCCTCACTGAGGAGCCTCTGTGTCTTAATCCACCCTGTAGGACAACGCACACAGAAGGTGGTTCCTGCTCGTGGCTTTTTGCGGCTCTCTGTCAGGCGCTGATGGAAGTGTGGTGCCCAAGTCATGGTTTCTGGGGCCTCATGGAGTGTGGGGAAGGATCTCATCGTGACACTTCAGTGCCAAAGGGCAACTCAGATGTCTGGAGGTGGTATCAGATGAGCCTTGGTGCTGATCTGACTTCTGTTCCCACTGGAGTTGGCACCTCTCAGTCAGCTCCACTTGTTTCTCCCTCTGTTGCTGGGGGGACAAGGGGTTGGAAAGACCAGACTAGAGTCCCCACCCCTTCTGTAGCTTTCCTACCAGCAAAGCTGAGAGCCTATGAATTGCAAACCCACCAATATGTCCTTTGCTTGTATGTCCTTTGCCTGCGGCTCGCCCTGGTCACAGGCCCGGAGCAGAGAGTGGGTTCTCCAGCTCTGTCCCAGCAGGGGAAGCATTGGTGTCTCCTGGCTTTATTTGGTGAGGCAGGAAATTGTGAGGCAGCAGGAAGCTGCTGCCAGTCACCCTTTGGCCCCCAGCCCTCTTTGAAGCCTGTCACCTGGGATATGTCTGTCCTGAGGACTGCGAGCTCCCCTGCCGTGCGGGACAGCTGATTGATAGCCTCGGCGTGGAACACGTGCACTCCCTGCTGCCTCTCCAGGCAGATTCGGTCATCCAGGAGGTCCTGCTTCCCCCTGCGCAGATCAGAAACATCTGGCACGGGGAGCTACAGAGGGGAGAACCCTGCAGGGCAGATGAAATGCTTCTGGTCTGGCTCTATCTCCTTGTGCTGGGGCAGGTAACAGCTGGGGCCATGCGGCAGAGAAGAGAAAGGGCAGAAGGCGAGGGAGTCAGCAGCCATTGAGCTGTCCGGTTGCCTCGTAGGGGTTGCACCTGTCAGGATGTGGTTTGGGTGTCAGGGCTAGGATTTTCAGTGCTGTCCAGCCACTGCAAAGGCAGCTGGGGGCCAGGTGAACTGCAAGAGCCCAGTGCCTCTCAGGGATGGGGAACCTGCGGCGTGGTAGACCAGGGCACTGGATAGTGTCACTTGTCTGCTGGTAGAACAAGGTCTTTGGGCTCTGCTCCCAGCTCTGCTACTGGCTGACTGTGTAGCCAACCATGGGCAAATCATTTAGCTGTCAGCTTGCCCACTGGGATCATGGGGGCTCTGCACATCCCAGAGCGATGGGACCCGCACTAGCATTTCATTATCACCGCACAGAAGTCAGGACTTGGCTGGCTATAAGCAGGTCGGTCAAAGCCATTGGAGATAGCTACAGCCGATATGGGTCTAGTGGCTGAATTGTGAGCGTTTATTACGGAGCTGCCGTGGGCCTTCGCAGAATGGGGCTCCACTGTGCCAGGTGCTAATGGACTAGACCGTCGCAGCCTAATGGACGAGGCCAAGGAAGAGTGTGCTGTGTGGGCAGCAGGGACCAGCCGTGGGCTTAGCTTTCCAATGGATCTGGCAGTCAGCGGCCACCAAGTGGCTCCAGATCAGCTGAGAAGCCTTCTCCCCTGCGCAGACCGCACGCGCAGCCCTGCTGCCCTCCCTCAGAGCAGCTGCAGCTCGACAGGCGCCAGCCCACGCCGCCGGCACGGAGCGGCAGGGCCACAATGGCCATGTGTGTGCGCTCACCCGTGAACGGCAGCCAGGGCATGGGAATCCCGCGCTCCCAGCCTCTTGCTGACAAAACGCCCGGGGCCGGGCAGGCGGGCGGGTGCTGTTCCCTTCGGAGTGATGGATAGTGCCGGCTTCGCGGCCTCTCCTTTAATTAGCACTTTCAAGAAAGCTAAAGGCGGGGGGAGGGGGATTACTCTAGGCTGATTAGCTGGTGCTGGGTTGTACTGTGCTGTGTGTGTGCCAGAGGAGGGCAGGCACACAGAGACTGGCAGGGACCCCACGGACATTGCTGGGTCTGAGTCTCTGCTCTTGCACCAGTGTGGATCCGGATCTGTTCCGCCACAGGATCCCCACCAGCTGTGAAGCCACCTGGTTCTTCCCCTGGGCCTCAGCAGGGCCAGGACGCGGTATTCGAGCCCTGTGAGCCTGACTGTCCAGCATCTGGGTCCCCCCTGGATTCAGTCAACGTGGGTTGGAGCCAGCTGCTTTTGTCACCCTTTGCTGCAGCTCTGAGATGAGGCCGGGTTTGTCTAGAGCCACCAGTCATGTTTTGCCCGGGCACCCACCTGTTGCCAAGCCCAGGCATTACTCATCCAGGCTGAATTTGTACCAGTGACTCAGCTCTGTGGTCTGCAGCCACCCACCCCCCTGCCGGGCTCTGTCCTGATGATGCAGCAAACCCCCAGACAGCACCGCCGCCTCTGCACCGATTGACGTGGGGATGGGGGAAAGCAGGCATGGGAGCAACTGGTATCACAGGCCTCGGGGCTCCCAGGGACTGCTGTGACTACGAAGTCAGTGATGGGCCAGTCCCAGTGTCCCTGGCTACTTCCTCTCTCCTGACCCTTCCCATGGGAGGAGGGCAAGGGAGATTCACTAGCTGTTGCTTTCAGTGAGTGGTTGGGGGACTTAGGTGCAGAGAGGGACACATATGTCTATAGTCCGGGTGAAAAGAGCAGCATATCAGCTGGATCTCTGTCATAAGGTTACCATTGAACTCCCAGCTGGCTCTGCAGGGGTGAATGTCACCCTTTCTGGACTGTAGTAGGAAGTTGGGGGGGTCCTGACTCATGCCTGTAGGTGAGTTACAGGGAAGATGGCTGTGTGAATAGTAAGAAACGATCTGAGCCCTAGCTGGGGCCTGGGGCCAGAGTTCTACCACTGGCTTGGTCCCTAGCCCTCTGTGTGATGTCCCTGCTCCTCCCCGTGCCTCAGTTTCCCCAGCTGTAAGAGGGGGGTGGTGATACTGACCCTCTTTCCAAAGCTGTGGGGGACACGCTGCTTTTTACACTGTGTTTGTCATGGGCAGTCAGCAGTGCAGATGTTTCCATGACATAGGCCTTGCCTCTCACCACCACTAATGGGGATGTTTCTTTCCACTAGGTACGGCGAGAAGGGCAAAGCCATCAGAATCGAGAAGGTGATCTACACTGGGAAGGAGGGAAAGAGTTCACGGGGCTGCCCTATTGCCAAGTGGGTAAGTGCTGGCCCCCCAGCTCCAGGGAAGGGAAAGGGGGTTGTGTTTTATGTCATAACGCACAGCAAGAGTGACTCCAAGTACCTCCGTTGTCTTAGCACCACCTCCATCTGCGTCTCCAAGTTAGAGCACAGGCTCACCAATGCACAGGAGGGAAGAAGGGAAGGAAGAAAGGAAGGATAGATAGCAGTAGAACATCCAAGCGATGTTTGTTGTCACCTCCCCAGCTGTTTATGCCCCACTCATCACCTGGACATATGATCATCTCTCTCTCTCGCCTCCTTGGCACTAAGCACCATCCTCTTGCTTTCTCTTCCTGCTTTGAACAGGCCTGCTGGCCACAGATCAGTCCTGTTACATTTTCCACCAGCAACTCTGAAAGCCTAAAGAACCCTTTATTGGGAATGCAACCTTTTCCTAGCTCCCCACTGCACTCTTTGATGGGCACCTCCAATTCCAGGGGCATCAGGGCAGGCAGGAGCCAGGGGTCAGCTAGGGAGCTCCAGCCAAAAGGAGGGGCCTTGGTTGTTTTCTTGCATGTCTGGTGGGCAAGGTGCATTTGTACAGGAGCGATTGCTCACCCAATCAGGTCATTGGAAGTGCTCAGGGGAGCGCTTTATGGGCTGGCCAAACAGGGCTTGGGAGGAGCTGTGATACTAGGTTTTCCTCCCTCTTGCAAAGTCCAAGCAGGCCAGTCTTGCTTGGAGGTAGAGGGGCCCCCTATGGTTCCCTTGGCTTAGACCGTCCTAGCTGCGAGGAGAACTAGGCCCTTCTTGTAACTAGCCTGTGTGTGGTAAATTGCTATGAGGCCTATTGCTCCCAGAGGGTTCATGCCCAGAGCCAAAGTGCTCTAAAGCTGGCAGTGGCTCAAGCCAGGATTTCTCTCTGTATTGAACGAGGCTCAGAGTGTTCCTGTCTGAGCAGTATCCAGTGCAGGGAGAGCAAATCCAGGCACCTAGCACTGGGGAGGGGGTCCTGGTACAGAGAAGGAAGGAGTGGATGAACCTCAGACTAAGAAGAAAGATGGCTTTAGCTCTGTGTTCCTGGAAACGATACAGGGCCAGAGCAGGGTATCGGGTGCCCCAGTGAATGTCTCTGCTGTCAGTGCTGCTCCTGAGATCCTGAGATCAGCAACTGGCCCCATAGTCCTCAGACAAAAGACCTCCATCTCCTCTCATGGGCACACGGACAAATCAGGAGCTGTCCCAGGGAAAGCTCCTGGAGAAGCTCCAGGGTAAGCGAGCTCGGATCCAGCCCCTGGCTTGGCCATGTCTTCCTCAGCCTTCTCATGGCAGCTCCAGCGCCAAGCCTGCGTCTCTGGGTTCCCTGGAGCACCTACTATCTAGGAGCTACCAGGAGGCCTGGTCACCTCAAAATGGGTTGCTTATCAATCTGTTTATAAGAGGCAGCACTGGGGCTGTGTCTGATACTGCACTGGGAGAGACAAAGCCGAGGCAAGGGCGTATTCCTGAAAGGGCCTAGCAGAGCTCCCCAGAACAATTGGCAGGGCTGGCCTCGGCCTGCTGTGTGCTGATTAAGGGCCTGTGGCCAGCGGGGGCTCTGGAGCATCAGGTGGGAGATAACACTTGCCTGCCAGGGATCAAACGGTGTAGGGCCCCTGGGGTGGGGGCATAACGGCCGGCACAGCCTTTCCACCGTTGCTGCTGGCTGTGGTGGGCTAACATGAAGGGCTGGCAGCAGAGAAGATAAGGGCTGAGGCCGGTGCTATGGGCCAGGATGGGATAATGTCTATTTTGCAGCTGGTTTGCAGAGGGGCTGGTGGGCCAGGAGAAGGGCTTCCCATGTGAGGCTTCGGCACGTGGAGCGCACAAGCTCTCCGCAGCTGCCTCCGATGGAGACCATCCTCGCTATATGTCTGAGGGATGGCCCTACTGTGTGGGGCACTGTGCCACCATGGAGGTGGAGTAGAGATTCAGCTGCTCCTGTGAATCTCTCAGTGTGCGAGTCACCCAAGGTCCGTGGGCGACACTAGATTGCGGTACTGCGGGAGCTCTCCGTGTGAGGACCCACATGCCTGTCCCTGCACCGGGGCTGACTCAGTTGAAGCAGGCAGGTTCTTTTTATTAAAGCCACTTGAGTGCGCTGAAATCCTGGTTGTCCGGCCGTTGATCCCTGCCACTGTTCTGGGTTGAGGAGGTTCTTCCCTTGAGTGATGGTGTGTGTGAGCAGATGCCTCTTGAGCAGGTGTGTGTGTGTTAGAGGTGGGCTTGGATCGAGCCCTCCACTGTTCAGAGGTAAAGGCCTAGACATGAGACCCCACTGCCGGCAGATGCCAGCCAAAAAGCAAATGTTTTTCCTTCCCCTGCCGTTCGCCTGCCAGGACTCCATCAGCTCCCCCTTGCTAAGCAGAGCAAGGCTGGGACCTCTTCCCTGCCCCATCAGCGAATTCCTGCCAGATCAGAGCTTCTGACCATGTGCGTGTGTGTTGGGGACCAGTGCAGCCAAGCAGGCTGCCTTTACAGACAGGATTTTGAAGCAGGGCTGTCACATCTGTGCTGATGCTGGGCTGTGGGGGGAGATGGCATGTAGGAAAGCAGCATGGTAGAGACCACGGGTGGGTGTGCAAAGCAGCCGGCGAGAGGAATCCCCCAGGCCACCACAGCCGGAGGCTGAGAGGGAGGCAAGTGCGCAAGCCACAGGATGTGAGAGCAGCCGCTTGCAGGAGTGGACGGGCAGATGAGGAAGTGAGAGGCCGTGGCTGGGCTCTGGGGGCGGGAAGCGGGGGTGGCACAGTCACTTTGAGCCTCTGCGGCACCAGGGAAATTCTGCAGAATTTCCCCCTCTCGCTCAGCCCGGGGAGGCTCTGCAGCTGTCTCTGCCCTGCGCAGCAAGGGTCTGGCATGTGCAGAGAAAACCCTGGTGTGGCTCTGGTTGGCAGGAGCTTTGCCAGTGATCTCCGCAGGGCTGGGAGCAAAACCTGGCAGTTAAAAGGCCAGTGGCCTGTCTAAGGTTGTTGGCAGGTGTGCAGCTGAGCCCCAGGGCAACAGCAAGAGGAGACATCAGCCAAGTGTCCTTAGGGCGGCTGCACTGCCTTGCCCAGGGGTGTGCGATTGCTACCGGAGATCAAACCTGGCATGTCTGGAGCATCAGCCTCAGTCAGCCAGACCTCCAGGCAGGCCCATCGATTTGCATGCATGGCCCAGCCGCCTCTCAAGAGGACAGGGCCTCGTGCTGAGTGAGACTGGGTCATATCCCATGGTTCAGTCTGGACATAGAGAGCGGTAGTTAGTGAACAGTGTGAGGAAGAAGGCTGGGAAGAGATACACCTTGTAGACCAACTAAACCAGATGTGTATAAGTGTTCGTCAGCTAGAGCTCACTTCATAGGTTGCCGTGAAAAAGCGTGCACAGAGCGGTCTGTCAAATAGCTGGTAAGGCGCATCTCTCCCCAGCCTTCAGGCTGGGTGTTACCATCTTGGTTGCTCTCAGGAAAGTCAGCTGAGGGATTTTGCCCAAGCGAGGGAGTCCAGGGCTTGGTCTCCCATTGGTTGACATGGAGGAAGGGTGCATTTTCCTCTTGTGTACAGAGCCAGGCCCCAAAGTCTTTAGTCAGCTCTTACTCTGGCAAAACCCTGGTAGGAATTTGAAGGACATGGAGGACCTCAGAGCCTGGGCCCACAAAGTGTCTTGGAGATGAAAGAGAGATGAAGATCAGTTGGGGCCACGTGGCAAAGAAGGGCTAGTTGTGGGGCGCCCACCCCGAGAGTCTGGGGTGGGGCCTGACTTGCAGAAGTAGTCGAGCACGTGGACCTCACTGACATGTCTTGGGCTGGGCCTCCAAGTCTTTGTTGTGGTCTTATCAGGATCATTTTAAAGCATTCATAGGATTGAGGAGAAGAGCAATTGAGCTTGTGCTCTTTGGGACTAGGGAGAACCCCCCTGCCTCCATTGCGGGGGAGGGTGCTCAACGGACCGATCACCAGCAGAGTGGGGACAGCATAGGATGTATGATGTGCTTCCAGTGCATGGAGGGGACTGATACAGGCATGGAGGTGGGGAAGTTAAGCTCCATGACCCAGTCAGTCTAGAGCCTGCTGATTTACTGTGGAGAGACTTGTGGAGAGTGCAGGAAGGTGCTGTGGTGTAGGAGCTGCAGGGCAGTGTCCCAAAGGTCTGTTCCCAGCTGTCACTGGCCTGCTGTGTTGCCTCCATTCCCCTGTGTCCTGTCTGTCTGGACTGTAAACTGTGGACTAATCCCAGTGGTGACTCAAAGGGGACCGTAAGGCAGATACTGTGACAGCAGGTCACTGCTGAAGGGAGCTGGTGGCCGTGGTAAGGGCCGAGAGCTTCTCATGGCCACAACCAGCAAAAGCAGGGAGGGAAGCATGTATCCATGGCCTGCTCGTTTCCAGGCATCTGCTGCAAATGGGACTTCCCAGTGTGACTGAATTGGCCTGCTGTTTTCCAGGTGATCAGGAGGCACAACCAAGAGGAGAAGCTGCTGTGCTTGGTCCGGCACCGAGCTGGTCACCACTGCCAGAATGCTGTCATCATCATCCTCATCCTGGCCTGGGAAGGCATCCCCCGCACCCTGGGTGACACACTGTACCAGGAGCTCACTGACACACTCACCAAGTACGGGAACCCCACGACCCGCCGCTGCGGCCTGAATGACGAGTAAGTGTCAGTTTGCATCAGTTGCAGAAGCTGCCCTTTTATGCCATGCAAAGCAGCTTCAAGGGGGGGCGTGTTTTTTGGGGAGGTAATCAGAGACGGCTGTCCCATGAGAAACCATCTTCAGGGCCAGGAAATCCAACCAAGGCCCTTGCTGCAACTGGTGGCACTTTGTGCTGACAGGAGCCCTTTTATAAGGGAAGATGGGGGCTGTGGAAAGGCCGAGAGATCCTGTGCCGTGCATGGTAGTTGGGTGGTGCTTGCAGAGGTACAGGTGGAAGGTTTGAATCCCAGGAATGGTAGATGTCTGGGAGGAAAGGCCTGTGCGATCCCCTCTGTAGAGCCAAACCGGTGGAATGCTCTTGGGTCTTGGTCTGCTCCAGCTCCTCAGTACCTCCCTCCCTCCCCCTGCCCTGCCCAGCCCAGCCCAGCTCCACCTCTTGAATGGGGAAGGCTGGTTGCCAGGTCCACGGGCGCCATGTGGTCTGCAAGGAAGCTGGCTCCATAGCTAGTGAGTGAGAGGGCCTGCCCTTGGGTTTCTGTTGCAGTCGAACCTGCGCTTGTCAAGGCAAGGACCCCAATACCTGTGGTGCTTCTTTCTCCTTTGGCTGCTCCTGGAGCATGTATTTCAACGGATGCAAATATGCTCGAAGCAAAACTCCCAGGAAGTTCCGGCTGGTGGGGGACAATCCCAAAGAGGTTCGTGCCTTGGCTAGGCGTGGCGGGTCTGTGGAGTGCAGGGGAGAAGGATCCCAGTTGTGCAGATGGAAGGACATGAAAAGTAGTCCTGCTAAAATGCTCTACCGCACTCCTGGCATGACCTTCCTGTTCAGTGCACTAGAGGAAATCTTGGCCGCAGCGAGGACAGTAGCAGAACTCTGGTTGGCTTAGCTGGAGCCAGGAGGGTGCGATGCTGCGGCCTGGTTCTCCACTGTCACCTGTACGCCTCTGGGTTAGCTCAGATGAGGCCACGGAGTGTGGAGAAGGGAGCTGATATAAGAGGCAGAACAGCTGGAAGCAGGTAGCAGCAGCCTTTTGTATGTGTCTACAGATGCTCAGACACGATGAAACCCTGGGGCCTGCTTCACGAGAGGCGCCATTGCTTGGAGCCTTTGACTCGAACTTGGGACTCTGCCTAATAGAGTTATAGAGCAGTGGGGCTGGAAGGGATCTCCAGAGGTCATCTAGTCCAGCCCCTGGCCTGAAGCAGAACTGCTCCTATCCAAACCAACAGATATGTGTGAGCTCAACCCCAGAAATCCTGGTGTGAAAGGCTCTGGCTTGTGCCATGTGTGAAATGACCTGTGTGCTCTTTCCAAGGCAGAAAGTTTCTGCCCTCCCGGGGTCCCGATGGGCACGGGACGCTGGAGGATACCCACTCTCTGTTACTGTTCTCCTTTCCAGGAAGAGCTGCTTCGGAAGAGCTTTCAGGACCTGGCCACGGAAGTTGCCCCGCTTTACCGGAGGCTGGCGCCGCAGGCCTACCAGAATCAGGTACCCAAGAGAACCACTTTTTTCCTTTGCTCTGCTGTCAGCCCTGCTCACCCAGCAGGCTCTGACTTCTTATCTGTTTGCAGCAAGAGATTCAGTCCCAGTCCCAGCTGGCAGCACCAATATTGTTCCGGCAAGAGGCACAAAGCCCCCAGAAGATAGTTTGAAGCAGAGAGAAGTGATAATGAACTTGGGGATAATATTCTTTGAAGCCCTTCTGAGAGCAGAAATGGCGGGGTAGGGCTGTGGGCCCTTCCGTGCCTCATTGGAGGCAGTCAGGCTAATGTAGCCCTCAGGCAGTTTTGTGCCCCGGAATGATTCTCTAGCTTGCTGGCAAGCTGGGTGTCAGTACAGGCTCCATCTGTACCACCTTTTCTTGCTGTGCTTGGGTGTCTGACATGGCTATGGGGCTGGGCTCATTCTTGAGATGACTCCCACCTGGGAGAAATGACTCCCCTTTCTTCCCCAGTATGGCCGGGAGGCAGGGAAGTGTCCCCCACCCCTGGCCCTGTAGGCTCCCCCCCTGCACAACCTCTACCAGATACCACAGCCTAGTCTGTCCTAAGGCTTCCAAACTGGGGAAGCCAGTGGAAGCGTGGAGCAAGGGTCCAGTCCTGCCAGCAGCTGAGTGCCTAGAGTCAGTTGTAACCCAGGCTGGGCTTTGTAACCACAGCCAGAGCGCAGGATACTCAGAGCCAGATGGAAACCAGGCCAGGATTTGGCTGCCAGGATACTGCAACAGCACAGTCACTGTTCTCTGGGTGCATTTTGGCCTTGTCTCTATGTAATCCTAGAGAAATCCAGCCTCTGTTCAGTCCATGTCTTCCCAGATGGCTATGGGCCTGGGAGGCCCTGACTCAGGAGACCATGTAACAAAACAGACCCAGGCTTAAGTTCTGATTCTTCTTTGTATTTGTGCTCTTTTACACCTCTCTGGCTTGAGAGCATGCATAAGTTAACAGCTGCTAGGAGACTCTAGAAGAGCAGTGGCCGCATTCAAGGCTGGGCCCACAAAGAGCCTGATATTCTTTTTAGAGGCCTAAGTGATGCCCTGTCCCACCCCATCTGAGAGCCTGGAAAACAGTTACCAGGTCCTCCTCTTCCCAGCTTCTTGTGACTTGGTCTTGAGGCTCAGGTGATGGGCAAGGAGGGTGGTGTTTATATGGCTGCAGGGACTCAAGCAGGGGTGAATAGGAGCCCATGTAGGCCTCTGAGTGGATTTTGGGGATTGCTAGATGGGGCAGGTAACCCTCTGGGGGCCCTGTCAGGTATCTGGGGTGTCTGAAGTGCTGTCCCAGCCCTTTCAGTTAGGAGGCTTGCTGAGTAACTGGTACGCTGGTTACAGATGGGGCCCTGTAGGCACCTGTGTCATGGCAGCTGTGTCCATCCCCTCAGGTCACCAACGAGGATATAGCAATAGACTGTCGGCTTGGCCTGAAAGAAGGACGGCCCTTCTCCGGGGTGACAGCATGCATGGACTTCTGTGCTCACGCTCACAAAGATCAGCATAACCTCTACAACGGATGCACTGTGGTAAGGGACGACTCTGGTCTTGTCCTGTAGAAGGGAATGGGGAAGGAAGGGGGCAACACTGGTATGTCTTTAGGACCCCCTCTGCCCTGCAGGTAAGGAGCAGCTTCATCAAAAGCATATAGCATGAGTGGCTCCAATGCAAGCCCCTTCTGTGTCTGCCATGCAGTAATGTCTAATTGGGCTTTCACTGAAGACTGCAGGGAGACGGCATAAAATACTGGACATCCCCCACCCCAGACCAAGATCTGGGGTTCGCTTTCCAGTTCTGCTCTTGGCATCATTTGGGACCTTCACAGAAATCTCAGAGAAGTGGGGCTGGAAGGGGCCTCCAGGGGTAATCTTATCCAAGCCACGGCCTGAGGCAAGATCAGTCCTGTCCAGCGCGTCCCAGACACATCTATAATATCACCTCGTAGTACAATGACTGTCAACCCTCACATCGCAGGGAAAGCAGGGGGCCCACGGCAGCCAACGTTCTGCTTTTGTTAAAGGTTGTTAATAGATGCACAGCTAAAGGGCCATGGCCTCCTACAGAGGAAGGAAACCCCCCCCACAGTCTGTACTGTCTGACTATGGGCTTCTCTCCCTGCCTCAGTTTCCCCATGTTGGGTAGGGATGCCAGTCTCCTCTGCAAAGCACTCAGAGACTTGTGGAAAGGAGCTGAGTAGTTTTAGGGTTGGTTGCTGTTCAGAGAGCATGTGTAAGCTGCAGTAGAGTGTGTGTGTGTGGCTGAGAGCCCCATCCAGTAGGAAGTGGACGGAGACCCCTCAAACCTTGGTCACCATCACCTACGTGACATCTGTAATCTGTACTGACCTAGGCTGGGCAGGCAACTGACAGGCAGGAGGCCAAGTTGGATCATGAGGCAGACTGAGGCACCGACTGTGGCCTTGACTTGCCTTTAAAGAGGCCATGGGCCAGATCTGCCAGTGGTGACAATTGGCCAAGATCCATTTATAGGTTCATAGATTGTAGAGTCGGAAGGGACCACAATGAATCATCATGTCCAACCCCCTGCCCCTGGCAGGAAAGAGGACCAAGGTCAGACGACCCCAGGCAGGTGACTGTCAAGCCTCCTCTTGAAACCTCCAAGTTAGGTGATAGTACTACCTCTCTCTGAAGCTCATTCCAGATTCTGGCCACCCTTATTGTAAAACATTTCTTCCTAATGTCTAACCTAAATCTACTCTCCACTAGTTTGCACCCATTATTCCTAGTTACTCCCTGGGGCGCTCTGGTAAATAGCGCATCACCAATTCCCTGTTGTCCTCCCTTGATACACTTATAGGCGGCTACAAGGTCTCCCTTCAGCCATTTCTTGTGAAGGCTGAAGAGATCCAGATCTCTCAACCTCCCCTTGTAGGTTTCTTTCATGGAGGCCACTAATCATGAAGCAGGGCTGCTCAGACTCCAGCCTGCAGGCCAGATTCTGCCCAAGGAGTCATGTCATCCAGCCTGCAGGGCTTCCCATGCATCTGGAGATTCAGCAGTGGGTGAGCAGCGGCAGCATTAATTGCTGCCCCCCTGACTTCAACGTACAGACTCATGGGCTGGATATGTGACCATGTGTGCTAGATCAGGCCAGCTGTTTTGTGGTGAGATCCAGGCACACAAGGTTGGGTTGGCATAGGGGGTCTCATTTGGAGACCAACCCCATGCACCTGCCCCCTGGGGATCTAGCCTGCTGGCCAAGCATGCAGGGGGGCAGAAGCTTGGTCACCTCTGCATTAAAGCCAGCAGAGCTCCGCTGATGCAGGGAGTGGAAGATGTGTTAGTCTGGATAGGCCCTGCTTAAATACTCTTTCCCTTACCATCTGCTCTATGTCCCTGTGAGATACTGGCTACTGGGTTAGACCCCTTCTGTCCCATGGAGAGGAGCAAATTTAGCAGCCATCTTCTAGCAGGGAGGATAAGGAAAGCCCATGCTTATTCCAGATGTTCCCTTTCTGAGGAATAAATGAACGTGGTCTTTCCAGGGCTCTGTGACAGCTGAGGTAGCTGAGAGGTGGCCTGCTGGGTTTCCTCATCCCAGCCTCTCTGTGCTGTCCAATACCCGGTAGGAGACACAGCATCTGTTGTAAGATTGAACCAGCTGGAGGTGGGGAAGTGGTGGAGAGAATTCCTCCGTTCAGGAGGTACGGTGCGGTACAGGCCACAGGCAGGCCTGAAAGTATCATGATGCCCCTTTGTAAATCCCTGGTGCATCCACACCTTGACTGCTGCAGCCAGTTCTGGTTCCCGCACCTCCAAAAGGAGGTAGAAGAACTAGAGAAGGGCAGCAAGGATAATGAGTGTTGTGGAGGGGCTTTCAGATGAGGGGAGACTAAAGAGACCAGGCCTGTTCAGTTTAAAAGAGAGACATTTGAAGTGGGGACATGAGAAGGGTTTACACAATCCTAAACAGTGAAAAGAAAGTCACTAGGGACTGTCTCTCCCAATACAAGAACTAAAGGTCACAAAATGAAACTAGCAGGCAATAAGTTTAAAACGAACACAAGGCAGTTCTGTGGAAGCTGTCCGTTTAGCTAGACTCACGAGGGACCAGACACATTCTTGGAGGAAAGGGGCATGGGTAGCTATGGAGCATGGGAGTGAGGGGCATGGCCTAGGAATCAGAAATTCCTAGACTTGAAGTGCTGGAGGCTGCAAGTGAGAGCAGAACAAGGGGAAAATCCCTGGTCAGACCCAGCTCACTCTCCCTTTCAGCTTCTGTTCTCTGCCACTGTGTGCTTCAGGAGACTGGGCTAGATGGACCTAGGGTCTGAGCAATGCTTATGTCCTAACTTACCTCCACTGGCTTTTCTGGGAGTCACCTCTGACTTGCTGCTGGCTCCTGTTCGCTCAGAGTCAGCGAGTCGGCTGGGGCCAAGGCGCCAATTCCACTACTGCAGGGGCAGGCCCAGATACTTGAGACAGGTGTGGGACCAGTGCATCTCTTCCTTCCTCTTCCATGAACCTTTGCAGCCCATCTCTGGGGCCACATTGGTACCATGTGGTCAAGGGCAGCCTTGTTCCATCCTGGAGCTGGCTGTGTTCCAGCAGTGGGGTTGAGCCATGCCTGGATCTAGACCATTTAGGGCCCTTGAGATGCCTGGACAGAAGCAGCTAGTGAGGGGAATGAGGGTCTGGATGGCCTGCCTAGCTTTTCCCATGTGCCTGTGTGCCAGTGATTTCACGCGGAGTGTGCACCCAGCGATGCTTGTAGGGTGTCCTTGTTCCCACTCTTCCCAGGGCTTTCCAGCTGATGGATGACTCTTGCCTCTCGCCCTCCCTACCTCTCCCCTCGGCCGCAGGTGTGCACCCTAACAAAGGAAGACAATCGCATCGTCGGGAAGATCCCCGAGGATGAGCAGCTGCACGTGCTTCCGCTGTACAAGATGTCCACCACAGATGAGTTTGGCAGTGAGGAAAACCAGATCGCCAAGGTGGGCAGTGGCGCCATCCAGGTTCTCACTTCCTTCCCCCGCGAGGTGCGCAAGCTGCCTGAGCCCGCCAAGTCCTGCCGGCAACGGCAGCTGGAAGCCAAGAAGGCAGCAGCAGAGAAGAAAAAGCTGCAGAAGGAGAAGCTGATCACGCCTGAGAAGATCAAGCAGGAAGTGCTTGAGCTCCCGGTGCTCCAGCAGAACGCAGGTAAGGGCCCTGGCAGCTGGTGGCAGGGCTGGTTGTGAGCCTGCCTGTGCGCCCCCCACCCATGGTGCCATAATATGGGTCAATCAGCTCCCCTGGCTCTGCCTGCCAGGGACATGGACAGTGTGCAGTTGCATTGGTGTCTCTCAGAGTGCAGTGCCTTGGCAGCATGTGACCATGTTTGCTTCTCAGATAAGCTCCTGGGTCCCGTGTGGCACGTGTCGGAAATATTCTTAGTGGCAGGCAGATTCCATCAGGCCCCTGAGCCTTTTCTTCCCTTCTCCCCTTCTCTTTCATGCAGTTCTTCTGTCACCCTCAGACCCCGCTGCCCTTCCAGTGGCATTGAGCAGGCTCAGCACTGTTTGGGAAGGTGGGGAGTGGCTGTGCAAGCTGCTGTCTCAGAAGCAGCTCATCCTGTGATCATCTGTGTGTGATCCAGGTGAAGGTCTGGCCCTGGTAAGTGCCTGAGATGGTGTTGCCTCTCAGGACTCTGCCCTGTATTGAGGAGGCTGATGTAAAGACCATCTGTCCTCCCCCTGCCCGCCCCAGCACACATCTGCTCAGCTGTTGTGACACTGCGTTATGTCCTCAGCCCGTGTTTGTCAGCTCATTCGCAGCTGCATCGATCCCTGAGACTCCGGCTAACACCAGCCATTGGGTTTAATCCAGTTGACTTGTGTTAAAACAAGTGCAGGACAGCCCTTTGCCCATGTGTCCTGACTGGCAAGTAACTCGGATTCGCCATGACTGTCCCCATGCAAAGCAGTAATTCAGGTACTTCACAGGTAGGTGATGTAGGATGCCAGGGTTGGCTGCTGTAATTATGGAAATCCTAGAGAAGTGGGTTTGGAAGGAACTCCAGAGGTCATTTAGTCCAAGCCCCTGCCTGAGGCAGGATCAGCCCTCTCCAAACCATCCCACCCAATCTGGAATCTAATCTCCTTGTCAACCCTGTTGAACCCTGTCAGGCCCCGGCCACTCACCCCCTTGCTCTCTGTCCTACGCCTACAGGTCTAGCACTGAAGAGCGGTCTCCCCCAGCAGCCAATCAAACCTTCCCTGCAAGTGGATCCACAGCCACATTACAACACCTTCAAGTACAATGGCAACGCGGTGGTGGAGAGCTACTCGGTGCTGGGGAGCTGCCGGCCCTCGGACCCGTACAGCATGAACAGTGTTTACTCCTACCATTCTTACTATGCACAGCCAAATCTGCCTTCCATGAACGGGTTCCATTCCAAGTTCCCACTCCCCTCCTTCAGGTACTATGGCTTCTCCAGCAGCCCCATGTTCCCCTCGCAGTTCCTTGGCTACGGTTCTGCCGAGCAGGCCAGCACCTGGGTGGGCGGCAGCTACGACAAGAAACCCGACGTCCAGGCGCTGCCGGAGAACCTGAGCCACGCGTACCGGAGTGCAGACTTCCCCGAGCCCATGCCTCACGTTGTGCGCAGTAAGAGCCACCACCAGCGGACGTACGAGCGAGCCAACCGCTACACCTCCCAGAAGGCGGTGACAGCGCCCCACCGGACCCACTCGGTGGCAGAGGAAGCCCCACCATTTGCCCCCAGTGCCACCTGCTTCAACAGCCGGGCAATCAAGCAAGAACCTGTGGACTCCCTCTCCCATCTGGAGTCTGTGCAGAGCCCTGGGCTGAGCTTGTCAGGGGTCCCCCTGTCGTCACAGAACGGCGTGCCGGACCGGCAGTGGAGCCCCTACCCGGCCCGCAGAAATGGGTCTCCTTCTGACAGGACTAGTAACACAGAGGGCTTGTGGAGCATGTATCCACCTGGCGACGGCCCCTCCTTACCTGGTGTGGGCACACACGACAAGCTGAGCTCGCCCTTTGGCCCCCATGCCAATGCAGCCAGGCCACCCACCACGCCCATCCCTGAGAAGCCATGGAGCTTGTTCTCGAGCGACGGCCCTGCCACTCATCCCGGCCCTGGCCCAGCGGGGAAAGCGTGGAGTCCTTGCAAAGCCAACGAGAGCAGTCTGGGCTTGGGGGCCACGGCTCTGCCGGAGAAGCCCTGGGCCCTTGGGCAACTGGGCTTCGGTGCCGCCTTCAAAGGCAGTGCCGGGTTTCCGGATGAGGCATGGCCCGGGGCCAAAGGGGAGGAGCGGCGGACGCCTACACCCAGCGTGGGGCTGCATGAGAAGCTGTGGGAGCCCTTTGGCTCGCCGGCCCATGGGGCCCTGGGCTCTTGCCTGGAGAAGCCACTGGAGGCCCTGAAGGCTGAGGGCGGCACACATGTGCCTGGCCTGGGTGGCCAGGAGAAGCCATGGGACCCCTTCAGCCTGGACGATAGTATGGAGGAGCTGCAGGAGAAGAGCATCAAAGAGGAGGAGGAGGAGGCAGAGGAGGAGGAGGAGGAGTGGTCGGACAGCGAACACAACTTCCTGGACGAGAACATCGGGGGCGTGGCAGTGGCGCCAGCCCACGGCTCCATCCTGATTGAGTGCGCACGGCGGGAGCTGCACGCCACCACACCGCTAAAGAAGCCCAACCGGTGCCACCCAACGCGCATCTCCCTCGTGTTCTACCAACACAAGAACCTGAACCAGCCTAACCATGGCCTGGCCCTGTGGGAAGCCAAGATGAAGCAGCTGGCAGAGCGGGCGCGGGCGAGGCAGGAGGAGGCAGCCCGCCTTGGGCTGCAGCAGGAAGCCAAGCCCTTCGGGAAGAAGCGCAAGTGGGGGGGCTCCCCGGCCATGGAGCCCCAACACAAGGAGAAGAAAGACTACATCCCCACTCGGCAGGCGGTGGCCATCCCGACAAACTCTGCTATCACTGTGTCCTCCTATGCCTATACGAAGGTAACTGGACCATACAGTCGCTGGATATGAAAGGAGTACAGCTCACATGGCCATCTTACCTCAACGTCGGCGGCGCCAGAAGACGGCGCCGCTTTGTGGTGCTTTCCCCTTGTGCATGTGAGAGGGGGGGAACAAACAGAAATCAGCTCAAGTGCAACCCTTTCGACAAGCTGCACTTTGAGAGGAGCTAACAAGAAAAAAAAAAGAGAGAGCAAGCAAGAGATGTTGCTGTTCACCTTTTTCAGTAACCTACTATTTATATCTGCGTTTTTTTAATCTATCCTTGTACATCGCAAGAATGGAAAGAGAAGTTTATAGTGTCCTTTCGCAAAGGAGAGGTTTTTAATTCCATTTAAGATAATGTATTTATTGGATTTTTTTTTAAGACAACCGTGAAGCCGCTCGTCAGAAATAAAGCAAACGCAAAAATGACCCAGAAAATAATGAACCAGCTTGAAGAAACAACAACAGAAAAACAAAACAAGCCCCGTGAACAGTTCGCTCACGGTAAGGCTGGTGGGAATCTCAGCTTGGAGGCCACCCAGAAAAGCGTGTCACAGCGTCCAGCGGGAACCCCACCGCCGAGTTCTCTTTGTTGTGGATGCCGAGACCCTTCGGGGCAGAGGCAAGGCTGAGGCGCACGGAGACCCCTTCCTGGCCCGGTAATGGCTTCCCCCTTGGACGCAAATCCTGGGGCTTCACACGTGCCATGCCTAACAGAGGCGTGTTCCAGTCATGGCTCGCATGGAGCTCCTGCATATGGGGATAGGGCTGGATTCTCGAGCCAGGGGACAGCCAGCTCGATATGATTCACCCCTGCACCAGCCCAGAAGCGTGACCCTCCACTGGGGGTGCGAATTTCACCCCAGGGTGGGGAGGAAAGGACAATCAGGCCTAGGGCCATCGCAGCGATGTAAGTGAAATCAGAAGAAGACCCGGCCTCAGCTCACGAGAGATTCTTTTACTTGAATACATTCTAACCCAGGTTGAAAGCAAGACCAAATGATCCAGGCCAGGTCGTCTTCATGCCGAGGGGTCGACTGGCGTTTTGGGGACCTGCCGCTGGCTCACAAGCGCTGGAGAGGACCACGGGGTTCTCACGCCTATGATGTTGGGAGCCTGTTCCCATGTGACTTTGGGAACCAACCCTCCCATGGTCAGCGGCAGCCAGCGAGGGCCGAGGTGAGGAGGGGGCTCCTGTCTCGTGAAGAACCCAGGAGAGACTGTGAATCATGTGCGTTGCTCTGTGGCTGGCGCTGTCGCTGCATCTGGTGCTTTTGGTCTCTCGGGGACATTCTGGGAGGAGGGAACAGCACACAGCCGCCGTCAGCCTGCGGCCTTCCATGGTGCATATGGCCGCCTCCCGAGGGCAGCCCCGTGGTGCGTCGACGCCTTCCCATGCAGCGACCGGCATCAGCGGTGCTTCTCGGCACAGCGGTCCTTTTTTTCTGGTGCCATTTTTTTAATCGCGATCGTCACGACGACGACGGCAACACGCGTGGTGCTTTTCTAACAACCTGAACCGTGACTCTGGCTTCCTTCAGCTCCCTCCCGCAGGTGGAACTGTCGGGGGGTGGGGAGGGGAACGGCTTTGAATTCGAAACTGGCTATTGAGTGAGGCTGGGTGGAGAGGTCATTCCCTCGGGCTAGAGCCGAGTTGGCTCAGAGAGGCTGGGATGCCCGTGGTGAGAGCGGGAATCCCATGGAAGTGGCCCCCAGAGACGCAGGGTGAAAATCATCCCGTGCAGGGACCCTGCCCAGTGGCTGGGCATTGCTGGCCTCCCGGACCCAGGTCCTTAGAGGTGCCGAGGGGGCCCGCTCCAATGGGAAGTGATGGGGCTTGGGCAGGTGGGTACCTCTACGGCATGAATCCACCCTGTGATTTCACAGGAGCTTCCGGGATGCATGCCAGCCGAGGCCCCCAGTGTGGTCTCTGCATGCGGGTGGATTTCATTCTGCGGGGAAGCGGAGCCTGGAGAGAAATGATGATGTACCTCAGGCCTCACAGGTGCTATCTGCCCCCCTCGCCCCCCTCCCAGAAGTCGCTGGCAGCACTGACCTCGGCGGGAGCGGGACAGAGCCCATCGCTGCCGTTCCCCCGGGCCCAGATCGCGGAAGCAGATGCCCGGTTCTTCACATGCATGGTCCCGAGATCTCTGCGGCTGTTCCTGGGAGGTGGGAGGGCCAGTGGGTCAGAAGAGATGCGCAACTGGACAACAAGACTCAGTCATAATCCTGCACTCTCAGGTGCCTTTTGGAGAGAGAGAGAGAGAGAGAGAGCGAGAGAGAGAGAGAGAGAGAGCTGAACATGTAACCGTGCATAACATTTTGTTTACTGTAAACCTTGTTTCTTGCGCACTGGCACAGAATAACAGGATCTCTGTAAAACATCCTGAACGTTCACGTGGTCTGATTTTAAACTGTAAATAGTGAAAGAATTTTTTAAAAGCACTTTCACCTAGATTTAAAAAAAAAAAAAGGAAAAAAAAACCCAACAACTTGAAAGCAGTATGTTTTAAACAGATTATTGTGGGAGAACTGTAAATAGTGGCAAAATATTTAACAGGCTTTGTCCGTCCCTCATGATTATGGTTTTTTTTTTGTTTTGGTTTTTTTACTGTATCCTGTAAAGATGCATATATTTGACAAGGAAAATCGATGAGCTATTATCGCTTTCTTATAAATACCCAATAGCATATCAGGATCATAGAGTAATTCCAAGTCAGAGTTATAGGAAAGTCTCTGAACTTCGCCGTTGGAGCAAACCCAAGCACTCAGGGAGCGGATGTTGGGTCGTATAAACTGGCCAGGGTCGTCGCCCGAGGTGCCGCCGGTTTATGCCAACCGCGGATCCGGCTCTCGGTGTCGGGGGTCCCGTCGGGTGCCATCAGGGTGGGCGGGAGCTTTGTCGGCGACTCTGACAGGTGCCGGATCCAGCCTGTAGTGAGCATGCTAATTTTTATAGCTTTGAGGAAATGTTGGACCTGAATTTCTCACAAATGGCTCTTTTTCTTTGGTTTGCCAGCATGGCTCGTCGTAGCCTCCGCACATCTCTGTGTCTCGTCTGACGACCGCGTCTTAGGTTGTTGCAGAGGTGCCTTGAAAGCTTTGCATAGATGACTTTAGAGGGCAAGAAACTGGACTGTGGGTCGGGGAGAGGGAACGGTGTGTAGTTGAAGAATGTGATGGTCTGTGAATCCTGTCCGAGTCCTGCTTCTTTGTAGGTTCCTGCATAGGAACATGTTGAGCAGCCCACATGTGCCCAAGACGCGTTGTGAATATTCCCATGCTTGGCCTTCATCTGCTCATTGGCAACAGCAAGGACATTAGTCAGTGGAAGGGGAGAAGCGGGTTGCAGTCTGGTCTCAGGTGCCCCCCTGGAGATCCAGGATGATTTCACTGGAGGTGGTAGAATTCACTCTGGATTTACCCGGGTGGCACTGAGGTCGGCCTCTGGTTCCCGCTGTGGGACCAGATTCTCTGCTGGCTCCATCATTCTGGTTGTCCAGGCGTGGAAGCCCCGCATTAGGTGTCAAGGGAGAAGCGGGGTCCCAGTGCTACAGAAGGAGATCTGAATCCGGAGCAGATTCCCCCTCTGTAGAAGGGCGGAAGGAGCGAGAGTAGAGCCCGGCCCGGCCTTCCCAGTCTCCCACAGACTCCAAATCAGGCTGTCGCAAGCAAAAAGAAACCTTACCAGGTTCTGCCATCCCAGTTGAAATGAGATTTGTCCTGAGAATGAGCCCTGTCGCAGTCTCATGGTGTTTTGTACACTACATCTGTAACCTACCTCAAATCGCAGTCATTCAAAAATTAGCATGCTTCAGACCTGTAGTAACAGAGGATGAAAACTATGCACAGCTCTTTACCCCTTGCTGCTCAGAGTCTGTTGAAAACAAACTCTTTGTCTTGCATTTGATCTGCGCTGTCCCGTGTCCCCCATGCTGTGGCCACTGTGGCCGCTTCTAACCATGAAAAAGTCATTGGGATCCAAGCATTAAAAGACCCCAAGTTCTGAGACAATTTGACCCCAGGGGCAGACGTGTGCTTAGAGCCAGGGCGTGAGGTTACCGAGCATGATCCTCTGGTGCATCCCTAGGCTTGAGTTGGCGTCACAACCCCAACATTTACTCCTGTTCTCCAGTTGGCCACTGCATTTATTATGCTCGCTAGGTCGCTGAGACCAGGCCGGGGCAAAGCCAGAGCCATTTGAATTGCCTGGCCGGATTCTGCTTGGATTTTCCCCAAGCGATTCCACGTGGGCCAATCCTCAGCCAGCATGAAGCGGGCAACAGGGTCATGTCAGCCGACACCTACCAAGGACTTGGCCTCTGGTCTTCCGTGGACTTCCGGCCAAGAGGAGGGTCAGGCTCGTGGCTCCTGTTATCGCAGGCCAAGGAGCCAGCTCACAGTCCGTGCCTAGCTAAGTGCACGTCATTTGGTGACGCAGGGCCCGAATCAGGGGGTGGGTCTTGGAGGCCAGAGCTGAACACAGCCCGGCTGCCCTGTCATGCGTCACTTGGTTGGTAACTGGGAATCCGGGTGAGGGGGCGCGCTTCCAAGAAGCAACAGGACTTCTATTTATTTTCGGTGCAACGTTTGCAGCAGGTATAACCGATCCATGGTGCTAGAACCACAAACAAGTCTATAACCCTGGGGAAATCTTGACAAAGGGCATGACCTTCCTCCTGTCTGTGTCACTCGCTGATGTCCGCAGGAGGAGGTCTTGGGCCCATGCAGGTTGTTTTAATGGTCGCTTTCAGGCCGTCGGTCTCTTTTTCTGTCACGCTTTGCCTTGTTCCCAAGATGCAGTCGGGGGGGAGTTGAGCTCTCCCAACCGGTGCTTAATGTCTGCTGCTTAGAGCAGCTGGAGCTCTTGCACCCCCACGGGTACCATCAGCGATGTGTGTGTCCCTGAATACAGGCCCAGCACACTAAAAGCAGGATACCATGCTTGGGCCCATCAACTGTAGCCGATACGTGTCAGATGCTGGCCAGAGCAGGTCACCCTGGTGCAAGAGGGCATGTCCACCACTGTAATCCCAGAAGCCCAAAGTGGTGCCGTGGATTTTTGTGGGCTTCTGCATGGAGGGACGTCGCCCCTGGTGCTTTGTAGGGAGGAAGCCATTACCTGTTCCTGCGGCAGCTGAGACGATGTCTGGCGGGCCTCCAGTTTCCCGTGGAAGTCCCCCCCCCAGCTGCATCCGATAACAAGGCCCATCTAGGAGTGAAAAATGATGCCCGAGGTGCTTCAACTAATGACTCTTGTCCTTTTCTTACTGGAGGGTGCTTTGTGGGCAACCTAAGGCATATTTTTTCTTACATGAAATCTTCTAATAAAACGGTGCTATGGTGTTTTAATAAACTATCATGTTTTGCCTGATCCCATCTTGCCGAGGTGCTACTGGGGGCATGCGTGAACTGAGGGGAAAAGCCCAAGCCGAGGCTTATATGTCGGGGTCTTGGGTGACATCTAGAATCCCTGCCCTGGATCTGATGTGCAGTCTGGGTTTCTGCCAGCTGCAGCGAGAAGTGATGTTGAGGTCTAGGCTCAGATCTTCAGCCAGTGCGAGAGGCTCCTGGGCCTGGAGATGCAATGCCAGGATAGTTCTCGGTGCTGTTGTTGTCAGGTTTGTTTCTTTATCAGGCAGGCAGTAGATTAAGGGAGAAATCCTGCTGGCAACAAGGATGGGAAGGGCTCTTTCCTGTGGCTGCATTGCCCGCTGGTGAAAATGATGCACTATGTGGTCCGGGCCATCACAGTCCCCATGAGGGTGGGCCGGGCACCACAACTCTCCAGTCCTTATGCAAACAGAACACTGGTGCTGAATCCACACTTCGCAGTCATCTGAGCCAGGCAGGGGCATGACTGTCCCCCACTGCGGGAGAGCAAGGTGTTGCATCTCTGCTGAGGGGGAGAGAAGAGGGGAAGCTTCTCTTAGGCTTTGGGGTCTTTATTCTGAATTCAAACGTAGCCTTTCTTTTCCTTCCCCATCTCACTTTGCTTTCATACCAAGAGTAAAGAGTTGGCCAGAGCCCTCCTCCCACTCTCCCTCACCCGGTCAAGCCTCCCCACAGGCCCATCTGCTTTTGGTGACAGCAGTCTCAATCTGAGGTGATCTCCACGACTGAGACGGAGGTAGCCCAGGGTTGTCAACTGAAGGAGACTCTTGCTGCCAGCCAGCACCCAGGGCTGGATGCCGAGTCGGGGGGTACTCCGTAGGAGTCTCTTTGTCACCCTCTGTTCGCTTCAGATCTTTGGCCCAACACTTGGTGTGAGCTGATTAGCCAGTGACGTGGGCAGACACTGTGTGAGCATCATGCAGGATAGATCCCTTCCCTGATGTCCCCTTGCTGCTTCCTTTTGGGAAACCCCCTTTGGCCCCCTGTTGATTGTGACTCTGCATCTCCCCCTGGGCCGTTGGAAACCTTCCACAAAGTGTTCCACATGTATGGTTCGTTTGAGTGTTTTGGTGCTATTTTTTTCACCCCTCCTCTGTCAGCTCATGTGCTTGGATGGTCTAAACTGTACAGAAACCAGAGGTTTGTCGCATGCACTTGTTGTTATCCTAACCCAGTAGGAAAATACCTCACAGACAGGAAAGCAGTGGAACAGCCTGGCAGTCAAGCAGTCTGGGTGAGGTAACTGAATGTGTCTTAAGGGGGAGAGGAAAGAGCTGGGGGGTATGCCTGGGAAAGCTGATGCTGGGCTTCCCTTTGCAGAACTGTGCTGGTCTTTCTAGCTCTGTCCATAGGTTGCTGCTCGCTCGCATTTTGCAGGGGCTCTGGGGAACAGGATGCAACTCCTCAAAGCACGTGCCTGAATGCTGCAGGCCGGATCCTCTGCTAGCACACAATGGCCCATTTGGTTATGGCCATGCGCCCTGGAGAACGGATGCTCCTGGAGACGGGAGCCTGATGCTTCTCTTACCCTTCCCTGGCGGGGTCCCATCCACTCTAGTGGAAGGGTTGCCTGAACAATAGTTGAAGCAGCCATGGCTGTTTATCAGTCACAGCAATCGATGTAGCCCCGTGGGCGTGAGCTGAATCGTGCCAAGTTAGGATCCGGCCTGTAGTTTGCAGGAGCCCATGACAGAGAGAACTGATGGGAACTAACCTTGCCTTCCTGATGAGGAGGAGAGGCCTGCTAAACACCAGCCACCTGGGTCTTGATGACACTTGGGTCTGCTCCAGAGCTGAGAAGGAGTATTGATCCCATTGGGACTGTGGCCGGCATACAGCCACCTGCACAGTTGAGGCCTGTCCCTTTTTTTTTTGCCCTAGAATAGCAGAGCAAGCTGACGTCGTGCTTCTGGTCCAATATCAGGGATCCTTTTGTTGTGGTTTTCCTTTCTGTCTCTTCCTCGCGTTAGCATCCATCGTTCAGGGATTACTTGCTGCCATTCATGTTTCGGACCCATTTTACCATCGAGTCCTTGGTTTTCAAGCTTCTAGTTTGCTAAGAGGAAAGCAGGTTTGGTGTGGGTAGGCTGCCGCTGTCTTCTTTTTAACGCCTTTCTAGTTGGAGCAAAACAAGGAATGCAGGTTGGATGGTGAGAGGCTACTTCAGTTCAGTTGATCTCAATGCCGTAACTTCTCGACACATTTGATTTCTTGTCTCTTTGAACTCACGTGCGGTAACCAGGCCTCCAATGGAGGCGATCTTGTGAATCACACTTGAAGATTTCTTTGTCAACTCGTGACTGTGGCTACTTGAAATGAAGTTTTATCTGGGGGTGATTGACCAACGGTAGATTTAACAATGTCTCAAGGCAATAGGATTAATGTGTATTAAACTGTAGATATGACTAGTACAGTAAATTTATGCTGATAATTTTATTTTGTATAATTTCCCCCTTTTTGTTTGTATTTTTTCTTACCCTGTTTTTCCTCCAGTGTTTCGGTAAATTTATTTTTTAGGACACCTAAAAAATCGCAAGTATGGATCCTCCTTTTTTTTTTTTTGTATTTTATTATAAGTTACACACAACCAGCTGGTTTGTGAAATGTATTATTCCTGATATCTTTAAAATATTGTGGGTGTTTTAATAAATTTTATATTTATTTTTTGCACTCATACTCAGTGGTTTTTTTTTGTCCTCTCCTCCATCGTCTGCCCCCAGACAAAGACATTGCCTAGTCGATGACGAGTTGTCCTGAGCCCTGGCCAGTGTCAGTGAGGCGGGGGAATCTGAGTCGGGGGTGTCAGTGGGTCTCTATGGTGCAGAGAATAAATAAAAACTCACCCCCAGCAGGAGGCTGAGGGGAGGCTGGGGTGTTTGGAAAACCAGGTCGCTGTGGGCAAGACTGGGCCAAGTGTAAGTGCAGGGGCTCCCCTTTCATGCCAAAGCAGGCAGGGCCCCATGGAGAATCTGCCATTGCTCCCTCTGACCATGTCCCAGGGGGCCAAGTGTCCAAGGCAGGACAGCCCCTTACAGTAATCACAGATGGAAGGTCTTGAGCTAGGTGGAAGGCAGCTGGCGGGTAGCAGGTAGATGATGGACCGGTCCCTGGGCACAAACCATGTCATCGCTATGGTGAGATGGCAGGTCCAAGGGTGGGTGCAATGCCAGATGCTGCAGCCAATTTCCCCAGCTGTGCACGGGACCCTCGCTGTCCTCAGCCCATCTTCCCTGGAAGACACATTATCCACATGGGGTTGATAGCCCATGGAAACGTCTTCCCTTTCCATGGGAAGATTGGAAGGGAACAATCCTGTGCATAGCAGAACTCAGACGAGGAAGGTGCGGATTCCGTTTTGTTGAGAGATACCTGCGGAGAGCCTGGACTATCCAAAGAGCTGACAGGAGGTGCATGTCTTACACTTGGTTGTCAAGAGGATGAGGCCACAGGCAAACACCAGGTAAGAAAGCCCTCGCTGTAAGGTGGGTGGGTCAAAGCACCTCTGTGTGCGTGGCGGGAAGCTTGCTGGCACACAAGCAATGGTGGAGAAAAGAGCTAGCAGTGACTGCTTCGCTGCAGTGTCAGACATGGGTGCTGTGAGCAGCCCCAAGAGGAGGGAGGCAGAAGAGGGAACACACGATTCTGATGCTGTGTGATGCTCTTGTCTTCCCTGTTGGCTAAAGCCTCCCCTGACGGACCGCAGAGCTCCAGGGAGTGGATTTCCTCATTTGTGGCAGCAGTGTGCAGTCACATCCTCCTGGCAACACGGCCTTAGGGTCTTGCCTGTGCCCTTCTCCCCTGGCTCTGAATTCTCCAGCACCACCCCAGCCCCATCTGCAGTGGAGTGGAGCTGTGTCCTAACGTGTATATTTTGCTTCCAGGTGTTTGGCGGGATAGGAGAAAGAGCCCAGGTAAGAGGCCTTCATATGTCCTGTCACCCTGCTGTTGCCTTCAGCTGTGGCTGAAAGGCCAGGTCGGGTCTTCTGTGGTAGCCATATCGGGCTCCCATACGCCCCTGTGCATTACTTGAAGCAGAGCATGGGCAGGACGTGGGAGTGGTGCCCGGGGTTGCAGGTGCCTGGGGAAGCAGGCTGGGACTTGCATGTTGCATGTGCAGAGCTGGTGGTGCTCCAGGAAATGATCAAATCAGGGAGAGGATGAGGGGGAGGCTGGGCGAGGAGGAGGCTGTCTGCCAAGATCTGGGCAGGAGGTGATGGTGGTTGCACTACCACTCTGTAGGCTGTCCCGTCCCGTGGTGACTGGACAATGGGGTGGGTGGATGCCAGAAGCAGGAAGAAGCCTGGCCAGAAGTGGTATAAGACCAGCGGACCATGGCCCTCCGGGGAACAGATGCCTGCCGCTGCACCTGCTCCACGTCAGTGGTTACCCTGTCCCCACGCGAGACGAGGTAAAATCTAGTCGAGGGCAAATCCAGGAGGAGGAGGCAGCTCCTCTCTGCCATGAAGCCTCAGGAGAAAGTATGGTCCTGCTGGGGAGGCCTTTCAAGGCCCCCAGCTCTCTAGGGGACAAGCCGCGGGACCCAGAAGCCAGACGAGGTGGGGGGATCTCGCCACCTCCCCGTCTGGCCCGAGCATATGGGGGGTACCTCTGGCTTTGCATCGACAGAGCAGCTGGTATCTGGCGTGAGTGATCTAGATCTGATGCAATCAGGGTGTCTGTGGTAACACTGCTCTGCCTGTGCACTGTGCTTTGGGAGTGGGAGACTGATGGTAGGACTGGGCAAGTGCTGCTATAACCCTCTGGGTCCGAAGGGGAGTCATGGGTCCTGGGCCCCTCTACTGCAAAGCACAGTGGTACATATAGGGGCATCTGCCTTTGGAAGCGGCCATCTATAGCAAGGGCAGGCAAAATATGGCCCACAAGCTGAATCCAACCCACCAAGCCATACTATCTGGCCCATGGGGCCCCTAAAAAATTTAGAAAATATTTATCTCCTCTTGGCTGCCCAACAAAGATGACAGGAGTCAGGAGCTGTCGGACCCAGGGGAAGCCGGTTGCAGCAGGACCAGCTCCGTCCACCCCCATCCATTTCCCTGTTTCCTGCTCCCGCCCTGCTCCAGCATGTGGCTCCAGGCTGCATGGCCGGACCCAGGAGCACGGGACCCTGCTGGTATGGGGGTGTGCGTGCATGCATAGGCAGGGGCAGAGTGTGTGTGTGTGTGTGTGTGTGTGTGTGTGTGTGTGTGTGTGTTGTGGGTGTG